>NW_027507788.1:6098676-6208676 GCF_037356315.1 Lithobates pipiens
AATAGAAGATTTACTTTGTAACAATAGATAAGACTTTAAAATAACACAAATGCCAGCGGCAGCGTGATCGCGGTCCTCCAGTAATCTCAGCACCTCTGCGTTGGTTAGAGGTTTGTCATGTGTTCTTCGGGAAGCGTTGGGAAAAGATCTGCTCTGGTAATGGAAAGGTTCTGTCGGTGTGCCGGGTGATTTGGATCATTGAGCCGCAATGACACGGATAATTCCCCGCCACGGTTGAGGTCTTTTCACACATAAAGAACCTTGTACAAACCAGGGACAGGAAATATTTACTCATCAGAGATCTCGGAGATTGTGATATCGCTCAACGCTCTTGTCAGGAGCAAACTCGTGAGACCCAACACCGCAGCTCTCCGCATCTGAAACATGGCGTTCGCCAACAAGCGTGGCGGCCACGGGTGGCACCCCCCCCCCTCCCTCCCCAGGTCCCTGGGTGTTCTGCACAAGGATTTTTTTTTTCAGCAGTTGCTCATATTTTATATTATTAAAAACTACATTTTAATCTGCAGAATCTGTAACCAAAACTGTCCAAAAAGTAAAACGTAATAGGACAACCTGGAGGTATTCTACAAATTAAGGGCAGGCTTGATTCACGTCTACAGGGGCAACTGAGCGCTTCCATTACGTCACGTGTAGGACAGCCCATTCATTTCTGAAACAAAATGCAGAAAAGAAGTCACTCCTCCAAAAAATATGCGGCTCCATGCAGTTTGGCCGATGCATGGGGATGTCCTCAACAATTGATGGCACCATCGCGTATCTGCTAAAAGAGAAGCACGTTTGGGAAATTAGGCGATTTTGCATGTGTTCTGACCCGAATTCGTTTTGAACCCACCCTAGCGGTATACATAAAGCACCACCCCGCCCCCAATTATGTCATTTTTCCTACTTCTGCAATTGGATGATCCACCCCTTCCTAGTCACAAGATGTAAGTCGGAACTCCCCAGAATCCTATACTTTCCCAAATTATATTTTGTAACCCCCCCCCCCTCCCCATGGCCGGGAACTCTAAAATGCATTGAGGGAGCTCTGATAGTGACCTGCTAAGCTACGACAATTTGAGGGGAAATAAATCAAGCCCTAGTGAAGAGGCTAGTTTTGGATTGACGAAACGCGTTGGCTACTCTTTGTAATGTCCCCCTGACTACTAATGAACTACATTTGTATCTGAGCCTTTACATTTCCATTTCTGGTTGGGGAGCTAGTCTCCCATTCAGTGACACCAGTCATTTCCCACATTTGGGTAAGGACATCGCCACTATCCCACGGCCCCTTTACTTACAGCTAGTTTTTGGTCAAGGAACTTCCAGATGACAGCTGAAGGAGTGGGGCTGGGAAGAGAGCCCAGACCTATGACTGCTTCCCAGCGCCGCAGGATCTCTGTATGCTGGCTCAAAGCCAGGGGTGGCACTGTCCATTAAGGGCACACGGGTGCTACCACCCCCTGTCTATCGCCGCCTCCCCTATCCATGCATTCGGGCCCCTTTCTGGAGGAGCCACCATGGAGGAGAGGAATCGGAGGCGAGCCGCTGCACCACCCACCATGATGGGGCAAGTGCCAAAACCGGCCAAGCAAACAGCAGGGCGGGGGCTGGAATGTGATGGATGCTGCTGGGGGGGTTATTTGCCCAAAACTGATGGAAGGGGACAAGTCTGATGAGGAAAGCAAAATGTCCAAAATTCATCCACCTTCACCGAGAAGGGAAAGGGGGTTTAGAGGAGATCCCCGGTAGGAGGCGAGTTCCAAACAGTAGGTCAATGCCCTTACCAGAGACGGTGGACCTCCTAAAGAGCAAGGTCTTAATCACAGGCAGGCAGAGACAGTTGGATCTCCTATGGCTCTGTAGCCTCAAACCTCTGTGGTATTCCAAGACAGACAGGACCGGGATTCCGTTCACCATCACTCACTGGTCGGAAAGACCGCGAGTGTAAAAAGCGTAAAAAACTCCAATAGCGTGATAGAGTAAATAAAAAGCCTTTATTGCTCACAGTCAAGCAGGTGGGAACAAACATCCACCGCAAAAAACATTGAAAAGTAGCTGGCAAGCTTAAAACAAAGCGGACATCTGTGTACCAGAATCACATGGGGCGTAATAGCGTAATGGCGTCAGTGCGTAGCCCCGCCCTACATGTTTCGTCATAGATGACGTCTTCAAAGGGGCACATGGGAAGAGAGCCCTGACCCATGACTACTTCCCAGCGCTGGAGGATCTCTGTATGCTGGCTCAAAGCCAGGGGTGGCCTATCCATTAAGGGAACATGGGTGCCACCCCCACCCTGTCCATCACCGCCTACCCTATCTATGCGCCCAGCCCCTTTCTGGAGGAGCCACCATGGAGGAGAGGACTCAGAGCTGAGTCGCTGCACCACGCTGCCTGCCACCCGCCATGATGGAGCAGGTTCCGAAACTGACCAGCAAACAGCAGGGGGGGCTGGAATGTGATGGGTGCCACTCGGGGGGGGGGGGGACGTGGGTGGTTATCCCCCCCAAAAACAACACCAGCCGCCACTGCTGAAAGCTGGTCTTGGTTTCCACCAGTTTCCTAATCCGTCTCTGCATGGTTAGAACCACTTGAATTTGTTGACTTCCGGATGCCAACATTACCCAAACTGATGCAAAACTTTTTTCTCCTGAATTTGCACAGGTTGGTTTAAAATAAAACTGCCATCAGAAAATTTTCCTATTTGCTTTATTGAATTTCCCTTCAAGACTTCTCCGCGTCTCTCCAGCTTTCATCAACGCATGAAGAGAAGTCAATCCTAACTACACGGCGCAGGTCACACCGCCTCCTTAACAAGCGTTCGGTGCAATATAAAGAACCGTGTACCGCTCTAGGTGGGTACGCGCTCCGCACTCCTCTACAATGCCCGGGTGCTGCTCCGTCCTGCTTCCACCCGCATAGCAATCCCATTCACAACAAAGGATTACCGCAAAGCAGCAAAACTTCTTTATTAATCTGCAGGAACAGAAGACAGTACATGCTCCGGCGAGTGGCGTACGGTTTCCAGCACTATATTAAAGAAAGTCTTTGGAACAAACTTGAAATGAGGAACTCCAATCTAATAATAAAAAATAGAAAAATGGGATATTGCTTAAAAGAAAACTGCTGAAAGCAAAGCTGGTGAACAATGGTGAAGTGCTGCTCTTCCTTGCCGGCTAAACGGGTAAGGTGAATGAAGCCCAGGAGCCGAGGATTAATAAAGAAGTTTTGCTGCTTTCTAATAAAATGGTAATCGCAAGTAGAGCTTCATGCATATGCTCGTGCAGGGGCTATACAGCATGCAGGAGGCACACAGCACGCAAGCGCCATACAGCACACAAGTGCCATACAGTGCGCAGGAGGCACACAGCATGCAGGAGGCACACAGCATGCAAGCACCATACAGCACGCAGGAGGCACACAGCACGCAAGCGCCATACAGCACACAAGTGTCATACAGTGTGCAGGAGGCACACAGCACACAGGAGGCACACAGCACGCAGGCACCATACAGCACACAAGAGCCATACAGCGCGCAGGAGCCATTAAGAGAACAGGAGCCATACAGCATGCATGGGTTGTACAGGAGCCTGCATAATGGCATTCCCGGGACCCACTGCTGAGCTGTACAGCTACCCACTGAGAAGCATGAAGAAGAGCACCGGTACACGGTTGTGTGCCGGAGTTGCAAAAGCACACCCCCATATATACGCTTATGTAGGCCAACACACTGTACACGTAGAATATTCATCAGAGCGCCACGTGGGTCCTTTAGGTAACCCCCTGCACAAATCACATACAGCATCTCTTTTAATGCTTCTTAATGGGCAGCAGCGGGTCCTAGGGAAGTCATTGCGCAGGCTCTGCATTCTGTATGGCCGTGTGTGTGAGGCCCACTGCCCCACGGAGCATTGAGGCTTTCATTTTATTACTGAAAACATTTGATGTAATGGTGTGGTGCATAAAACCTCATCATGTTTGAGATGGTCACACATGTAACGACCCCATCAGAATCCCCCCTTACATTAGGGTCCTCATCAGAGTCCCCCCTTACATTAGGGTCCCCCCTTACATTAGGGTCCCCATCAGGGTTCCCCTTACATTAGGGTCCTCATCAGCGGCCCCCCTTACATTAGGGTCCTCATCAGGGTCCCCCTACATTAGGGTCCTCCCTACATTGGGGTCCTCATCAGGGTCCCCCCTACATTAGGGTCCTCATCAGGGTCCCCCCTTACCACTGTAAGACTTACAGAATGGCCTTTAAGAGCAGGGGGGCAGGAGGCAGAGCATATACAGACAAGAACAATGAGACAGATCGCTGCTCCAGTTGAGTATAAGAATCCACCAGGGAGGACGGTCTGGGTGCTAGCTCCGGCTCACAACCGTGAACATGTAGGTCAAGTAAGAAAGATTAGCTTCATACCAACATACGCTCCAAGAAGTTTTAATGAAAGGCTACCACCAGGACTGTGACCAGGGGTGGACCGACAACTCATTGGGGGCCCCGGGCAATAGGAGATTATGGGGCCACATAGTATACACAAACACACACACACAGTATAGAATCACACAGTATACACATACATGTACACACAATATACACAGACCCATTTCTATTGGCTGAGAAAGTACTGGAGAGGTGCGGCAGCTATAATCTTGGGATTTTTAGACCAAAAGGATGTCGGTAAGGGATATTTCAGAGACAGATGTAAAGAAAACACAGATTTTTACATACTGTCCCTGGTTTTACTGAGGCTGGACACCCTGATGGGGCCCCCTAGTTGCCCGGGGGCCTTGGGCAGTGGCCAAAGTGGCCAAATGGTCAGTCCACCCCTGACTGTGACAACGGACCAAGGGTGTGATGACGTCTCACACAGACCTCGTGCTTCTTCAAAACCCCTGAGAAGGTTCAGACAGAGAAAGTTCTGTCCTCCTATGAAGGCCATAGGCAGGTCATTGGTTGCTAGAAACTGTCTGGAAAAGTGGAATACTACAGGCAACCTCTGCTGACCCGAATCCTCAGACATTGGGGGGATATGCCGCTGACCACAGCTGGCCCTAGAAGATAAAATCACGTAGCAGGCTGCAGTTTGGAGACCTCTGGTAGAACACCATTCTATGCATGGCCACCATTCGGTTGTCCTGGACTTCCTATTAGCTGTAGATAAAATTGCAACTTAGTTACATTTAGTAGTTTGGCGGGTCTTTTTTTTTTTTTAAAGATACCCTTGCTTTCCATAAGAAGACGATTTGGTTTGTGTATTGCTGTGCATAGTGCGTTGGGCGAGACGTTTGGGCTGATCTATATTCCTTGGCCATCCTGCCATTTCACAGTCTGTGCCACGTGCTGCCACAGGGGAGGATGCCTCTATAATCTCTGCTCAGCACTGTAACCTCTCTCCCCACCACTGCGGTTTATCACTGCCCATTAATAATTAAAGCGCAGCTAATTATTCTCCACTTACCGCTCAGGAGAGCCGGGGCCCTGCACAGCTCACGCTCCCGCCTGCTGCCTACCTGGCCCCGGATCCCGCGCGTCAGTCAGGTGTCAGGAGCGCAGATGGGCCGAAAACGCTGGACAGAAAGCTAAAGCAGATGCTCGTGTTCCCAAAACCCCCGGCAAAATACATTCGGAGGAAATTCAATGTAAAAAAAAATAAAAAGTGGGCCCTGGTGGGAGCGCTCATCAAAAACGTACAGGCTTGCGATGATGGGAGAGATTTAGTAACTGTTTTTATTGTACGGATACATCATTCTTCTCAAATATTTAAAAAGGACACGGAACCGACTGCATCGATCAATGTCCGTCCCCCATCCATCAATGCCAGTGCCCCATCCATCAATGTCCGTCCCCCATCCACCAATGCCCGTCCCCCATCCAATGGCCATGCCCCATCCATCAATGCCTGTCCCCCATCCATCAATGCCAGTGCCCCATCCATCAAAGCCCGTCCCCCATCCACCAATGCCCGTCCCCCATCCAATGGCCAATGTCCCATCCATCAATGCCCGTCCCCCCATCCACCAATGCCCGTCCCCCCATCCATCAATGCCCGTCCCCCCATCCATCAATGCCCGTCCCCCCATCCATCAATGCCCGTGCCCCATCAATGCCCGTGCCCCATCAATGGCCGTGCCCCATTCATCAATGCCCATGCCCCATTCATCAATGCCCATGCCCCATTCATCAATGCCCGTGCCCCATCCATCAATGCCCGTCCCATCCATCAATGCCCGTCCCTCATTATTCAATGCCCGTCCCTCATTATTCAATGCCTGTCCCTCATTATTCAATGCCCGTCCCTCATTATTCAATGCCCGTCACCCATCCATCAATGCCCATCCCCCATCCATCAATGCCTGTGCCCCATTATTCAATGCCCGCCCCCCATCCATCAATGCCTATCCCCAAAAGGAGCTGACAATCTAATGTAACACCACTGTGAGGAACACTCAATGGAAAACACATCCTCTTAAGCCCCAATTGTAGTTGGAAGCTAATAAACCATTTGGGGAAGAGAATAAACCTTGCAGAAGACCAGACAAACATGAAAAGCACATGAGAGAGGCTGACATGAGAGTGTTCCTCACACCTTCTACCCCAGAGGAACCCTCATTTTAAGGTCTTGGGGCATTCCTACTAAAACCAAATTGGGAGATCAGTGGGAAATGTTGTGGTGGTGAGAATACCAGCTAAAAAGATAACACTGGTGCCAAGGAAGGAGAAGAGAGAGGAGGGAAGAGAAGAAAAGGGGGAACAAAGAAAGAAAGAAGGAAAGGAGGAAAGGAAGGAAAGAAGGAAGGAAGAAGAAAGGAAGGAAGGAGAAAGAAGGAACAAGGAAGGAGGAAGAAGGAGGAAGAAGGAGGAGGAAGAAGGAAGAAAAAGAAGAAGGAAGAAGAAGGAAAAAGTAGGAAGAAGAAGGAGGAAGAAGAAAAAGAGCAAAAAGAACAAAAAAAAAGGAAGAGCAAAAGAAGAGTGAAAGAAAAAAAAATAAAGAAATAGCGAAAGATAAAGAAAAAAAAAGACAAGAGTGAAAGAAACAAAAAAAAAAAAAAAAGGAGCAGCAGAAAGAGAAAGGCGATGAAAGATGATGAAAGAAAGAGAAAAAAAAAAGAAAGCGAGGTAAAAAGAGAAACAGAAAGAAGGAAAAAGAGAGGGAAAAGGATAGGAAGAGGTAAAAAAAAAAAGGGAGAAAGAGAGAGAAAGAGAAAAGGGGGGGGGGGCAGAAAAAAAGGGGGGAGGAGAGAAAAAAGGGGGGAACAAAACAAACAAAAAGTTAAATGGGGGAAAAAAAAGGGGGTGAGGGGAGAAAAAAGGAAAAAGAAGGGAAAAAAGAGAGAAAAAGGGAAAGAGAGAAAAAGGGAAAGAAAGAGGGAAAGAGAGAATGAGGTTAAGAGAAAAAAAAGGGGGGGGGGCTTTTAGGGGTTGAGGAATGTTGTGGCTGCAACAAGGCAGATCAAATACCGTATTCCCAGAAATGGCGGATAAAATGGCGGCAAACAAAAAAAATACCGAGAAGTGTGAAGTGTGTCCAGACCCGGTCAAACCCCAGGAGAGCGGCACAATAAATCGCACACAGCACAACGTGTCAGTTTCTGGCGTTCGAAGGAAGGTCATCAACCCTGCAGGCCCGGCTCATCCAACCTCCAATCCCCAGAAAGACACAATAAGGATGACCGCACAGCCGACAAAACCAGCCTGCTGCAGAGAAAACGGGTCACAGCGCAGCCAAAGACACGCGAGAGGGCAGATATTTTAAGATGCGATTAGGCCCCTGGGATAAAGCGCAATCACCACCCGTGTCTTCAAACATGGCCTTTACTTGGCCTTTGAATTTGTGCTTTTTTTTTTCAGTTCTCAGAGGGAGAGGCTGTTTGCAAGACAAGCATATTGTGTATATAAAGATTCTTATGAAATATTTATTATTTATGAAATATTTAAGAAAAGATCGGTCAAGGAGTCAATAATTAGGATACGATACACATATTGTTTATGTGCAGATTTTTTTTGTTTTTTTTAAATATGTAACAGATAGGAAGAAAAAAAAATATTAAACTGTAAAAAAGTAACACTTTGAAATGTATACATTTTTTATTCTCAATGTAGCAGTTTATATTGCTTAGCAAAATTGAGAACGGGCGCCTCCCATTAAAAAATAAATAAATGTGCTGCAGCACTTAAGGTGATACTAAACACACACTGTATAATTTATATTGTTTCTTTTATTTCTGTATTTGTGTGGCGTTATTGTAATTATAAAAACAAACAAAAAAATCAAAGTACATTTTTCTTAATATATACTGTAGCTGTCACATGACCTGTCTCTCTCCCAGCCTGTCTGCAGGGAAACCTAAGCAAGAGGGGCTTCCAGTCCTCTGCTGCTGGTCACATGTTAAAAAAAAAAGAAAAAAAAAAAAACACAACAAAAAATAAAAATAAACCAACAACACACCTTTGGAATACGGAGTAAATATATATAATATAAACCAATTCAAATTGCCATACCAATATATGTTTAAAATCAAATAATTTTTTTTTTTGGCAATATCATGCAGTGAGCAAACTTGCCAGGCACAGGCTGTGTCACGCCCCCTCCAACCTGTGTCTTAGAATAAGAGGGAGACGAAGCCTCCATTAATCTACATGTAATATCCCACCCCCATTGTGTTTAGCTGGTTAGTGGGCATGGAGGAGGAGGTACCACTGTGTATACGCCCACACGTGTCACTCTATAGTCACATGGGCTGCTCAGATGTGATAGGGCGGAAATGCTCAGCATAGAAACTCACTAAATCCCCAACTGCATTGGGGAAATGGACAGGAAGGGTGAGATAGAGGGCAGCAGGATCAACCAGGTTTTTTTTGTTTTTTTTGCAGAATACAGAAAACGTATCTTATAGTCTCTGAGTGAGTATGAACAGCATGTAATGCACCATTTAATTGATTGTTTTTTATGATGTTGGTTTAGTGACACTACACAGCATTATATACAGTATATAGTTGTTCGCACAGAAGCTGGTGGAAGACCACTGGATGCGGAAACCTTCCCGTGGACACGGCAGATCTGTCTGCTCTTTTAAGGATGTTTGTTTATGCCTCACCAGGGGACTGGCCACTCCATGGCGATCGCATTTAAACTCCTAGGTAAGCAGATCTGCGTACTTGGGAACCATAGCATAACCATACAAAATTATGGCCCACTGAGCCATGATAGCATATGGCTCGCGTCAGTGGTAGCAGTGGGAACGTGCACACATGGTTGTGTTCGGAACCATGTGCTTGCCGCATGGTTTTGCACGCGACCGTTTGCACACGTCACTACTGCATTTCTGTTTGAATATATACATGTCTGTGTGATTGGTCCTTTTGAATGAATACAAGTGTCCGATTGGCTGATTCGGAAGCCGCCACGCTCTTTTGTCATCTATGTGTTTAGTATAAATAAAGGCAGCCTGGCTATTTCTCTTCAGGATTATACTGAGCTCGAGGCGATACCAGCATCTGTTTGTGTTACTTGGAGAGATAAACGAGCGCGCTTTCCCCGCATTACATGAGAGGGCTGTATTTGTGCTTTTAAGGCGCAAAGAAATGGATATGCTTATAGGGAGAAGCTTAGAATTTTCCCAACATTCATTGGCGAGCCAGGTAGGAGCAGATATTCCTAGCTCAGCAGACCTCGAGGGGGAAGAGTCCTCCAGAACAAGCCCAGCAAAGACCGGCCTATGGTAAGACAACCATACTTCAAATATTTTTTTTAACATTTTTGCTGTTCTGTGTTCGGGATCTCGAGTCTCTGTGCGCTGTATGGGGGAAAATCTGCTAGGCAAAGAACCTTATGTTTTTTTTTTTGGTGGCTTGCTATATAAAAGGGCTGTATTTGTGCTTTTAAGCGCAAAAAAATGATATGCTTACAGGAGGTCCTCGAGTTACGAACCTTCGACTTGAGAAACGACTCCTACTTACGAACGGGAGGTGGCGTGGCGTTCTGCGCGTGCGCGGCCACTTTGACGTCTTTGTCTCTGCCGTTCTACGCATGCGCTTCGGAATCATGAACAAATCTGACTTAAAGAGGGATTCCGGCCAAAAAAAAAATATTAAAAGCCAGCAGCTATAAACACTACAGCTGCTGACTTTTAATAAATGGACACTCACCTGTCCCGGGTTCCAGCGATGCCGGCAGCCGAGGCCGATCGACCGCTCGGGCCTCGGCTGCTGCCGCCATTCGAGGTGAGGGAATCAGGAAGTAAAGCGAATCGGCTTCACTTCCCGGTTCCCTACTGCGCATGCGTGAGCCGCGCTGCGCAATAGGAGATCTCCGCGCTGTCACTGGGACCCGTGTGTGTCCCAGCAGACAGCGCGACAGGGCAGGAAATGGCGTAGACTCCCACGGGAGTCTATGCCCGGAAGTGGGTAAAAATACCTGTCTTTGACAGGTATCTCCACCCCCCTCCCCCCTGAAAGGTGTCAATTGTGACACCGGAGGGGGGGGGGGGGTTCCGATCAGCGGAGGTTCCACTTTAGGGTGGAATCCCGCTTTAAGAACAAACCGGCAGTCCCTAGCCTGTTCGTAACTCGGGGACTGCCTGTATAGGGAGATGCTTAGAATTTCCCTGACAATATTATATATATATATATATATATATTTTTTTTATTTATTTATATATATATATATATATATATATATATATATATATATATATATATATATATATATATATATATATATAAAAAATGTTTAACATTTAAAGGAATATATTTGGGAATATGAGCAATTATCAGAGCCAATATTATTTATATATATATATATATATATATATATATATATATATATATATATATATATATATATATATATATATATATACATATATATATATACATATATATATATAAATATTATATGTTTAACATTTAAAAGGAATATATTTGGGAATATGAGCAATTAGTATGGCCACCATCATCCTAGTTCAGACATATTTGGCACCAGAAAAGAGCAAAAAGCTTTCATTATCTCGAAAATAAAGTCCCTTTCTCTCTTCACATAAGCAAAACATCGCTCGCCGTCTCCTTTATTTGCGTGCGCAATTTATTCAAGTCTGATAATTTGATACTTTTTTTTTTTTTTTTTTTAATTAATGTCATCATGTAATTCCAGCTGTAAAGCATATTTGAATATTATCAGATGCTAAAATAAGATCCCACACCTTCTTTACCTAATCAACATTAATTACCATAAAGCAGGTACAAATTTACAAATTCATGGCGCTAACTTCACGCTGGGGCCAGACTTCCCCCCCCCCCCCCCCCACAAAAAAAAAAAAAACACTTTGTGAATTCTAACAAAGGCCCGGACGAAAGCTGCAATGTCAATCTGATTCCAATTTGGCAGTAAAAAAACGGGCGAAATTTCAGATTTTTTTTTTTGTTCCACATTCAGAATGTATGATGAAGGCCGATTATCAGTAGGAAGATCTCTGGCCCGGCTATTGTGTTCCACAGAAAGGAGACTTCAGAATGATATCTCCAGGTCCAGCCACCTAGCAATAAGATTCACAAATAATATCTGCCTGCCAGAGATCTTGTGCTTGTGTTGCTAATAGCCTGCAAAATGGTTATTAGGCTTCAGCTGGATCCATCAGTAAGGAGAGCTCCAAATCCAACATGTCTGGCTACCATGTAATCCAAGAGTAACAAGGAAAACGAGGCCAGGATGGTGAACATAAAGAACATACACCAGTCAGCCACAACCTAATGATCACCCGCCTAACATTGAGTAGGCCACCCTTCTTCCCTGATCCATCCAGGCGCAGACTCCAAAAAGACCTCTGAAGGTACGCTGTGGTATCTGGCACCAAGCCATTAGCAGCAGATCCTTTAAGACCTGCAAGTTTGGAGGTGAGGCCTCCATGGATCGCACTTGAATTTCCAGCAAATCCGACCGATGCTCGATTGGAGTGAGATCTGGAGGCCAAGTCAAGACCTCCAACTCATTGTTGTTTTCCTCAAACCATTCTTGCAGTGTGACAGGCCACATTATCCTGCTGAAAGAGGCCGCTGCCATCAAGGAATATGGTTTCCATGAATGGGTGTACTTGGTCACCATCAATGTTTAGATAGATGGTACATGTCTAAGCTGTGAATGGTCCCATAGTCTTCTGGGACATGTGACTGCAGGGGGGGGGGGGGCGGCATTTATGGCTCAGATCACCATGCTAATCTGAGCCTTTAGTGGGAGCGGGTACCTGTCGGGACCAGGTACCCCCCCCCCCCCCCAAAAAAAAAGCATCAGTTGCGGGTGCAAACAAGCGGAGCTTCCCCTTTTGGGTGGAGCTCCACTTTAAGGTTTACAGAGGAAGCACTAAAAGACATTATGGTGGTTCTCTCAGCAGCTCAACTCATCCTGCACCCTGCTCTTTGTTTATATTACAGATAAGCAGGCTGGAAACCTGTGAAGTCACTACTGAGAGTGGGAGGAGAGCAGAGGAATGGCTAAGCTGCTAAGTCACTAATGTAAGGGGGAGCAGGCAGAGCCGAGCTGCTGACTTAATGCTGAGAGTGAGAGAAGAGCAGAAGAATGGCTGAGTCACTGCTGAGAGTGAGAGGAGAGCAGAGGAATAACTGAGCTGCTGAGTCACTGATGTAAGGGGGAGCAGGGAGAGCAGAGGTGCTGAGCCAATGATGTAAGGGGGAGCAAGGAGAGCAGAGGTGCTGAGCCAATGATGTAAGGGGGAGCAGGGAGAGCAGAGGTGCTGAGCCAATGATGTAAGGGGGAGCAAGGAGAGCAGAGGTGCTGAGCCAATGATGTAAGGGGGAGCAGGGAGAGCAGAGGTGCTGAGCCAATGATGTAAGGGGGAGCAGGGAGAGCAGAGGTGCTGAGCCAATGATGTAAGGGGGAGCAGGGAGAGCCGAGGTGCTGAGCCAATGATGTAAGGGGGAGCAGGGAGAGCAGAGGTGCTGAGCCAATGATGTAAGGGGGAGCAGGGAGAGCCGAGGTGCTGAGCCAATGATGTAAGGGGGAGCAGGGAGAGCAGAGGTGCTGAGCCAATGATGTAAGGGGGAGCAGGGAGAGCCGAGGTGCTGAGCCAATTATGTAAGGGGGAGCAGGGAGAGCAGAGGTGCTGAGCCAATGATGTAAGGGGGAGCAGGGAGAGCAGAGGTGCTGAGCCAATGATGTAAGGGGGAGCAGGGAGAGCAGAGGTGCTGAGCCAATGATGTAAGGGGGAGCAGGGAGAGCCGAGGTGCTGAGCCAATGATGTAAGGGGGAGCAGGGAGAGCAGAGGTGCTGAGCCAATGATGTAAGGGGGAGCAGGGAGAGCAGAGGTGCTGAGCCAATGATGTAAGGGGGAGCAGGGAGAGCCGAGGTGCTGAGCCAATGATGTAAGGGGGAGCAGGGAGAGCCGAGGTGCTGAGCCAATGATGTAAGGGGGAGCAGGGAGAGCCGAGGTGCTGAGCCAATGATGTAAGGGGGAGCAGGGAGAGCTGCTGAGTCACTGATGTAAGGGGGAGCAGGGAGAGCCGAGGTGCTGAGCCAATGATGTAAGGGGGAGCAGGGAGAGCAGAGGTGCTGAGTCAATGATGTAAGGGGGAGCAGGGAGAGCAGAGGTGCTGAGCCAATGATATAAGGGGGAGCAGGGAGAGCCGAGGTGCTGAGCCAATGATGTAAGGGGGAGCAGGGAGATCTGCTGAGTCACTGATGTAAGGGGGAGCAGGGAGAGCCGAGGTGCTGAGCCAATGATGTAAGGGGGAGCAGGGAGAGCAGAGGTGCTGAGCCAATGATGTAAGGGGGAGCAGGGAGAGCTTCTGAGTCACTGGCGTAAGGGAGAGCCGAGGTGCTGAGTCAATGATGTAAGGGGGAGTAGGGAGAGTTGCTGAGTCACTGATGTAAGGGCTGCTGAGTCACTGATGTAAGGGGGAGCGGGGAGAGCAGAGGTGCTGAGCCAATGATGTAAGGGGGAGCAGGGAGAGCTGCTGACTCAATGATGTAAGGGGGAGCAGGGAGAGCTGCTGAGTCACTGATGTAAGGGCTGCTGAGTCACTGATGTAAGGGTGAGCGGGGAGAGCTGCTGAGTCACTGATGTAAGGGGGAGCAGGGAGAGCTGCTGAGTCACTGATGTAAGGGGGAGCAGGGAGAGCTGCTGAGTCACTGATGTAAGGGGGAGCAGGGAGAGCCGAGGTGCTGAGCCAATGATGTAAGAGGGAGCAGGGAGAGCAGAGGTGCTGAGCCAATGATGTAAGGGGGAGCAGGGAGAGCTGCTGAGTCACTGGCGTAAGGGAGAGCCGAGCTGCTGAGTCAATGATGTAAGGGGGAGTAGGGAGAGCTGCTGAGTCACTGATGTAAGGATGAGCAGGGAGAGCTGCTGAGTCACTGATGTAAGGGGGAGCAGGGAGAGCTGCTGAGTCACTGATTTAAGGGTGAGCGGGGAGAGCTGCTGAGTCACTGATGTAAGAGGGAACAGGGAGAGCTGAGCTGCTGAGTCACCGATAAGAATGATAGGAGAGCAGAAGAATATCTGAGCTGCTGAGTCTGTGTCGTAAAGGGGGAATCCCTTCTGGGGAAGTGTGGAGGGTGCGGAGTCACTGATAGGAAGAGATAGGAGAATGAGCTGCTGTGTCACTGCTGAAAATGGGATCAGAGCTGCTGAGTCACTGCTGGAAGTGGGGAGCTGGACTGCCCGAGTCACTGTTGTAAGGGATCAATAGGGTAAGCCCATATACACAACAATTACATATTGTTATACACTTGACAAAAATATATCTCCAATGTTGCAGCAATAGAAATCACACAATTACAAATTGGTGTAAAAACCCCCCCAAAAAAAACACCTTTTATTGAACAACAGGTTTAAAATTGAGAGCATATTCACCAAGTCAACTTGTATACGTTGAAACGCGTTGGATTGATTTGGTGGATATGCAATTTATCTAAATAATTTCTCGTATCCTTGCAGTATGTGTATATTGTAGAAATGGTATAAGATCAGGATGTGAAATGTCTAGACCAGACAATTTTAAACCTGTTTCAATAAAAGTTTTTATTTTTTTTTGTTTTTTTACATTTTATACACCAACTTGTATTTGTGTGATTTCTATTTCTGCAACAAAGTCCCATGGGAGATATATTTTGTCTAGGGTATCAGGGATGGAGCAGCCTTCTTCCCGGGATATAATGGCTACTCTCCGTTTTCATCGTTATACACTTGATGTGAACTAGTAAATATTTCCTAAGGTGCGGCCCTCCTTTAAGACTGATCTGCTCATCAGACCCATCATTTTCCACCCATTTCCATGTCAAATTTATAAAAAGCCTTGTATAAATTCAGATCTTATTACTCAGCCCTCTACACCAGCCTCATTGTTATTCACATGAACAAGCAGTCTATAGTAAGGCTAATTTCCACTGAATCAAGCCATGAAGGAGCCGTTGTTCCTGGTATTCTATCTATTTCCCCACCATTCCACCCTCTCCGGGAATAATAAGAACCTTCAATAATACATAAAACAGACTTCTATTTTACCAAATGAATCGCTATCTTAAGATAATTCTCTCTCACCTACTCTAATCTGTCCCTGGGTCACCTTATGCAAGCTGGATACACCTTATTAGCGCCTTTGGCTCCGATCCCCCTCCCCTCCCCCCCATCTCAGCAGAAAGGCAAAACACGGCGCTTATAATGAGCCCTAATCTTCAAAAGATGGCTCTTCGTCTTTTAGCGAAATCTACATTGAAGGGAGATCTTTATGAAAGGCAGTTGGTATAAAAGGGAATAGGAGACAAGGTGCTCCTTACTCCATCTGTCTCCGGTGTCTTTTCGGCACAGCGAAACTTTCTGGAACTTTTATGTGCCTTTCCAAGGACTCATCTACCTCCACAAGCCAACCGCTACATCATTGGGAAGAAGGCTTGAAGCATTGCACTGAAAATTACGTAAAAACCTTACCCAAAGCTTTATGTTTATCCGGGTCTTTTGTAAGATTTCTTCGCCAAGCTGAAATTTGTGCTACTACTTTTTGAAGCTTCTTTGTTTTTGTATCTATATGCCCCCCCCCCCCCACACACATATCATAAGGATGGCATCACAATGCTGGTGTTCCAAGCTCCATAGTGAAAGTTCAGCAGGTAGAAAAGCTCTGGCTGTCAAAGGATCTGGCAATGATGGAGATCTGATCACTGGGGTCACGAACAGCAGCAATCAGTCCCACCAGCAAAAATGTTGGTATTGGCTGCCATAGCTCTAGGCAAATAACTGTTACTCCAACTATCGAGTGCATTGGCCTTTAGTCTCTTGCTGCCAAATTAAGCAGTTTTTTTTTTTTAAAAGCAAACTCTTCTATAACCATAACTTGAAACAACCAGTTTCCAAAAACAAGGCTAGAGATGGCACCACCCATTGCAATAAACCAGTTTCCAAAAGCAACGCTAGCAATGGCGCCATCCATTGGATTAAACAGCTTCCAAAAATAAAGCTAGAGATGGCACCATCCATTGCATTACCCAGTTTCCAAAAGCAAGGCTAAAGATGGCATCATCCATTGTATTAACCAGTTTCCAAAAGCAAGGCTAGCCATGGTGCCACTCATTGGATTACCCAGTTTCCAAAAGCAAGGCTGAAGATGGTACCATCTATTGAATTACCCAGTTTCCAAAGACAAGGCTAGAGATGGCACCATCTATTAGATTACACAGTTTCTAACAGGCAAAGCTAGACATGACACCATCCATTGCATTAACCAGCTTCCAAAAACAAGGCTAGAGATGGCACCACCCATTGCATTAAACCAGTTTCCTAAAGCAGGGCTAGGGATGACACCATCAATTGGATTAAACATTTTCCAAAAACAAGGCTAGAGATGCCACCACCAATTGCAATAAACCAGTTTCCAAAATCAAGGCTAGCAATGGTGCCATGCATTGTATTAAAGAGTTTCCAAAAATAAAGCTAGAGATGGCACCATCCATTGCATTACCCAGTTTCCAAAAGCAAGGCAAGAGATGGCACCATCCATTGCATTAACCAGCTTCCAAAAGCAAGGCTAGAGATGGCACCATCCATTGCATTAAACCAGTTTCCTAAAGCAAGGCTAGGGATGACACCATCAATTGGATTAAACATTTTCCAAAAACAAGGCTAGAGATGCCACCACCAATTACGATAAACCAGTTTCCAAAAGCAAGGCTAGCAATGGTGCCATCCACTGGATTAAAGAGTTTTCAAAAATAAAGCTAGAGATGACACCATCCATCGCATTACCCAGTTTCCAAAAGCAAGGCTAGAGATGGCATCATCCATTGTATTAACCAGTTTCCAAAGGCAAGGCTAGCCATGGTGCCACTCACTGGATTACCCAGTTTCCAAAAGCAAGGCTGAAGATGGTACCATCAATTGGATTACCCAGTTTCCAAAAGGCAAAGCTAGAGATGGCATCATCCATTGCATTAAACCAGTTTCCAAAAGCAAGGCTAGGGATGGGGTCATCCATTGGATTAAACATTTTCCAAAAGCAAGACTCGAGATGGCAGCATTGATTGCATTACCCAGTTTCCAAAAGCAAGGCTAGAGATGGCATCATCCATCGCATAAAAAGGCAAGGCTAGAAATGGCACCATCCACTGCATTAACCAGTTTGTAAAGGTGAGGCTAGAGAGGGCACCATCTATTGGATTACCCAGTTTCCAAAAGCAAAGCTAGAGATGGCACCATCCATTGCAACGTCTGTACAGGTATTTGCTTGAATTGAAAAATGTTACCATGTGACAGGACCTCTTTAAAAAGGGAAAGGGAAAAGATATAGCAAATATAAAAAAAAAAATAAATAAATAATATAGCATATATAGTTGCTACACAAGCCAAAATAAAAAATAAAAGGTAAAATAAATAAGGAAAAATAAATACATTTTTTTAAACAGGCCCCATCCCGCCGAGCTTGCGTGCAGAAGCTAAAGAGTAGCGCCCCCATATGAAAACAGTGTTCAAACCACACATGTGAGGTATCGCCGCGATCGGTAGAGCGGGAGCAATAATTATAGCCCTAGATCTCCTCTAACGCACAACCTGCAACCTGTAGAATTGGACATTTCTCCAGTTTCTGGCCTAAGCCAAAATTATGTTACACACCCCAGGAGTCTTCATGGGAGGTGGGGCTTTCTCAGCTAAGCACACCTGAACCTGAGGTAAGGACAGATGGATTCCAGGAAGTAAATGCTAGATGAATTATCTGCCCCTACTCAAGATGGCGGGCAGCTGAAAATGCAAGGAGGGCATTTTTGAAAGTGTGATGACATGGATGGATTGGCAGAATGGGGGGGGGGGGGGGGGTGCTTTGAAAATTAAAAAGGAATTAAAAATAGCATTTATGGTGCTCTGATACAGTTCAGTTCGGCTTCAAAATAGTTGCAGTTGGATCTAAATGACCTTGTGCTATCACAGTGTATTGCATGCGGCCAGCTATTAGACGTGGTCATAAAGTGGTCCCATTGTAATACGTCAAAGAAAGCGCCGAATGAAAAGTCCTTGGGAGCCCAAAATCTTCATTGTACAAGTTGGACTCCTAAGGATTTTTCACCTGGTGCGCTCTTTGACCTATTAAATTTGGATTTCTGGTGAATGCCTTCTCCTGTGATGTCCTAGCCTTTGTGCCGAATACAGGCCAAATTGGCCTCAAGTAATGGCTTTGTCCATATTTTGATAACCTGCCTCTACCAATACCTCTTATAAAGTGGTTCAATGACCAAATTTCGGCTCATGCCTGGCTGAGCAACACTCATTTTTCCATTGAAAACCAAAATTGCCAACCATGTATTTGTACGAAAACAGGTAAAAAAAAACACCATGGTCAAAGCAGGAAATACGCTTTCCATTTTTATAAAAATTACCCAGATTGTCAACGTGGGTACCCACGCCAGGTGCTCTATAAGTATACACCATTTAAAATCCACCCACAGAACAGACCTGTGCGCGTCAACCTGCGTGTCACTAAGCATGGCGGCATGCAATTACCCTTTCATCTCCCCCCGACATGCGGCACACAAGCAAATAATGCAGGTTTAAATAGCAGGGCCCGCATTATTCCTAGACTAAGAAGGTTTAAGCCGAACGGGGGTACCCCCTACGCGCGAGGTGTGCCGGGGACGGCAGAGGTGAGGGGAAAATCTGGAACAACCCAGTCTTTCCTTTCAGGAGGAAAATTACACGTTTTGGAATTTTAAGTCTGAGTGACTCAAAATAGAAAAAAAAAAACCGTACAAAATCAAGGGTTTTAAAGCATGGCGGGGCCTGGTAAATGAAGCCTGCGCTAGAGGGGAGATTAGGTAGCTGGACACTTGCTATAGATTACCAGTCTCGGGCAATTAGCCGAAATAAAGAAGTTCATTGTAGAATTTTTAATACTAGGAAAGATCGCAAAGCTAAAAAAAAAAAAATAATGTAATTCCTTTAGAGGAGATGAATTGTGAGGAGGCAAAACCTTGACTAATATATGTGTATTATATTTATCTCTATTATACCAGTGCCCAAATATTCTACAGTATGGGGGTTCTGATATTTAGCCTTAAAATATTGCCCCATTTTATTATATTGATCTAAAAGACCTCTCTCTACAGTGGCTCTGAGTGATCAGAGGATTTCATCATACTGTTGGCTTTCCCTACATTGGTTTTGGGCGATCACACGATCTCCCCATATGGTCACCTTTCCCGACATTGGCTCCACATGATCTCACCATACTGTGGGCTTTTATGAAACCAACCAGGTAGGCACTTGGTTTGACACTGTAGAAACAGATAACTATGGAACCCTAAAGGTCATGAACCAAGGGAACTATGTGGATAAGACAGAATGAAACTGGTCTTCTTTCTCTATTGATATGCATGGATATGGATTTGTTTGACCTCGGAAGAGATAAAGATTAGAGTCCATGCATTTATGGTTTATGACCTTTAGGGTTCCACGATGATTGGTTTCTAAAGTGTCAAACCAAGCGCCCATCTGGTTTGTTTCATATTGGTACATGGGGCGTATATACATGGTAGATGGGCAGCTGGTTCATATCCACATGATACAGGGATTTTGCCGTTTACCATTCTTATTGTTTTTATTGCGTTCTACACCATTTAAGGAAATATATGGCAAGGCGCCCTCATCCATGTACCCCATACTGTTGGCTTTCTCTTCATTGGCCGTGAATGATCACTTAACCCCACCATACCGGTTGGCTTTCTCTATATTGGCTCCGAGTTATCATATGATCTCGCCATACTTACTGCCAGCTTTCCCTATATTGACCCTACTTGATCTCACCATATTGTTGGCTTTCCCTACATTGGCTCTGAATGATCACTTAATCCCACCATACTGGTCGGCTTTCTTTATATTGGCTCTGCGTTATCATATGTTCTCACCATACTGTCAGCTTTCCCTACATTGGTCCCCCTTGATCTCACCATATTATTGGCTTTCCCTACATTGGCTCTGAGTGATTACATGATCTCACCATACTGACAGCTTTCCCTACATTGGCCCCCTTGATCTCACCATACTGTTGGCTTCCCCTACATTGGCCCCACTTGATCTCACCATACTGTTGGCTTTCCCTACATTGGCCCCACTTGATCTCACCATAATGTTGGCTTTCCCTACATTGGCCCCACTTGATCTCACCATACTGTTGGTTTTCCCTACATTGGCCCCACTT
Organism: Lithobates pipiens; assembly: GCF_037356315.1. NCBI lineage: Eukaryota > Metazoa > Chordata > Amphibia > Anura > Ranidae > Lithobates > Lithobates pipiens. The sequence goes on from NW_027507788.1 coordinate 6,119,366, forward strand.
GATCTCACCATACTGTTGGCTTCCCCTGCATTGGCTCTGAGTGTTCACATGATCTCACCATAATGTTGGCTTTCCCTACATTGGCTCTGAATGATCACTTAATTCCACCATACTGGTCGGCTTTCTCTATATTGGCTCTGCGTTATCATATGTTCTCACCATACTGTCAGCTTTCCCTACATTGGCCCCCCTTGATCTCACCATATTATTGGCTTTCCCTACATTGGCTCTGAGTGATTACATGATCTCACCATACTGACGGCTTTCCCTACATTGGCCCCACTTGATCTCACCATACTGTTGGCTTTCCCTACATTGGCCCCACTTGATCTCACCATACTGTTGGTTTTCCCTACATTGGCCCCACTTGATCTCACCATACTGTTGGCTTCCCCTGCATTGGCTCTGAGTGTTCACATGATCTCACCATAATGTTGGCTTTCCCTACATTGGCTCTGAATGATCACTTAATTCCACCATACTGGTCGGCTTTCTCTATATTGGCTCTGAGTTATCATATGTTCTCACCATACTGTCAGCTTTCCCTACATTGGCCCCACTTGATCTCACCATACTGTTGGCTTTCTCTACTTTGGCTCTGTGTGATCACGTGATCTCACCATACCGTCTGCTTTCCATGTGTTGACTGAGTGATCACATCACGCGAAAACACAAAAACACACCAAGGAGCCATTATCCATTGGTCCGCTCTGGAGCCATTTTTTTTTTTTTTTTTATCACATCAATTTTAATAGATTTAGTATTCTGATGTGCTGTTTTGCAACTTCATATAAAGGATAACCAAGCTAGATCCACTTTCCTGATGAACCCATTTCCTAGCTGGTCATTACAAGAGATGAGAGGTCCGATGCCCCTGAATGAACCAAAAACATTGCCGGATTTTGTTAGATCCGAAGAACTTTCTCTACATTGACTCGGATCTCACCATGTTGTCAGCTTTCCATACAATGTCCCTGAGTGAAAGTATGATCTCACCATACTGTCGGCTTTCCCGACATTAAACCTGCAGCGGTCACATCATGAGCAAGTGCAAAAACATACACCAAGGAGCCTTCACCCATTGTCTGCTCGCATCAATTTTAATAGATTTAGGATTTTAATATGCCATTTTACAACTTTGCATAAGGCTCACCAAGCCAAATCCGCTTTCCTGATGAACCCATTTTCTTAGATGGTTGGTACAAGAAATGAGATGTCCAAGTCCAACTAATAGACCAAGAACATATTTGTCCATTGACCCTTCAACCTTGGTTTCAAGCATTTAGGCAACGCCTCAAATAGTCATCCAATTCTATCATGTATATATCAAAATCCAAGAAAACACATGACCATGTTATGATTCCACCTTTATCCCTTACGAAATAACAGGATATGGTCATAGCCAACTGCAATCCTTGGCTGTTTTTTTATTAAATTTTCTGCTGTGTACTCGTATTTATTACTTCATTGATCTGATCCTTAGAGTTGAAATCCAGGCTAAGTAAATATTGTCAAAGTACAAAAGGCATAAGTATTCTTATTGGTGCCCTTTGTGTATTTCTTCCAGATCAATGCAACAATCCAGCATGGGGCAACTCCTACACTTTGCCTCTATGTATGAGCTTTCTTTAATACAAACTGGTGTCACTGCTGATCTCTTTCCGCAAGCAATTAGACATGCTATCTGCAAGCAGAACTGTTAATCAAAAAGTGCATTCTATGCATCCAAAAATATAGAAAATATACCAAATCAAATCATTATTCAACCAAAAAATAAAATAAAAACCTCACGTGTGTGTCCTGCTTCTTAATATAGGGGGGGTCAGCAATGCCAAGAGTTGGTGAAAGCAGTGGTCCATCGTCCTGAGAAAATTCCAAAAATCATTCGGATTATTCTCCTGGAGCTCCCGCAGCAAAGGCATATGACATAATTGGTCACGATTAATAAAGCAACCGATTTTTGGTTTAAGAAATCATCCTCCTCCTGGACTGGACTTGGGTCAAAGCAATAACTCCAAGGCAAATAATAAATAAAACGTTATCTCCTCTGATTCCGCAGCATGTCTGGTTGACGAACGACCATTCAGAAATGGACCACACTTCTACTAACACGAAATTAGCAGAAGGAACCCAAAGGGTGGCGCTAAAGAGCTAAAAAACCACATAGTACGTCACTACGTTCGTGTTTGTTGGCCGACAATTCCTTGCCGTTTGTATGCAAGACAAAATCCAGGCACACGCCCTTGGGCAAAAGTCTGAGGTTTTGTCTGCGAGGCCCAGGCAGAGGAGGAAGGGAGAAGGAAGAGGAGGAAGGAAGGAAGGGAGAAGGAAGAGGAGGAAGGAAGGAAGGGAGAAGGAAGAGGAGGAAGGAAGGAAGGGAGAAGGAAGAGGAGGAAGGAAGGAAGGGAGAAGGAAGAGGAGGAAGGAAGGAAGGGAGAAGGAAGAGGAGGAAGGAAGGAAGGGAGAAGGAAGAGGAGGAAGGAAGGAAGGGAGAAGGAAGAGGAGGAAGGAAGGGAAAGGAAGGAAGGGAAAGGAAGGAAGGAGAAGGAAGAGGAGGAAGGAAGGAAGGAAGGAGAAGGAAGAGGAGGAAGGAAGGAAGGAAGGAAGGAGAAGGAAGAGGAGGAAGGAAGGAAGGAAGGAAGGAAGGAGAAGGAAGGAGAAGGAAGAGGAGGAAGGAAGGAGAAGGAAGGAGAAGGGAAGGAGAAGGAAGGAGAAGGAAGGAGAAGGAAGGAAGGAAGGAAGAAGGAAGGAAGGGGAGGAAAAATGGAAGGAAGGAAGAGGAGGAAGGAAGGAGAAGGAAGAGGAGGAAGGAAGGAGAAGGAAGAGGAGGAAGGAAGGAAGGAAGGAAGGAAGGAAGGAAGGAAGGAAGAGGAGGAAGGAAGGAAGGAAGGAAGGAAGAGGAGGAAGGAAGGAAGGAGAAGGTGACTAAGAAGAAGAGAGGAGGAAGGCTAAGAAAGGAGGAGGAAGGATAAGAAAGGAGGAGGAAGAAGAAACGAGAAGAAAAAAGAGGAAAGAAGAAACAGGAAGAGGAAAAAGAAGAGGATGAATAGGAAGAAGGTAGAAGAAGAAGAATGAAGAGAAAAAGGGAAGAGGAAGAGGAAGAAGAAGAAAGGAAGAAGAAAGACAATGGAAGTAGATGGAAGAAAAAGGAAGGAGAAGGAAGAACAAGAAAGAAGAATATGAGAAAGAAGAGGGAATACGAATTAAAGAAGATTAAGGAAAAAAGAAAGAAGAAAGAAGAAAGAAGAGGAGGAGGAGGAACAAAAAGAAGGAAAAAAAGAGGGGAAGGAGAGGAAAGAAAGAAGAAGGGAATGAGGAGGAGGATGATAAAGAATTACTTCATTAAAATTTGAAATTTGAAAGACCTATGTGATTAATAAACAGTTCTGCTCACTTTTGCATTACTTTCAGTACAGCCCTCGTAAAAAAGTTTTTTTTTTTTTCTAGTTTTTTTTATTTTGAGTTCAGCTTTAAATATCTCAGTACACAATGGAATAAATGCCCGTGTTGTATGCAACCGCCACTTCGCTGTTTCCAGGTGCAGTACCAGCTGTATTGCTTTTCAAATCAAAACGTTTGACGCAATTCCCTTTACGAAATCAAATAAGCCAAATGAAAAGCCTTTTTTAAAAGCACGCAAGCCCTCAGTCCTCGGCACACACCAGGTAGCCGGGGCATGCAAACATTTACCGACAGCAAAACACACAATCATTTAACTGGCTGCACGCCTCAAAAACGGTCCGGCAACCGCGGGCTTCTAATTTTAAAAATACCAGCTTAAAATATTTTACACGAAGCTTCCGGCCCGACCGATACATTTAAACGTCGGCACAAGGCAGCGCAATCGCGTCATTAGAGAGGCAGGTCGCACGCAACAGTAAAAAGCGACAACCAGCAGGACTATTGCAAGGGAAAATTAAAAAATAACTTAACGCTCGACCACAGGCTTTCTAAACAAGGACTTGGCAGTTTGCTTGCCGCTTGTCGCCGCGCTTACGTAGATGGAATAAAATGTAATTAATATCAGTTTGTCAACCATGAACGCTTTGCTTTTTCTTTTTTTTTTTTTTCTTTCTTGATTTTTTTCCGATTATTTAGCGGTACTTCTAAAAAGGAAGAAAAAAAAAAAAAAGAAGGATTTAATGAAATGGAACGGAGGTGACAGCTTCTAGGACCTCGGTACTCTACACCGCAGTAAGAGAGGAGACTGAACATTCTTAATGTAGAATTTACAGAGCATGAAAAGACGACGGATCTGCGATTAGGGAACGGCGACAAGGGCCACACGGGTTAAACTCAGAAAACTAATGGGATAAAAAGAAAAAAAAAAAAAAAAAGGAAATCGGGATATTGAGGCCGTCAACTAAAATTAACAGAAACGTTTCACTAAAGCTCGGGGCACGATCAGCTATTTAAAAATAAACAAAATAAAAAATAAATGCAAAAAAAAATAAAAAAAAAATAAATTAAAAGGAAGGATATACAAATGATATCACCAGGCATGCAAAAAAATAAAAAAAAAATAAAAAAGGGTGTTTATTGGAAAATTGCTATAAAATTAAATGTGATTATACTAACCTGCAGGGCTTGAATCTCAGAGAACAGGTGCAGGTACCCCCCCCCCACCCCCAAATCACACCCTTTTATCTGCCCCCTACCCACTTCCCTATACCACCCCTTCTAGAAAATATAGAACCAAATATCATGTTGTGGTGCCAAGTAATCTGTATAGAATATGTTAATGACAACTAGAAAGACAGCAAGATATACCCCCACCCCTCCAGCAGCGATAGATCCCTTCAGCAACAATAGAACTTCCACAGCAACAATTGCCACCCCCCTCCCAAGCAACAGTAAATCCCCCCTCCTCCAGAGCAACAGCAGATCGCTTGAGCAACAGACCCCCCCCCCCCACCAGCAATAGACCCCCCACCAGCAAGAAGGAGCGATCGATCCCCCACCAGCTGCAACAGACCCTTCCCCAGGAACAATAGACCTCTCAGCAACAACAGATCATTCCCCAGCAACAATAAAGCCCACTGCACGCCCAGGCATCCCCGGGAGCCAGCATCAACAGACTGTCCAGCAGCCAGCAATAAATAGACCCCCCTTCCAGAAACAATAAATCCCAACCAGCAGCAACAGATCCCCCACCATTAGCAACAGACCCTTCCCTCGGTAAGAATAGACCCCTATGCAACAACAGGTCCTCCCCAAGCAACAACAGGTCCTCTTTCGGGAAGCAATAGATATACCCCAGTAACAATAGACCCCCCCTAACCAGCAGCAGCAATAGATACACCCCAGCAGCAATAGACCCCACCCCCCCACCAGCAACAACATATCCCCCCAACAAGCAGTAATCGATCCCCCACCAGCAGGAACAGACCCTTTCCCCGGTAACAATAGAACTCTCAGTAACAACAGATCATTACCCAGCAACAGCAGATCTTCCACCAGCAACAACAACAGACCACCCACCCCGTAACAATGGACCCCCCCAATCCCCCACAATGCAACAGCAGATCCCCCCCCCCAGCAACAATAGATCCCACTGCATGCCCAGCCATCCCCAGCAGCAATAGACCCCCCCCCCTCCATAAACAACCGATTCAACCTACAGCTGCAATAGATCCTCCCCAGTAACAATAGACCCCTGAGCAACAACAGATCATTCCCCAGCAACAGCAGATCCTCCCCTAGCAACAACAGATCCCTTCCAGCAACAACAGACTACCCCCCCCCCCGCCACAGCAGATCTCCCCAAGCAACAATAGATCCCACTGCATGCCCAGGCATTCCCAGCAGCCAGCAATAATAGACCCCCTTCCAGAAACAATAAACCCCAACCCATTAGCAACCGACCCAACCCCAGTAAGAATAGACCCCTCAGCAACAACAGATTCCTCCCCCAGCAACAACAGATCCTTCCCCAAGCCACAACAGATCCTTCCCCAAGCCACAACAGATCCTTCCCCAAGCCACAACAGATCCTTCCCCAAGCCACAACAGATCCTTCCCCAAGCCACAACAGATCCTTCCCCAAGCCACAACAGATCCTTCCCCAAGCCACAACAGATCCTTCCCCAAGCCACAACAGATCCCTCCCCAAGTCACAATAGGTCCTTCCCCAGCAACATCAGATCCTTCCCCAAGCAACATCAGATCCTTCCCCAAGCAACATCAGATCCTTCCCCAAGCAACATCAGATCCTTCCCCAAGCAACATCAGATCCTTCCCAAGCAGCAACGGGTCCTTCCCCAAGCAGCAACGGGTCCTTCCCCAAGCAGCAACGGGTCCTTCCCCAAGCAGAAACGGGTCCTTCCCCAAGCAGCAACGGGTCCTTCCACAAGCAGCAACGGGTCCTTCCACAAGCAACAACAGGTCCTTTACCAAAGCAACAATAGGTCCTTCCCCAAAGCAACAACAGGTCCTTCCCCAAGCAACAACAGGTCCTTCCCCCAAGCAACAACAGGTCCTTTACCAAAGCAACAATAGGTCCTTCCCCAAAGCAACAACAGGTCCTTCCCCAAGCAACAACAGGTCCTTCCCCAAGCAACAACAGATCCTTCCCCAAGCAACAACAGATCCTTACTCTACAACAATAGACCCCCCGCATTGCAACAGCACATCCTCCAAGCAACAATAGATCCCACAGCATGCCCAGGCACCCCTTGCCAGTGCAGACAGATGATCTTCAAACCAGTTGTTGCTCTTAAAAAAAAAACTTTTTATTGAAAAAAAAAAAAAAGTGTGCAAACGCAGATAAGATCAGTTGACGAGTTTCAGCCTATGATGAGGCCTTAGTCATAACTACATTTAGACACCCATTGTCACTACCTACATTCAGTGCTGGAGGTGCCATAACCACCATGGTGGAACCATCAGGCACTTACAACCTATGTGAACATCTACTAAAAAAATGGCTACAAAATGGTTACACATTGTATCAAACATTAGAGACACCCCCCATGAAATGGACCCATCTCTGCTGGCGCATATTACCAGGAGATGATTATTTAAACAGAGGCAAGCTTTAGAAAGCTATGAATTATAGATTATATAATCTCCAGCTTCATTCCAAAGCCCATGGCCAGTCAGCAAGTTCTTTGTAGCACATTCAATTTTTTCTTTTTTTTTTTTCCCCCTCCATCTTCTTTTCACTTCTGGAGTATGGAAATCCTATTTCTGAGGAGATGAAGTCACAAAGCATCCAGAATTTAATCAATTATCCTAACACGGAGCTGATGGCCCATGGTGTGTTAGGAGTTAATCTACAAGTGTAGTGTGTGGAGGAATGATGTATGAATAAGGACTTGCAGAATAACGAGTTATTCCACACTGTGATCGCACTTTTCTTCCAGCGCGGCGGGGGAAAATGGCAAATTAGCTCTGGACTGTAGATGGATCGGTAGATAGGAAGGGATACAGAATTGTAGAAGGCTTCTGGGTCCCCATCGGAGAGATTTTTCCAGAACTTCGTATCCCAACCCGAAGCAGAAAAGGTAAATTAAATGGGGACACAAATTAGAAAAAAAAAAAAACACCACCAATAGAGGTAACCCTTCCATAGTAAGTCTGCTCTGGAGGGTCACTTCTTACTGGTGAACAGCTCTGCGGCATTATTCGTTTTTTGGTTCCAGAAGAGCACACAGTGGACCAAGACACAATAATGGACCGTTTCCGCCATTGCAGTTTTGATTTGCTTTCATTTGACATGCTAGGTCTAGAGGCGATTCAGTTCGCATTGTGTGCTATATAAGTATTTCATTCATTCATTTCATTCATTATTTCATTCATTCATAGGTCACTAAGCCCAATGAGAATGCATCTTCTAAAAAGTCTCTCTCAACCAGGGTTCTGTAGAACCCCAGAGTTCTCCTAGAAGTTGTTAGGGGTTCCTGAAGCAATGAGTAATTTTACCTCTCATAAAAGTAACGGCTGATTTTATCTATATACAGGAAGGAGAGGGGGGGAGGGGGGGGGTGTCATCTAAACGGCCACAAATGTAGTGTGGTTAGATACAACTTTTGCTGTTATTTGTGCAATCAAAACATGAGCTAGAGGTCCAATGATTGACAAACTTTATACATTAAATTGACTTCTTCGCTTTAAATTTTAGGTTCAACAATCCAAAGAGTCAGGATTTAATTTAAAAATAAAGTGATCTAGTCCCATACCCATTTCACTTGGTCCCCATACCCATAGTGCCTGGTGGTCCCTATACCCTTTTCCACATATCCACAACACTTGGCTCCCATATCCACAACACTTGGCTCCCATATCCACAACACTTGGCTCCCATATCCACAACACTTGGCTCCCATATCCACAACACTTGGCTCCCATATCCACAACACTTGGCTCCCATATCCACAACACTTGGTTTCCATACCCATAATCACTTGGCTCTCACACCACCTGGTTTCCATATCCCTTTCTCTTGGATCCCAACCTACATCACTTGGATCCCATAGCCATGTTGCTTGGTTTCCAGATCACGTGGTTCCCATACCCATATTACTCAGTTCCCATGTCCATGTCAACTTGGTTCCCATACCCATGTCAACTTGATTCCCATACCTATGCCAACTTGGTTCCCATGCCCATTTCAACTTGGTTCACATACCTATTTCATTTGGTTCCCCCATACCCATTTCAACTTGGTTCCAATACACATTTCACTTGGTTCCCATACCCATATCTCAATTGGTTGCATCATTTTATAACTTTCCTCCCATACACATATCACTTGGTCCCCTTACCCATATCTCACTTGGTCCCCTTACCCATATCTCACTTGGTCCCCTTACCCATATCTCACTTGGTTCCTTTACTCATATCTCACCTGGTTTGCTTTCCCATATCTCACCTGGTTTCCTTTCCCATATAAATCAGAAAATTATAACCGCACTATCCCATATAACAAATCTTAGTGAAAAAAACTAACATTAATAATTACAAGGTGTAAAGAGAAATACTGCACATACACTATGGACAATTGCAACCCAGTGAAAATAAATACATACACAATGTAAGCAAAAAATAAAAAAATATATTATATTTTTTTATTTTTTATTTTATTATTTTTTGCTTACATTGTGTATGTATTTATTTTCACTGGGTTGCAATTGTCCATAGTGTATGTGCAGTATTTCTCTTAACACCTTTTAATTATTAATGTTAGTTTTTTTCACTAAGATTTGTTATATGGGATAGCGCGGTTATAATTTTCTGATTTATATGTTTTATGGGTGTGTATCGCATCATAATAATCGCCGCTTTTAGGTATTTGGATTAGTTTTCTATTTTTTTATTATTATATTTTTTAGCGCAGTAATTTCTCTTTTTTCTGTATAATCCCTTACCCATATCGCACTTGGTTCCTTTACATATATCTCACCTGGTTTCCTTTCCCATATCTCACCTGGTTTCCTTTCCCATATCTCACCTGGTTTCCTTTCCCATATCTCACCTGGTTTCCTTTCCCATATCTCACCTGGTTTCCTTTCCCATATCTCACCTGGTTTCCTTTCCCATATCTCACCTGGTTTCCTTTCCCATATCTCACCTGGTTTCCTTTCCCATATCTCACCTGGTTTCCTTTCCCATATCTCACCTGGTTTCCTTTCCCATATCTCACCTGGTTTCCTTTCCCATATCTCACCTGGTTCCCTTACCCATATCCAGGGGCAGACTGACAACTCATGGGGCCCCCGGGCAATAGGAGATTATGGAGCCCACAGGCAATCAGAGATTATAGGGCCACACAGTATACACAAACACACACACACACAATATACAATCACACAGTATACACAGACATGTTTCTATTGGCTGAGAAGGTACTGGAGAGGTGGGGCAGCTATAATCTCGGTATTTTTAGACCGAAAGGATGTTGGTAAGGGACATTTCAGAGACAGATGTAAAAAAACACACAGATTTTTACTTACTGTCCCTGGTTTTACTGAGGCTGGCAACCCTGATGGGGCCCCCTAGTGGCCTGGGGCCCTCGGGCAGTGCCCGAGTTGCCCAATGGTCAGTCCGCCCCTGCCCATATCTCACTTGGTTCCCTTACTTTATAACTTGCCTCCCATTTCACTTGGTTCCCATACCCCTAGTTCCGGAGCCTCATGGACTATAACATTCCTGGAGAGTGGGGACTGGGTGTGATGTTTAGGATGAGATACCTGGACAACATGCTGCATAACTGGAAAATCCTTACTCCCTCTGATCACTAAGTAAGGTATATTTTTCTCTAAGAGTTGTCTTTATTTCTGTCTGATATTAACTCGATCTGACATTTAAAACAGAGCAAGAAATTCCCTCAAACCTTAGGCCTCAGCTTAAAATTACAGCCCAGCTGGCTACCTTCCAAAGCGAAGTCAGGCGAAGTCCCGGGTCCCGCTCACATGTTCAGCGCTGCTTTAATAGTTTGGAAATTGAAAATGGACAATTCGTGCGAAAGCAGCATCGAGCTCTATCAAAATGTATTGAAGTCGACCTGGAGGATTCACAGATGTTTTGTAGACAATAGAAAAACCAAAGTACTCCGCAGTTCTGATGCTCAATAAACAGATCCTTCTCTGTCTGAAGCTAATGCTTGACCCCTCAATCCACCTCTCAGCTCTCAGGAGTTCCCGCTAATTAATGCCTTCTAGTCTCGGGATTGCCAGAGGATGAACGGGAGGTGAATGGCCATCCGTATTCTACCTGGCTGCCAGCCATAGTCCGTTCCCCCGGGACGCTGGAGCTGCCTGCTGCTTGCTCCGCGAGTTGACCCCCATGGTCACCTCTGCTTAGCTCCAGAGACAGGGGCAGATAATTCAAACTCGTGATGCTCAGGCTTACCCCTCTGCATGGTGAAGTGAAGCAATGCCCGTTCTAAAAAAAAAGGAACAAATCAGTTGACAGAAGGTGCAAGAAGATGAATGGGAAAGTCCATGACTGGATCAAAGCGTATTAGAAAATATACAGGAATTAACCGATGACTTTTGCCTTGGGGGCCAAGGCGCCTGTGGGGTTGATTTACTAAGACTGGAACAAGCGAAATCTGGTGAAGCTGTGCATGGTAGCCAATCGGCTTCCGGGTTTTATGGTTACAGCCTCATTGGAGCAAGCCCAAGTTTGGTTACCTTGCACATCTGCACCAGATTTTCGCGCTCCCCAGGTTTATAGGCTTCGTGTACGCGGGACGTTTTCACAACCTCTCCCGAACGATTCAGCTTGACAGATCGTAACCCAAGTTTAAAACTTCAGTTTTGCCGCGTTTGCTGGCGTTTTGCAGCGTTTTGCGTTTTGGAAGAGTTTAAAATAGTTTAAAATAGCCAAAAATGAAAAAAACACCTGTAAAATGAAGCACGGTTAAACGTGAGCAACCGCGTTTAGCGCTTGAAATTTGCCTCTAAACTCAGCTTCTGGACCCATTTTTTTTTGGCGTTCTAAAAAAAAAAAAAAAAAAAAAAAGTCTCCAGACTCAATCGCCTAGAAACTACTGTAAACGACCCCGTGTACGGATAAGATAACATTAGAGGAGAGTTCAGGAGCAGTTGAAAAAAAAAATGTCCAAATTCTCCTTAAGGACCGCCTCACGCCGATGTACGTCGGCAGAATGGCTTGGCTGGGCACAATCATGTACCTGTACGTGGCTCTTTAAGTGCCTAGCCGTGGGTCGGGAGCGCGCCATCGGTGGTCCTGAGCTGCGTGACCGTAGCCGCGGGACCAGCGGACCCGATCGCCGCTGGTGTCCCGCGATCGGGTCACAGAGCTGAAGAACGAGGAGAGGTCTGTGTAAACAAACCTCTCCCCATGCTTCCCTGTCTGTCCGTCACCGATCGTCTGTTCCCTTTTATAGGGAAGGACAATCAGCGACGTCACATGCCAGGCCACGCCCCCCTACAATAAAAAAAAAAAAAAACCCATAACGTCATACATAACCCCTACACTGCCCCCTAGTGGTTAACTCCTTCACTGCCAGTGTCATTTACACAGGAATCAGTGCATTTAAATAGCACTGATTGCTGTATAAATGACAATGGTCCCAAAAATGTGTAAAAAAATGTCCGATGTGTCCGCCATAATGTCACAGTCACAATAAAAAAATAAAATAAAATAAAAAAAAAATTTATTAATTTGCATTACTAGTAAAAAAAAAAAAAAATAATAATAAAATGCTATAAAACTTTTGCACAAACCAATCAATAATCGCTAATTGCGTTTTTTTTTTTTTTTATTACCAAAAATATCTAGAAGAATACGTATCGGCCTAAACTGAGGGAAAAAAATGTTTTTTTCTATATTTTTGGGGGATATTTATTATAGCAAAAAGTAAAAAAATAATGCATTCTTTTCAAAATTCTCGCTCTATTTTTGTTTATAGCGCAAAAAATAGAAACCGCAGAGGCGATCAAATACCACCAAAAGAAAGCTCTATATGTGAGGGAAAAGAAAAAAGGACGCCAATTTTGTTTGGGAACCACGTCGCACGACCGCGCAATTGTCAGTTAAAGCGACACAGCGCCGAATCGCAAAAAAGGGGCCTGATCCTTTGGCTGCAAATTGGTCCCGTGGGCTTAAGTGGTTAACGCCCCGTTTACCAGCCGCAGTGAGGCCCAAGTAAATCAAAACCCGCGAGCTTCCCTTCCATTTGGAGAGACTTTATCCATCCACTTCTACACCAGGCCTTTCCTTTCACTTTTTGCACACGCGGCCGCAATTTCCGATGTAAACAGTTCGACGGGAGCTTTTCATCGGATTTTCCGACCGTGTGTACGCCCATGGGTCTTTTTCCGTCGGCATTTCCGATGGTCTTTGGATTGAGAGCCTGTTCTTAATTTTTCCCACGGAAAACCTTTCTATCGGACTTGTTCGATCGTGTGTATGTAATTCCGATGCGCAAAATTCCGACGCATGCTCGGAAACAATTAGACGCGTGCTCGGAAGCATTAAACTTCCCTGTTATAACTATGTTGCATGTCGCGGTGTTATTGACTGTCGGAATTCGGTGTGACCGCATGTAGGCAAGACAGTTTGAGCTAAATTCCGTCGCAATTCTGACGGGAAAACCATCAGAGCTTTTTCCGACGAGGATTTTCCGATCGTGTGTCTGCGGCATAACGATCAGTATTTTTTTTTTTTGCTAGAAAATTACTTCAACACCCCCCCCACAAAATGATATATGCAGTATCTCACAAAAGTAAGTACACCCCTCACATCTTCGTAAATCTTTTCTTCTATCTTTTCATGTGACAACACTGAAGAAATGACACTTGTCTACAATGTAAAGTAGTGAGTGTACAGCTTGTATAACAGTGTAAATTTCCTGTCCCCTCAAAATAACTCAACACACAGCCATTAATGTCTAAACCGCTGGCAACAAAAGTCAGTACACCCCTGAGTGAAAATGTCCAAATTGGGCCCCAATTAGCCATTTTCCCTCCTCCCCAGTGTCATGTGACTCGTTAGTGTTACAAGGTCTCAGGTGTGAATGGGGAGCAGGTGCGTTTAAATTTTATGTTTTCACTCTCATTCTCTCCATACTGGAGGACTCCGGGGTTACGGCAGCTAGCTGCCGCCATGATATTCCTCTTCAAAGTAAGGACGTATATCGGCGTGCGTGCGGCGGCCCTGAAGTGGTTAAAAAGCATTCAAAACTCCAAGATCGGATTGAAAAACTGCTGTACAAATACTGTGACATAAAAAAAAAAAATTGCAACGATCGCCATTTTATTCTCCAGGGTCTCTGCTTAAAAAATAAATAAATAAATATATATATATATATATATATATATATATAATGTTTTCTAGTAAAAAAAAAAAAAAAAAGATTCTTACTTGTAAACAAAAAAGTACCAGAAAAGGTCTTCTGGTCTTCAAAGTAGTTAAGATCTCCAAATCTTTCACATCACACACGTCCGCCGAAGTCCATCCATTTCTAGCCACGCCGGGACCGACTGCCGATCGTACAGCTCAGGCTCCGGGATGCCGGGGATGCCAAATTTCACACAAAAAAAACCCCACAAGAGCTTTCTGTTCTCTGTTGTGTTTAATTCAACCACCATCAATCATTCTTATATAAAAAGACAAATGCAGTGTAAGCTCCAGATCTGTCAGTGGTTGAAGAACGAGCGATTTACATAATGTTCGCTCTCCCAGGACCAGCAAAGCCTGATGGACAACGCTACTTTAAAAGTGATACTAAACACATACACAGTTTAAGTTACATTTTCCCTTCTATTCCTGTATGTGGATGATGGCTTTGTAATTATTTGAATAAAAAAACAAAAAACAAAACAAAAATAAAAACATCCAGCTGTCACATGATCCCGGCTCTCTCCCAGCCTGTCTGCAGGGAAACATAAGCAGGAGGAGCTTCTAGTCCTCTGCTGCTGGTCACATGTTAAAAAAAAAATGTATAAAAATAAATAAATAAAAAAACAGCCTTTGGAATACAGAGTAACAATAAATAAATATCAAAAAACTGTTTCAAACTGTCATACCAATATATATTTGCTATCAAATCCACATTGTGGATTTGATAGCAAATATATAGCAATATATATATATAGCAAGCTCCACATTGTGTTTAGCTGGTTAGTGGGCATGGAGGGGGTGGGAGGGAGGGAGGGAGGAAGTGGGCTGTCATTGTGTATACATGTGTGACTCTATAGTCACATGGGCTGCTCAGATGTGATAGGGAGCAAAATGCTCAGTATTGAAACTCACTGGAAACTGAGAATGTGCAGAGTTGTCAACGCAGCCCTGAAAAATCCCCAGCTGTATTGGGGACATGCACAGAAGGGTGAGATAGAGAGCAGCAGGATCAACCAGGCTTTTTTCAGAATACAGAAATTGAATCTCAGTGACTGAGCTGGTATGAACAGCGTCCACCTTACCGACTGTTCAGTGTCTGCTACTCCGCTCTGCTAATCCCTCAACTGGCCTCCATTCCGTGTCCTCCACCCCTCTCTGCCAATCCCTCCACTTGACGTCCTCCACCCCTCTCTGCCAATCCCTCCACTTGACGTCCTCCACCCCTCTCTACCAATCCCTCCACTCTGTGTCCTCCACCCCACTCTGCCAATCCCTCCACTCGGTGTCCTCCACCCCACTCTGCCAATCCCTCCACTCGGTGTCCTCCACCCCTCTCTGCCAATCCCTCCACTTGGGGTCCTCCAACCCTCTCTGCCAATCCCTCCACTTGGGGTCCTCCAACCCTCTCTGCCAATCCCTCCACTTGGGGTCCTCCAACCCTCTCTGCCAATCCCTCCACTCGGGGTCCTCCACCCCTCTCTGCCAATCCCTCCACCAGGTGTCCTCCACCCCTCTCTGCCAATCCCTCCACCAGGTGTCCTCCACTACTCTCTGCATATCCCTCCACTCTGTGTCCTCCACCCCTCTCTGCCAATCCCTCCACTGACCTCCACCCATCCAACAAATTAAATTCAAAACACTAACAATAACTTACAAAGCCATCCACAACTCAGCCCCCAGCTACATCACGAAGCTGGTCTCAAAATACCAACCAGAACATTCTCTTCGTTCCTCCCAAGACCTTCTGCTCTCTAGCTCCCTTGTCACCTCCTCCCATGCCCACCTCCAGGACCTCTCCTGAGACAAGCGCCTCTCATCCTATGGAACTCCTTACCCCAATCTAACCATCTCCTGCTCTGTCCACTTTTCTGCGATCCCTGAAAACCCATCTCCTATCCTGCCTCCACCTAACAACTGTACTTTTATTTTCTCCATCAGCTCATAACCCCCCCCCCCCCCACCCTTTTGTATCGCTGGACCTTACCTTTTAGGATTGTAAGCTCTAAGGAGCAGGGCCCTCTCCGATTCCTCCTGTATTGACTTGTGTTGCAACTATGCTGTCTTCCCTCATGTTGTAAAGCACTGAGCAAACTTGCCGCTATATAACTCCTGTATAATATTAATAATAATAATTTATATGATGGGATTTTCTGATATAACAGGGGGCTCTCACGTAGGGCTGGGACAAGGGATGGGCAGAAGGGGTGGCTGCCGTAAGAAGATTGAGGGAAGGGGATTTGTGTTAGAAGGGGGAATTTGGGGGAGGGGGGGTGCAAGGAATGAAGATTTGGGGGAATTTGTGTTGGAAAGAAGGATGGGGGGGGGAGAAGATTTGTGCTAGGTGGGGCGATTTGGGGGGTTTATGCTAGAGGAGTTGATGGTAGAGGGGGGGGGATTTGTGCCGGGAGGGTAATTTTAGTTGGGGGTATTTGTGCTAGTAGGGATGATAGGGGAGAATTGTGCTTCGAGGGGGGGTATTTTGAGTGTGTAGATGAGCATTGGAGAGGAAATTTGAGGGGTAGAGGATTTGTGCTAGGAGGGGGTAATTTGTTTTGGAGGGGGAGTTACTGGCACATAACGCTCATAATCTTGGGGGGGGGGGGGTTGGCATCTTTTGGCCTAGGCTCTAGGTAACCTTGTTCCGGCACTGCTCTCATGTGTAGAAGAAGATTCTGATGTAAAGAACGTCCACGGAGCTGCAGCCGCAGGCTGTGGGCGTAGGGACGGCATGACAGCTGCTTTGTATGCACTGTCGCCGTCTTAAGGAGCTGGGCTGGGGCCGCTTTAAGAGTTTAGGGTAGGAGGGGCGGTGGGTGGAGCCGGCCGTTTAGTTCTGAAGCAGAGGGGAGGCCCGGGGCAGTTGGAGAGCGGAGGAGGAAGTGATTCCCCCCCACCCTCCCTTTTTTAGGGGATTGTTTATCGGGGGTATGGTTACGTGGGTTGGCAGTTTTTTGGGGTCAGTTGAGAAGGTCAAGTGGTGCAGGTGGAGAATAGGTGGTACCCATCCATGGTGATGGGGGTGGTTGGATCTGTACTTCACGGTTACATGGGGTTAACCGGGAAGAGTAAAAGGGGTAGGTCACTGCATTGGTTGGGTATAGCCTCCGAGACAGGGGATTCCCTCTGGAGGTTAAGAGTTTAAAGGTAATGTGCAGTGACCAGTAGGGTCTCATATATGCCAATGACCCACGATACAGTATTAATGGAAAGTTGTTTACACGTTAATTATGGTTATTTATTGAAAGTTTATATTTGTTATATATATATTTTGGTTAAATAAATCAAGGCCTGTTGGCCATTTACTCCAAACATAGTCTGGTCTGGTTAATGGTGGAGTTGGGTTTGGAAAGAGGGTGAGGGTTTTTTTTTTGGGTAGGAATGATATTTAGGGGGAAGTGTCAGACAATACAGAGGTCATGTGGGGCCTCTGACAATGTTATGGGAGTACTTGGATGTGATGAGAGGACCATTAATTGTAGGGGGGCTATGGCGTCAAAGTAGGTCCCTGGTGGGAAGGAGATGACCTTTGGTGTGAAAGGGGTCTTCTGATGGGAAGTTTGTTTCATCAAGACAGTTGCGTGTATTGTCCCAAGCTCAAGTTTTCCTTTTATAAGTAACACTTACAATTCCCCCAAGGCTCCGTGGGCGGAGTGATACGCTTTAGGGTGTGGCCCAGTTGGAGCTCGCGCTGACCTTATGTGTTTTTTTGCACAGACGTGCAACTTTCAGGATTTTTTCCCTTTTTCGATAAAGCCGTCTAGAGCTGGGACAAGCTCTGTCCCTGTTGGCTGCTACATAGAAGGACCCAGTGGAGCCTTGACGGGCACCCGTAATTTTAGTTTGGGTAACATTTACAATGGTTTACATATTTGGACTGGGGGCGCCCCGACATGTTCCATGCTAATATAGGGCTCCATGACTGAAAGAAGGTCGAGAAATGCTGCATCAGAACAAAGATCAGAATTGTCCATCTAGGGTATTTTCAGTCAATCTCTACGGATTTGAAAGCTGGACAGTGAAGAAGCAAGATAAGGAAAGGATTAATGCTTTTGAACTTTCAGTTTGAAGAGTTCTAAAAACATCATGGACAGCAAGGAAAAAAAAAATAAAAAAAAAAGAACATATGGATCCTTCAACAAAAATCAAGCCCGACCTTTCACTAGAAGCCCAGATGACTAGACCGAAGCTGTCTGTTATAAAAAGACCAAACTCACTGCTAAAAAACGAATTGTGTTTGGAGAAGTTAAAAAAAAAAAAAAAAAAAAAAGGAGGACCAGGGATAAAAAAAAAAAAAAAAAAAAAAAAAAAAAAGGATAAATACAGCCACAGAATACATGAACGAGCAAACTGGAGGATCTGGAGGATATATTCTGGAGAAACACCATTAATGTGGTTTCCAGGAGAGGACACCAACTTGAGGGCAGTTAAAAATATAGGAAGCATATTGAGAACCACATCGACCTAGATGTAAGGGAATACAGAATGCAAACCCAACAAGTTGAGTTGTCTTACCATTTGGAGGTCCTAAATAAAAGGAAACGTATTGGAGAAATATTATCCATGTGGTCACCAGGAGTTGTCATCAATTAAACAGCACCTAATAGAGAGAGCATATGCAAACCACAGTAGGGCCTCCAAAAGTGGCCAGAACCTTACAGTCATCTAGCTTGCAGCTTAAATCTAAAGCCCCATACACACTATCAGTTTTTTCTGCTGAGTTTTTCCTTCAGATTTACCAAAACCATAGAATATGAGGTCAAACCTTAGGAGTTTCAATGTGTATGCAATCAGGCAGGCCCTTGCACTACATGGTTTTGGTAAACCTGATGGAAAAACTCAGCAGAAAAACTGATAGTGTGTATGGGGCTTAAGAGAATATAGGATACTGGGATAAAAGTTAGGGTTTCCTGCCATCTGGAGGACCTAAAATATAGGACATTTTCTGGAGAAACACTATCCATGTGGTCGACCAGGAGTTGACATCAATTTGACAGCACTCAATAATACAGAGAGCATTTGGAAATCATGGCAGGACCTCTGAAAGTGGCCAGTTGAGTTTTCTTGCCATTGGGAGAACCTAAATAGGAGGACATAAGTGGTCGGAACCTTACAGTTTGCAACTTGGATGTGAGAGAATACAGGAATAAAAGTTGAGCTTTCCTGCCAGCTGAAGGACCTAAAAAGAGGACATTCTGGAGAAACGCAATTTGTGTGATCAACAGGAGTCAACATCAACTTAAATGGCACTTGGTAATAGAGAGAGCATATGGGGAATCACAGAAGGACCTAGGAAAGTGGCCAAAACCTTACAGTAGTCCAAGTTGCAACTTCGATATAAGAGAATATGCAACGGTTGGGTAAAAAGTAAATTTTCCTACCATTTGGAGGACCTAAATAAAAAAGGACGTATACTGCAGAAACACCTTCCCCGTGTTCGCCAGGAGTGGACATCAACTTGGCAACCCACTACTAACAAGGTGGACCTAATAAAGTGGCCGGCGGTGAGTGCAAGTGGTCAGAACCTTTTAGTTGGCAATGTAGATGTAAGAGAATATAAAAACACCGGGATAAAAACTGAGTGTTTTCTTGTTCTTAAACAACTCAGTACATTTGAACATTAGAAGTAAATGGAATTGGTCTGATAGAACAATACAGATGTACGAAAAACCGCTGATGAGATCATCGTAGCATCTACAGAGACGTTGCCTCTTGCAAGCACTTCAGGGTCGGTCCATTAAATGTCTGGACGGTCTGGAAGAGAAGTAGCGATTGCTTGAATGAGAATATATGCTTTCCTCTTTGCACTCTCCTCTCATTAAAGGGGAGGGGGGGGGGGGCAGCCGCGCTCTGGAGGGAGCTGGGAGGCAGCTTTGATACGGATGATCTGGCAGGAGAGAACCAAGCCACTCTGGAAACGAGGGGATAAAGCGCCGGGGCCCTCTCTGCTGATGGATGGAGAGGGGCCGCTTCCGCACTAAACTTTTAATAAAGCATAACGAGGCATAGCATTGTAAAATATTCCTTTTAATTCAGCACTCCCGCGAGATAGGCTGGTGGCGGTTGGCGACATGCGGCGAGCTGTCCTGGCAGCCTAGTCATCCTTGGCGACAAAATGGCAGTTTAACCCATTTCCTGCTGGGCATGCTGAGCTGGAGCAATAAACAAGGGGAATAAAAAAAAAACAAAAAAAAACGAAAAGACAAAATCAGAACGGCTTTCCGTTTCCTATATGCCCTCCTAAGAGGTGAAACGGAGCATGGCGGCACTAGCAACGTACGCCCAGGAGACACCGCCTGGGCGCATTATTTATTCCTAATAATTTATGGTCAGTGGCAGCGTGGAATATGGCTGACAGAGGATTGCTGATGCGTCATTAGCCAAAGTGGTTCTATTTAAAGGGCAACTCCAGCCAAATCCCTCCAACGCACACAGCCGATGTGCCATTAATGTACGCTTGTGACCCACCCGTGTGTGCTTTGTTATATGGCTGGGTGGCATCAAGGAGGAGGACATCAAGGAGGCAAAAAATCTGCAATTGTAGAGATCGAAGAGGGGGGGTGAAGAGAAGCTTTGTTGGCAGACCTACCCGATCGATGCTTCTCTGCTTGAACAGTTACCCCTGTCAAAGTGACGGCCTGCAGAGAACATAATGGAGGGAATTTACCAAAACTAGAGCAGACGGAATCTGGAGCAGCTGTGCATACTAACCAATCAGATTCCAACTTCAGCTTATCCAACTTTTGCACCATGTCCCACTCGTATTTAGGGTGCAACATGGTGGCAAAAATCTTACCCCCACAATCGCCCCCCCCCCCCCCCACACACCACCTCCAAACCTATCATGATTTGTGGGTACAATGCTTTGGAGGTTCCGATGAAAAAAATAAAAATGTACACAAGACTTAGTGCATTCCCCATGATATTGTTTTTTTAGAATTAGGCCTAGCTCTGCAAAGTAGACGACCTTGCATGAAATTGTAAGGTCAGGTCAGTTTATCTGGAAGCCTCCACCCCCCCCCCCCCCCACACACACAAAAACACTCCCTAAACACTAAGAAAAAAAATAGAATAAAAAAAAATATATATACCACGGACCTCCAGCTGGTAGCTTCCTATAAGTGTCAGTGAAGTCTGTCTCACCACCGCCTCCTGGGAAAGTGGAGTATCCATAAATCCCATGATGCTCTGCTCAAGCACTGTGCAGGAGAGGATTCTTGCAAGATTTGGGGTAGTCAGTCATTCTAGTCCCCATTCAGTGGACCCCTTCACTCTCTACATTACCCAATCATCCTGACCCCTGAACGCCATACATTATCCACTTATCCTGACCCCTTCACTGTACATTACCCACTTGTCCTGACCCCTAAACTCCGTACATTACCCACTCCTGACCCCTAAACTCTGTACATTACCCACTCCTGACCCCTAAACTCCGTACATTACCCACTCCTGACCCCTAAACTCCGTACATTACCCACTCCTGACCCCTAAATTCCGTACATTACCCACTCCTGACCCCTAAATTCCGTACATTACCCACTCCTGACCCCTAAACTCCGTACATTACCCACTCCTGACCCCTAAACTCCGTACATTACCCACTCCTGACCCCTAAACTCCGTACATTACCCACTCCTGACCCCTAAACTCCGTACATTACCCACTCCTGACCCCCGAACTCCGTACATTACCCACTCCTGACCCCCGAACTCCGTACATTACCCACTCCTGACCCCCGAACTCCGTACAATACCCACTCCTGACCCCTGAACTCCTTACATTACCCACTCCTGACCCCTGAACGCCATACATTACCCACTCCTGACCCCTGAACTCCGTACATTACTCACTCCTGACCCCTGAACTCCGTACATTACCCACTCCTGACCCCTGAACTCCGTACATTACCCACTCCTGACCCCTGAACTCCGTACAATACCCACTCCTGACCCCCGAACTCCTTACATTACACACTCCTGACTCCTGAACGCTGTACATTACACACTCCTGACTCCTGAACGCTGTACATTACACACTCCTGACCCCTGAACTCCGTACATTACCCACTCCTGACCTCCGAACTCCTTACAATACCCACTCCTGACCTCCGAACTCCTTACAATACCCACTCCTGACCTCCGAACTCCGTACAATACCCACTCCTGACCCCTGAACTCCGTACATTACCCACTCCTGACCTCCGAACTGCGTACATTACCCACTCCTGACCCCTGAACTCCTTACATTACCCACTCCTGACACCTGAACGCCATACATTACCCACTCCTGACCCCTGAACTCCGTACATTACCCACTCCTGACCCCTGAACTCCGTACATTACCCACTCCTGACCCCTGAACTCCGTACATTACCCACTCCTGACCCCTGAACTCCGTACATTACCCACTCCTGACCCCTGAACTCCGTACATTACCCACTCCTGACCCCTGAACTCCGTACATTACCCACTCCTGACCCCTGAACTCTGTATATTACCCACTCTTGACCCCTGCACTCTAAATGACATACTTCTGAACACCTGCATTTTGTACATTATATACTCCAGACACCGGCACCATGTATGTTACATACTTCCAACCCCTGTTCCCTGTACAAATTTGAAATCGCTTGCACTGTTACGGCAATTTTGCTGCACCAAAATTCCTCCAAGTCACAGGCTGCTTTCAGGCTAAGGTTAGGGGGGGGGGGGGGTCAGGCTCAGGCCCGGGCCCTGTCAGGTAGTGGGAGGGAGCCCTCTCAGTTAGGCTGTGTGGGGCCCCATGATTTCGAATGGCGGTATATGACGGTATATACAAAGTAGGACCAACGTAACTATGAAAAAACATCCAACCCCTGAAATTCTTCTCGAAATGTGGCTGGATAGATTACATACAAGTGCAGCAGAAAACTCCATTCAATGAGCTCAAGCTGCAGAAAACTGAAGTCCTTTTCATACCCGAAAAACACACACGACACTTCCAGCAACAGGTGCCCTTGTGCCCTCTCTAGACAGCCATAGCTTGCTGAAAGCCACCGCTCCTGCGACTGGATTGAATACATCAAGTGATATGCGAGGCGAGGCAGATGGGAGCTTAACGCCTTCCATACAGAAGATGCAATTACACAGGAAAAATATAAGAAAACAGCACTTTTGATGTGACATTCCTCCGAGCTATTTATATTCTGGAGTTGGCAGGTTTGGCAGACAGCGAATGCAGACTTTAGGCCGAGGCGAGACGGGAAGCATGGTGATTGTGTGCGCCTGTCGCGCCGTTTGTGCTTCTCGCATGAAGACGGGGTCACTGGGTGAGGTGTATGAAGACGGCAGGTGGCACGGACAACAATATCGCCAACAGCTTTGCGACTACACAGCCATCTAATGGGTAAAATTACACTGAGGTCTCCAGTGGTTTTCTGGATTTTTGTTCCCTTTTCCCATTACCAAGAGTCCCAAGCTTACTGACCATACATGTTAGCACTTTTTTTTATTTCTGTTGCAAAACTAAGAAAATAAAATAGTCAACCACTGATCCCTATTCTAGAGAGTATGGAAAGAGCCTTTTGCAATAAGTGACACAACTGATCACTGAGTTGGAAAGAAAATTACAAAGGGTTTTGAAAAAGGAAAATTGACACTGGGGTTCCTTGTAGTGAAATTTCACTTTGCAAAGACAAAAGGTTTATACAATATTATAGATATTTATTTATACACACACTTGCTTGCACATGATTGGATGACGGAAGTCAGCAGAGATTTTCTTCATTCCCTAAGCTCTGGAGAAAGATGCCATGCAAAAAGGCAACTTTCCCTGCAAAGTGAACAAACTATTTGCCTTTAGGAACTCAACTGCAAGTGTACCCATCATCCAATCATTCTCCGTCATTCTTTGAAAACACAAAAGTAAAAAAATATACTAGGACATTCTCTGCAGGAGCGGAGAATGGTTTGGTGGGCCATGCCTACACAAATCCATTGGGCGTGCCCACGCAAATAAATCCACTGGCCCATGCCTTGGCAAATCCATTGGCCCATGCCTTGGCAAATCCGCTTGGCCCATGCCTTGGCAAATCCGCTTGGCCCATGCCTTGGCAAATCCGCTTGGCCCATGCCTCGGCAAATCCGTTGGGCCATGCCTCGGCAAATCCAATGGCCCCTGCCTCGGCAAATCCAATGGCCCATGCCTCGGCAAATCCAATGGCCCATGCCTCGGCAAATCCAATGGCCCATGCCTCGGCAAATCCAATGGCCCATGCCTCGGCAAATCCAATGGCCCATGCCTCGGCAAATCCAATGGCCCATGCCTCGGCAAATCCAATGGCCCATGCCTCGGCAAATCCAATGGCCCATGCCTCGGCAAATCCAATGGCCCATGCCTCTGCAAATCCAATGGCCCATGCCTCGGCAAATTCAATGGCCCATGCCTCGGCAAATCCAATGGCCCATGCCTCGGCAAATCCACTGGGCCATGCCTCGGCAAATCCACTGGGCCATGCCTCGGCAAATCCACTGGGCCATGCCTCGGCAAATCCACTGGGCCATGCCTCGGCAAATCCACTGGGCCATGCCTCGGCAAATACACTGGGCCATGCCTCGGCAAATACACTGGGCCATGCCTCGGCAAATCCATTCGCCCATGCCTCGGTAAAACCATTGGCCCATGCCTCGGTAAAACCATTGGCCCATGCCTCGGTAAAACCATTGGCCCATGCCTTGGCAAATCCATTGGCCCATGCCTTGGCAAATCCATTGGCCCATGCCTTGGCAAATCCATTGGGCCATGCCTATACAAATCATTTAAATGGTTACTTGCCTTCAATTGTAGGACATAATAGGTGCAAACTCAAGTAGTACAAGCAACTGACCAGAAGTTGGTTAAAGGCCAAGTTCACCTTTTCCAGAAAATAGTATATGCAGTCTAGAGACCCCAGTTGGCATTAAAAAAAACTTTGTAAATGTTAATTTTATCGTTATACCTGTAAGCCATCGGGCCCACCCAGTGGAAGCCTGGCCAAAAAAACTCCCAGTTAGCAATCCAAATGTTCTGCCCTGTTGCTAGGACAATGAGTGACCGATGGTTTTCAAGATTTTTTCATAACATCGTCTATGATTAAAAATGTTATAAATCCCGGGGCTTGGCCATCTGCTCCATACCTCACCTACCATGGTAACAAGGCAAATACACTGCTGGCTTTGCCAAAGCAGGCACTGAAGTCCATTGAATGGCCTTTATGCTGTATATTTCCCTCTTGCTGGAAGGCTTTCATCACTTGAGCAGTTGGAAAAAAATAAATAAAAAAAAAAACATAATGGGAAAAAAAAAGCCAAACACAATTTCCACATTAATGAGTAAACCGCATTAACGAGCAAGGCCTTTTCTATTACAACACATCGTTCCATGCAAATTCATTTGTACAAATTATGTAAATGTCTTTTCTCCCCTGTGTTATCCACCTCATTGTGGTCACAGGCTCTGCGGAGACGGGAAAAAAACGAAAAAAAAAAAACACGCATTTAGGAAACAGCCCCAAGGGGTCGAAGACTGCGAATTGAGCAAAGTGTCTAGCCAATTAAAGGCCTCCTGGGCTGCGTGAATGGAGATACGGTTTGTTCTTGCGACTTACGATAAGCAAATGTTTCCCGTTATATGCAAACAAGAAGGGGGATTTACATAGGAATCACTTACCAGAGTCTGGCCGAGTTTAATTGAATTTTTTTAAAACTTAAGTATAACGTACTTTTTTTTTTATTTACCGAGTCATTAAAGAAAAGTTGTCCTGAAGTAAATATGTACTGTATGTGGTTATTGCAATTTGCAGATGGCCACCTTCAAAACTTTGTTTCTCAGAACAGAAAGCATAAGTTCAGACTTCACTTGTTGGTTGCTTGTTTCAGGCTCAGTGCTTAAAGTTCTGAAGCCAAGAATGGCTACATAAAAAATAAAAATAAAAATAATAATAGAAATAAAATAAAAGTTAGTTAAGAAGGAGGTCAGTAATGGTAGACTACATACACTATCTGGTCACAATTATGGGCTTCAGATTATGGTTTTCAGGTGTTTCCAGTAAAGGGTACTGCAATGCTACAGCATATAAAGACATTTTAGATAATTGGGTGTTTCCAACCATACAACAAGAATTTGAAGAAGCCCCCTCTCTGTTCCAGATGGACTGTGACCTTGTGACGTTAGATTCATAAAAGACTTGGTTTGACCAGTTTGATGTAGAGCAGCCCATCTCAACCAAGGTTCCTTGGAACATTAAGGTTCCTCCAGAGATTGCTGGAAGTTTCTTGAACGGTAGCTGACTGACTTCCCATCTGATGGTGCCTGCATAGTTCTGGGCCCAACACAACTTTACAGAGGCAGTAGTGTGATGCCAATTATCTTTCCAGCTTGGGATTCCTTATGCTGTGGCTAGTTGACCTTCCGTGTGATGTGCCTTTATAGTTCTAGGTCCCTTGCCTCTTGGCAGAGCCGGAAGTATCACACCAATGACCTTTCCAGCTGGGGTTCCTTGAGTTGTGGCCAACTGACCTCCCATATGATGGTGCCAGCATAGTTCTGGGTCCAGCACCACTTCACAGAGGCAGTAGTGTGATGCCAATTATCTTTCTAGCTTGGGATTCCTTATGCTGTGGCTAGTTGACCTTCCGTGTGATGTGCCTTTATAGTTCTAGGTCCCTTGCCTCTTGGCAGAGCCGGAAGTATCACACCAATGACCTTTTCAGCTGGGGTTCCTTGAGTTGTGGCCAACTGACCTCTTATATGATGGTTCTGGGTCCAGCACCACTTTGCAGAGCCAGCAAAGGCACCAATTATCCTACTAGCTGCCTGCAATAGTGGCAATAAGACCACCACTGTAAAAGGGATCATTTTTTCCCCTAACTTACAATGCAAGAGGCATTCTTCCCAAACTGACCAACCAATTAATTTTGGTAGGGGTAGCCTGAGACCTGACAACCATGTCAAGGATTCCTCTGGAGTAAAAAAAGGTAGAGAAAGGCTGGTGTAGAGAAACTCAAGCGGCCCTGACCTCAACCATACAGAACACTTTTGAGATACATTTGAACATTGTTGGCAAGCCAAGTCTTCTCATCCTAAATCAATATCTAACCTCAAAAAACCTTTGCCTCCTCTGGGGTAAAAAGGTTGAGAAAGGCTGGTGTAGAGGAACTTGAGTGGCCCTGACCTCAACCTTACTAAACAATTTTTTAGATACATTTGAACATTGATTGCGAGCAAGGTTTTCATATTCTACATCAATACCTAACCTCAAAAAACATTTGCCTCCTCTGGGCTAAAAAGATTGATTAAGGCTGGTTTAGAAAAACTCGAGTGGTCCTGATCAACACTTCTGAGATACATTTGAATGTTGATTGTGAGCCAAGTCTAGGGGTAGCCTGACAACTGACAACCATGTCAAGGGTTCCTCTGGAGTAAAAAGGTTGAGAAAGGCTGGTGTAGAGAAACTCGAGTGGCCCTGACCATACAGAACACTTTTGAGATATATTTGAACATTGATTGCAAGCCAAGTCTTCTCATCCTAAATCGATAACCAGCCTAAAAAAAAAAACTTTACCTCTTCTGGGTTAAAAAAAAACCTGAGAAAGGATGGCGTAGAAACCTCGACCCCACTGAACACTTTTGAGATACATTTGAACGCCGATTGCAAGCCAGGTCTTCTCCATCAATACCCAACCACGAAAATGTTCTTTAGACTGAATTGGCACAAATTCCCACAGACACACGCTTAAATCTTGAGGAAAGCCTTTGTAGAACTCTGGAGGTTGTTTTAGCCGGCGAAGAAGTGGCAACTCTAGGTTTGTTTCCTTTTTGGTTGACTGTCACCTCACATCTATGGGTACCTTAGATACAGTGGAGATTGGCACACCTGTCAGTTTTATTTATTGCTGCCCAAAACACCCGTTGAGAAGATGCACCCTCTCTATCCAAGAGTGGTCACCAGAACAAGACTAGAAGGGAAATCCTCCAATGGGAACACTAGTTCTGGTGACTACCATGGGTTTGCCTCACTTTGAAAGGATTTTCCCTCCTCAAGTTCTACTGCTGCCCAAACACCCATTGAGAAGATGCACCTTCTCTATCCAAGAGTGGTCACCAGAACAAGACTAGAGGGGAAATCCTCCAATGGGAACACTAGTTCTGGTGACTACCATGAGTTTGCCTCACTTTGAAAGGATTTTCCCTCCTCAAGTTCTAATGCTGCCCAAACACCCGTTGAGAAGATGCACCTTCTCTATCCAAGAGTGGTCACCAGAACAAGACTAGAAGGGAAATCCTCCAATGGAAACACTAGTTCTGGTGACTACCATGGGTTTGCCTCACTTTGAAAGGATTTTCCCTCCTCAAGTTCTACTGCTGCCCAAACACCCGTTGAGAAGATGCACCTTCTCTATCCAAGAGTGGTCACCAGAACAAGACTTGAAGGGAAATCCTCCAATGGGAACACTAGTTCTGGTGACTACCATGGGTTTGCCTCACTTTGGGCAGGAGTAGAACTTGAGGAGGGAAAATCCTTCCAAAGTGAGGCAAACCCATGGTAGTCACCAGAACTAGTGTTCCCTTTGGAGGATTTCCCCTCTAGTCTTGTTCTGGTGACCACTCTTGGATAGAGAAGGTGCATCTTCTCAACGGGTGTTTGGGCAGCAGTAGAACTTGAGGAGGGAAAATCCTTCCAAACACCAGTTGAGAAGATGCACCTTCTCTATCCAAGAGTGGTCACCAGAACAAGACTAGAAGGTAAATCCTCCAATGGGAACACTAGTTCTGGTGACTACCATGGGTTTGCCTCACTTTGGAAGGATTTTCCCTCCTCAAGTTCTAATGCTGCCCAAACACCCGTTGAGAAGATGCACCGTCTCTATCCAAGAGTGGACACCAGAACAAGAGTAGAAGGGAAATCCTCCAATGGGAACACTAGTTCTGGTGACTACCATGGGTTTGCCTCACTTTGAAAGGATTTTCCCTCCTCAAGTTCTAATGCTGCCCAAACACCCGTTGAGAAGATGCACCTTCTCTATCCAAGAGTGGACACCAGAACAAGACTAGAAGGGAAATCCTCCAATGGGAACACTAGTTCTGGTGACTACCATGGGTTTGCCTCACTTTGAAAGGATTTTCCCTCCTCAAGTTCTAATGCTGCCTAAACACCCGTTGAGAAGATGCACCTTCTCTATCCAAGAGTGGACACCAGAACAAGAGTAGAAGGGAAATCCTCCAATGGGAACACTAGTTCTGGTGACTACAATGAGTTTGCCTCACTTTGGAAGGATTTTCCCTCCTCAAGTTCTAATGCTGCCCAAACACCCGTTGAGAAGATGCACCTTCTCTATCCAAGAGTGGTCACCAGAACAAGAGTAGAAGGGAAATCCTCCAATGGGAACACTAGTTCTGGTGACTACCATGGGTTTGCCTCACTTTGAAAGGATTTTCCCTCCTCAAGTTCTAATGCTGCCCAAACACCCGTTGAGAAGATGCACCTTCTCTATCCAAGAGTGGACACCAGAACAAGAGTAGAAGGGAAATCCTCCAATGGGAACACTAGTTCTGGTGACTACAATGAGTTTGCCTCACTTTGGAAGGATTTTCCCTCCTCAAGTTCTAATGCTGCCCAAACACCCGTTGAGAAGATGCACCTTCTCTATCCAAGAGTGGTCACCAGAACAAGAGTAGAAGGGAAATCCTCCAATGGGAACACTAGTTCTGGTGACTACCATGGGTTTGCCTCTTTGGAAGGATTGGAAGGGGCTATAACCCTAACAAAATGAAAGATTATTTTGCCTTTGGTTCTACTTTAAGGACAAATGTCTAATCTTGGTTTTGTAAAGTAATATGGGTCTTTGTGTCTTCTATACCCAACAAGGTCTGGTCAACCAATGCGATAGGACTGACATAAGGTCCACCACCCCTCTGTTTGCCATCTCCACCGTCCATGCAGCTTTAGAATTGCACCCATGTCCTTAGGAGCTTCGATGCACATTCGTGTCATTGTTCCATTTATAGATTTAAACCGCAAACATATGAACACACATCACATGCACATCGGGGAGTGATAGCTCAGTAGATTATTCATGTGAGCCAGAAAGAGCAGATATAGGGATTTGCTTTTAATAGCTGCGGTTCCTGCCCTGCCGGAGGCTCCCCCTGTCATTCCCTGACAGCCCGGCACCAGTGGGGTGAAAGGAGTCTTGTCATAGATCGAGACTGGATTTGAACTCCGGGACTCGTCTCCCAGCTTCAGTTGCCTGCCTCCTCCACTCTGTGCCGATCATTAATCCAATCTACTTGTTGGCTTTTCTGACCAGGTATGGAAATTTAAAAAAAACATCTCGGGCTGAGAACCCTTCCCCCGAAGAGTGACCCAGATACACAATGACCGGACAAGGAAGACTGAATGTAAAAAAATTAAATAATATCACATCTATATGAAGTCTGATCTCTGTACTGAAGGAAGAGGTGGGATTAGAAGAGAAGACGAAGGAGAAAGAGAGATGGAGGAGAAGAAATAGAAAGGGAGAGGAAGGGAGAGGAAGGGAAGACAAATTAGAAGGGAGGAAAGAAATTAGGAAAATTAGGTGGTGGGCGAGGGGGATTTACCAAAGCCCATGGACCTCATATGAAGGCTGGATGATGATACCAATTGGTAAAACCCATAGTTTCGGGGCATGTTCTCATCAGATATGATAAATAATGCATGCATTAGCGTGTAATACATTAACTCCCATTCTTATGCATTTTCAGACAACGTGTAACGCGTTTTGTATCACCACTTCCAGAGGGCTTTTAGGGGGGAGAACCCCCCCCCAGAATGTATTAAAACTGCAACATTCAGGTCTTTTTTTTGGTGCAGTGCAATGGAACAGCCTTTTCCAGAAGATCAATAGACAAAACAATGACTATCTAAGCCAGGGGGGTCTCAAACTCTCCAGTTGTTGCAAAACTACAAGTCCCATCATGCCTCTCTGCCTGTGGGAGTCACACTTGTAACTGTCAACCTTGCAATGCCTCATGGGACTTGTAGTTTCTCAACAGCTGGAGGGCCGCCAGTTTGAGACCCCCAGATCTAAGCCCTTGTACACACGGGTCGGACATTCCGACAACAAAATGCGTCGGATTTTGTCCATCGGATTTTGTCCGAAACCGGTGTTGCATACACACGGTCGGACAAAGTTGTCGGAAAATCCGATCGTTCAGTACGTGATGACGTTATTTCGTTACGACGGGACTACGTTCAGGCTAGTAGCCAATAGCTTTGGTCTAGGAATTTGATCTGAGCATGCGTGGCACTTTGTTCGATCGGAATTCTCTACACACAATCGGACAAAGTCCGATCGGATCATGTTGTCGGAAAGTTTTATAGCCCAGCTCTAAAACGGAAACAGTCTGATGGAGCCCACACATGGTCGGATTATCCGACAACGCGGTCCGATCGGACATTTTTCGTCGGAATGTGTGTACAAGGGCTAATAGAGGAAGAAGCATTGCGATGGCCCATCTTCTAGAAAAGGAGGTCAAAACTACATCTGGCCTGCTACAAGGCTTTAAAAACAAAAAAAAAATGACAAGCATCCCAAACTACGTATTACCAAAAGTATTGGGACGCACCCCCCCCCCCCCCCCTCTTTATCCACACACGATGGCAGCCCCCAGTCTTGGTCCGTAGGGTTCAATATGGAGTTGGCCCCCGCCCTTTGCAGCTATCACAGCTTCAACTCTTCTGGGAAGGCCGTCCACAAGGTTTAGGAGGGTGTCTATGGGAATGTTTGACCATTCTTCCAGAAGGGCATTTGTGAGGTCAGGCACGGATGTTGGAAGAGAAGGCCTGGCTCACAGTCTCTGCTCCAATTCTTCCCAAAGGTGTTCTAAATCGGGCTGAGGTCGGGACTTTGTGCAGGCCAGTCAGGTTCTTCCACCCCAAACTCGCTTATCTATGCGTTTATGGACCTTGCTTTGTGCACTGGTCCAAATCATTTGGTGGAGGGGGTGGGGGAATTATGGTGCGGGGGTTGGGCTTGGCCCCTTAGTTCCAATGAAAGGAAAGGTGTCAGCATACCAAGACATTTTGCACAATTTAATGCTCCCAACTTTGTGGGAACAGTTTGGGGACGACCCCTTCCTGTTCCAAAATGACTGCGCACCAGTGCACAAAGCAAGATCCATAAAGACATTGATGAGCGAGTTTGTGGTGGAGAAACTTGACTGTCCTGACCTCAACCCCATAGAATACCTTTGGGATGAATTAGAGTGGAGACTGCGAGCCAGGCCTTCTCGTCCAACATCAGTGCCTGACCTCACAAATGTGTTTCTGGAAGAATGGGTCAAACATTCCCCATAGACACCCTCCTAAACCTTGTGGACGGCCTTCCCAGAAGAGGTGAAGCTGTTATAGCTGCAAAAGGGTGGGCCAACCCAATATTGAACCCTACAGAGGAAGAATGGGATGCATTAAAGTTCATGTCCATGTAAAAGGCAGACATCCCAATACTTTTGGTAATACAGTGCAGTGGTTCTCCACCCTGTCCTCAAGTACTCCCAGCAGGTCACGTTTTGGTAATCTCTCTTCGACAAAATAGCTGTCCAAAATACCAAGCCATTTAAAAAGCACCTGAGCAAGATAAAGGAAAACCTGCAAACATGGCCTGTTGGGGGTACTTGAAGACATCTCTGAGAACCACTGATATAGTGTATAACTGGCCTTTGCAGCAAGAAGCACATGGAAGGGCAACGCATGTAAAAAAAAAAAAAACAAAACAAACTCCCAGCTCACTTACCAGCCAGCCTGAAACAACCCGAATTGTCCTGTCTAACAGTTCACATTAAAAAACAAGGGGTTTCTATTGTATACATTTGCAAATGCAGCAGCCACGTCACGGGACACCAATATTATCTGCAGTCCTAACT
Source organism: Lithobates pipiens (assembly GCF_037356315.1). Taxonomy (NCBI): domain Eukaryota; kingdom Metazoa; phylum Chordata; class Amphibia; order Anura; family Ranidae; genus Lithobates; species Lithobates pipiens. The sequence goes on from NW_027507788.1 coordinate 6,152,099, forward strand.
CTATAAACTTTGAGAGTCTCCAAACGTGGAGCACATATACAATAATGAATAAATGAAGGGCAGGTATGCCTGGAGGGAGCCCACCCCTCCGCTACAAGACTTTACTTGGCCCACAGCAATGGGGGAGGGGGGGCACCTGATGGGGATAGAGGGATTCTGATGGAAACGGGTGGGGGGAGACCTGATGGTATAGAGGGATTCTGATGGAAAACGGAGGGGGGGGGGGCACCTAATGGGATAGAGGGATTCTGATGGAAACAGGGGGGAGGGAGGGGTAGGGTCGCCACCTTTTCTTTAAGTCAAACCCGAACACTTTAGCGCCACGCAGCAATTTTTTTTAATAGTATAAACTATACATATATTTTACTATTAAATAACATTTCTAATCATATGAAGTTAATCACAAGAGTTCCCCTTTACATCAGAGTCCACAGAGTTCCTCTTTTACATCTGAACTCACAGAGTTCCCTTTCACTGTAAGGCAGGGCTGTACTGGGACAGAAATTTGGCCCTGGACTTCATCCAGACCGGCCCACTTACATTTTGAGTGTCCCATCACCAGCCCCCTTACATCAGAGTGTCCCATCACCAGCCCCCTTACATCAGAGTGTCCCATCACCAGCCCCCTTACATCAGAGTGTCCCATCACCAGCCCCCTTACATCAGAGTGTCCCATCACCAGCCCCCTTACATCAGAGTGTCCCATCAGCACTCCCTTACATCAGAGTGTCCCATCAGCAGCCCCCTTACATCAGACTGTCCCATCACCAGCCCCCTTACATCAGAGTGTCCCATCACCAGCCCCCTTACATCAGAGTGTCCCATCACCAGCCCCCTTACATCAGAGTGTCCCATCAGCACCCCCTTACATCAGAGTGTCCCATCACCAACCCCCTTACATCAGAGTGTCCCATCACCAGCCCCCTTACATCAGAGTGTCCCATCAGCACTCCCTTACATCAGAGTGTCCCATCAGTCAGCAGCCCCCTTACATCAGACTGTCCCATCAGCACCCCCTTACATCAGAGTGTCCCATCACCAGCCCCCTTACATCAGAGTGTCCCATCACCAGCCCCCTTACATCAGAGTGTCCCATCAGCAGCCCCCTTACATCAGAGTGTCCCATCACCAGCCGCCTTACATCAGAGTGTCCCATCACCAGCCCCCTTACATCAGAGTGTCCCATCACCAGCCCCCTTACATCAGAGTGTCCCATCACCAGCCCCCTTACATCAGAGGTCCCATCAGCAGCCCCCTTACATCAGAGTGTCCCATCACCAGCCCCCTTACATCAGAGTGTCCCATCACCAGCCGCCTTACATCAGAGTGTCCCATCAGCACCCCCTTACATCAGAGTGTCCCATCAGCACCCTCTTACATCAGAGTGTCCCATCAGCACCCCCTTACATCAGAGTGGCCCATCACCAGCCCCCTTACATCAGAGTGGCCCACTGAGCCATCGGCCCACCGGGAAACTCCCGTTAGTCCCAATGGCCAGTACATGCCTGCTGTAAGGGGGGGGGGGACTCTGCAGACTCTGATGTAAGGGATAACTCTGGGGACTCCGTCATAAGTGAAGCTCTGGGAACCCTGATTTAAGGTGGAACATTGAGAACTCTGATGTATGGAGAAGATTCTGATGTAAGGGGGAACACTGTGGCCTCTGGGGTAAAGGGGAACTCTGGTGTAAAGGGTGCTCTGAGAACCCTGACTTGCCTTAGTGTATTCACTCACTCACTCCTTGGCAGTCAGCACCTTCAAATTTCCAGCCCCAACTTTCCATTTCTGAGGCACAGCGCCGGGGATTGGAGTGTGGGCAGACACAGAGGGGTAGGAGTGTTTGGGGGGTGGGGGTGGAAGCTGCAGGGAAGCCATAGTCAATCTGAATAATGTGTCCGGGTTTCAGGCAGTCTGAAACCCGGACGCATGATTCCAAACCCGAACTGTCCGGGTGAATCCTGGACAGGTGGCAACCCTAGGGAGGGGCTCTAATAAGCTAGAGGGATTCTGATGAAAATGGGGGGGGGGGCACCTGATGTGATAGAGGGATTCTGATGGAAACGGGGGGGGGGGGGGGGGGGGGCTCTGATGTGATAGAGGGATTCTGATGGAAACGGAGGGGCTCTGATGTGATGGGGTAGGGGCTTCTGATGCATGAGGGGAACTTTGATATTTGTAAAATACACAGCCATGGAACAATGAACAAGAGCTTACTTGGCCGGCATCTCTGATGTGAAAGGGGGTCTTTGAAGGAAAGGGAGGGGGCAGGGGGCTCTGATGCTATGGGGGTAAGGTCATATAATATGAAAGAGGGGGTACCAATGTAAAAAAGGGGGCTCTGATGTGAAAGGGGGAGTCATGTGTGAAAATAGTATTGTGATGTAAAAGGGAGAAAACAGGTCTCTGATATTATGGGGGGGGGGGGGGGGGCTTCTGATGTTGGGAAGACTGTGGTGGGACTCTGATGTGAAATAGGGCTCTGATAATAATGTTATGGGGTCTTCTGATGTGGGGGGTGGGGGGAGAATATGGTGTAAAAGGGGGGGGGGGGGTGCTATGATGCAAACGAAAGGGTCAAAACAGGGCTCTGATGTTATGGGGGACTTCTGATGTGGGGGGAGGGGGGATTGACTATGGTGTGGGAAGGTGTTGCAAAAGGAAGGACTATGATGTCAAACATGGCTCTGATGTTATGGGGAACTTCTAATATGGGGGGAGACTATGGTGTGAAGGTGTGTGTGGGGGGGGGGGGGCTATGATGCAAAAGAAAGGGTGATCACGATGTCAAAACATGGCTCTGATGTTACGGGGGGGGGGGGGGCTTCTGATATGGGGGGGTAGGCTGTGATGCAAAAGGAGGGACTATGATGTCAAACAAGGCCTTGATGTTATGGGGGGGGGGGGGGCTCGGATGTGGGAGGTGGGGGAGACTAGGATGTAAAAAGGGGGAGGGATCCGATGGAAAATGAGGGACTAGGATGTCAAACCAGGCTCTGATGTTATGGGGGGTGGGGGAGGCTATGTAAAAGGGGGAGGGGCCTATGATGCAAAAGGAAGAGTGAATATGACATCATCAAACATAGCCCTGATGTTATGGGGGGGGGGGGTCTGATGTAAAATGAGAGACTAGGGTGTCAAACTGGGCCCTGATGTTATGGGGGACTTCTGATGTGGGGGGGTTGACTATGATGTGTAGGGGGGGGGGGGGGGGTTCTTTTGAAAAAGGAAGGACTATGATGTCAAACAGGGCTCTAATGTTATGGGGGGGCTTCTGATGTGAAAGGGGGACACACTGATGAAAGAAGGGGACACCGATAGTATGGGGGGGGGGGCTTCTGGTGTAAAAGGGGGACTTTGATGTGATGGGGGGGAGGGGCTTCTGATACAAAAGAAGATTTCGAATGTGATGGAGTCTTCTGATGCAAAAAGGGGGCTTCTGATGTCAAGTTATTTCTTTGAGGGTTTACTCATTCCATTTATTAAACCGTTTTATTAATTTTTTCGGCCCACAAATATCTATAAAATACACACCGCGGCCCCTCGTACAGAGAAGTCTGGAGACCCGAGTGCTAGAAGAACAACAAGCAGCGCCATGCTCTATAATCCCATCACTGGGAAACGTAGATCTGGGGTGGTGTTGGTCACATGACTATCTTGCAGAGAATAAAAAAAAAAAAAAGAGGCCAAACCGTCAATAAATTTTAACTCCGGCATGTTTCCCATAATCCTCGGATTTTCAGCCTGGACCTTACCCTGACCCCCGATCTCGAAGAGCGCTCATCTCTCAACGGAACCACCGGGATTTAAAGACAACAACAACAACAAAAAACAAAAAAAAACAGCCTGCAGGATGAAGCAACAAAACACAAGTCTTTATGTAACGTTCCACAATATCCCGGACTCGCCGAGCGAAGTTTGACGTACGGGGCCCCGTAGCCTGTCTAGACTGGATAACCCCGGGGCCCAGCACGTGTTGCAATAACAAGCTTCTGTCTGAACGTTACCAAGATGATTCAAGGTTAATTCAATCTCATTAGAGGGCAACTTTATCTAACAAAATCATTTCTTATTTTCACTCCGTCTGCCGGTTTGTTAAGAAGAGATCCGAAAAGGGGAGAAGGAAAGATACGATAGGAGGAGTTCTGCGGTGATAGTTTCGTTTTAGCGTTGAATCTTTTTTTTTTATCATGTACGTGGTTTGTTTATAGGACTTGGCATTTAGGAGGAAACGTCTGGGAATAAGAAAAAAAACCTTTTCGGTGACCAAGACGATTCCTTGATTTTAGGCGGTTCTCAGTAGTTCCGCCCAGCATACCTCAGCGTTCCATATATTCTACGGCAGCTGTGATGACGCTCGCTATGTATTTTGTATCACCATGGCCAACTGTTGACAAGGCTGTTTTTAAGGCAGGGCAAAAGGGGCAGCTGCCCTGGGCCCTGTCATTGTTGTGGGGCCCAAAGCCAGCTGCTTCATACTTGCCAACTATCCCGATTTAAATTCCCTCGCCCCTTGAGGTTTTAGACCTGTGCTGGGTCCCAGATGACTCACCTGGAGACCCTGTGTTTACATGTAAATTACCGGCATTCATATGTAAATAGAGGCGGCCAGTGGCATTGATATGTATATCATGCCCCCCTGAGGTCATATCCACAGTAATCTCTAGCAACCAATCAACAAGCAGAAATCATGTGCTGTAACCTCTAGCAACTAACCAGTGAGCTGTAATGTGTTCTGTAACCTCTAGCAACCAGTCAGTGAGCGGTAATGACACAATGAAACCTCTGGCAACCAATCGTAATCGCTGCCTGATCTGATTCAGTAAACTGATTTAGAGTCTAGCTGCTATTTATTGTATGTCTCAGAGCAGGGGGAGAGCGAAACTGCATGGGGAGGGGGCCCCCCAAGAAAAAGTTTTGCCCAGGGTCCAATCGATATTAAAGATGGCCCTGACTGTTGACCAGGTTGGGCTGCACCAAAACACTGCCATCGGTAGTGCGGTTGCAGAAATGGTTATTTTTTTGGGGTTTAAAGTCAAAGTTTAGGCAAAGAAAAAAAAAATCAGTACAAGGGTGTCAGGGCTGGGCTCAACCTTTCCTTCTCAGATCTAGCCGCTCAGCTGTCATCTAATTGGCAGCTCCCATCTCTCTACAGTTTCTCAGCTGTTGATGATATCCTGCTCGTCAGTCCTGCCTACTTAAGCCGTCCAGTCCAGAGGAGCTCTGCCTTCGCCTTGGTCAACATCACAGAATCTCCTGCATTCCTGTTTAAAGACTTGCTTTGCTGACATCCCTTCTGGCTCCAGATCCTGCTTGCTGTTCCACTACTTTGATCCCTGACTGCTGGCTTTGCTGACCATCTTTTCCAGTTACTGAACTTTGGCTATTTTTTTACTACGTTTGTTCTTTTGACTATCTGTTCCGGGTTACTGAACTTTGGCTATTTTTTTTTTACTACGTTTGTTCTTTTTACTTTTATAACTAAACAAGTGTGATTTACCTGTACTTCTGTCTCGGTATGATTTCATGGTTTCTGATAAAGGGACAGTACTTACATTCAATGCAAAGCGTCTCTTGTGCTACCGTCTGCTCATCTGCAATCCAAAGTCCTCTGCTAACCCCCTTCCCCTACAGTCCTAACCTTTACGATGCTGTTTGGGTTAACAATGATTGGCTGGACCTTGCACAAGCACTCAAGAGTGCTGACTATGCCCACCCTTTCCGCTCACCTCCTTCATCCATAGAAAAGTTGTATTCTAGCTTCCAGATCCCATGCCCAGCCAGCTGCCCTGCTCCTTACTTGAACACAGGATTTTGGCTGCAGGGCTGGGACAAGGGATGGGCAGAAGGGGAATTTGTCCTGGGTGTAGTGAAGCAAAGGGAAGGGGAATGGACACAGGGTGGTACACCCATTCTATAGCATGTATTAATAGTTGGTTGGGGGGGGGGGGGGTGCAATTCGGGATCCTTGCCTGGGAGCTGCACAACCCTGTCCCAGTACTGGTTGACTGCTATGATAATAGGGGCGCAAATATAGATCCTTTTAACATTTTGCTATTGGGACCATTGGGACACTGTTTGCTTAGTAGTCCTTCTGGTTTTAATGTATTTATGTGTATCTTTTGTTCTGTATTTGTTAATAAAATATTATTTTAATGTTAATAAAATATTCATGTTTTTGATTTGTGTGTGGTGTTGGTGGTCACTTATAATCCCATTTATATAGGGGGATTTTTTTGTTCAAAATGTATCAGGGATGAGACCACCACACTAGAATCTTTTGATCCACTGAGAGCCCCCTTCCCTCTTTCGCAATTATGGATCCTTGCCTGGGAGTTGGACAGCCCTGTCCCAGTACTGGTTGGCTGCTATGATAATAGGGGCGCAATTCGGGATCCTTGCCTGGGAGCTGGACAACCATGTCCCGGTACTAGTTGGCTGCTAAGATAATAGAGGCGCAATTCGGGATCCTTGCCTGGGAACTGGTCAATCCTGTCCCAGTACTGGTTGGTTGCCAAGATAACAAGATAATAGGGGCACAATTATGGATCCTTGCCTGGGAGCTGGACAACCCTGTCCCAGTACTGGTTGGCTGCTAAGATACTAGGGGCACAATTATGGATCCTTGACTGGGAGTTGGACAACCCTGTCCCAGTACTGGTTGGCTGCTAAGATAATAGGGGCACAATTATAGATCCTTGCCTGGGAGCTGGGCAACCCTGTCCCAGTACTGGTTGGCTGCTAAGATAATAGGGGCACAATTATAGATCCTTGCCTGGGAGCTGGGCAACCCTGTCCCAGTACTGGTTGGGTTCTAAGATAATAGGGGCGCAATTCTGGATCCTTGCCTGGGAGCTGGACAACCCTGTCCCAGTACTGGTTGGCTGCTAAGATAATAGAATCCCACCAAACAAACCTAACAGGACTTTAGCAGTATCACAACGAGTAATCTCATATATAGGAAATATCCTAAATTTTATTAGAGCAATTAAAATGGAAAAAATAAATTAAAAAAAGACAGATCCATTGCACATGTTGTAGGCATTATAAGCGCCATCCGCAATGTCCATAAATGATTCCAACAATTGATTGTAAACACAAAGATGAAAGATGGGGGTTTCCACATTCAACAGGTTTCAGTGTTAAGCACCCGTTTCTTTAGGAAAGACAAGAATTCCCCCCGTCGCCTCATCTAGAATAACAGCAATAAATAGAAAGAGAAGCCTAGGGCTGGATAGATATGATCTATGCATAGTTACATCGTAACTACATTAGGTCCACGCTGGATCAATGCAACTATGTAAAAAATAAAAATAAAATGGCATACCTAGAATTCAGCTTTAACAGACCAAAAGGAACCAACTGGTGAAGTTCATCATAAGAGTTTCCATACACTTCAAGAATAGGGGACAGAGCTATACATTCATATCTACTGGTCATTGAATAAAACCTTAATGCAGAGTCAATTGTGCAACCTACATACAGATATTTCATGATCATTGGCCTTCAAAAATGGCTTTTAAAAAGGAGCAGAGTTATGGGCGAAATCAGGTTACGTCTATAGGCAAATTGAAGAAAAGGCTCTTTACGTAGGCTAGAAGCATTCAATACACCAATGACTGTTTGCTCAGGTGGTCACGAGGTGGAATATATTTGGGATTTGTTTAGCGGTTTAAATGGGACCTTTGTAAGCCCGCTAAGGGCCCCCATTCACCCTTATAAGCATTGGGCTGCCTTGGCCACCTTTTCGGCAGCCAAACCAGTTGCTGGCACAGCCTGTGCTTGTAACAGGGGCGGACTGACCATTGGGTCACTCAGCAACTGCCAGAGGGCCCCATGAGTTGTCAATCCACCCCTGGCTTGTAATCTCTGGAAGAATTACCATTATAGGTCCAGTTCCACTTGTAGTCCATTTGCATTGTTTCCAATCGAGCCCTGTTGAAGGGGGTGTTTTCTGTCCCCCCCCCAGAACATACTGGCTACTCTTTGGAGTGTCCCCCTGACATTTACTGGAATAAAAGTTATCTGGACCTCTTAGCAGCCGTGTGGCGCTTCAATTTGTAATTTTCTTTTATATTTAAGCTTTCAGGCTACGCAGCCTTGTCCACCTTTTAGGCTGAAAAAACATCGGGCATGCGAGTTTGATAAAAGTGTTGTCACATATAAAAGATCTACTCCAGTCCAATGGCCAGCTCTTGTCTGCAACCCATAATCCTGACCAAATAATGCCTTTCAACCCACTTACACTTGTACTACAAGTTGCAAAAATACCCATATGACCAGGAACTGCCATATCACAATAATAAAGCCTACCTGAATTTAACGACTCTAAAGTACCACTGGTATGCACCCCTAGGTGTGCAGTTGTTGAGTTTTCCAACAGATCCTAGTGCAGAGCTAAAACTTGGTGTTCTTAAATGGGAGTTTCAACCTGTTGGCAAGAACTGGGCCCTGCTATGCCTTTTCCTTGCTATTTACTAACCAATGAAAAGGAAGGTGTTACCAGCAGTGTAGTGCAAAAGGAAGGATAGGCAGAGAACCAGGCCCTACACCAAAGCACTGGTCAAAATGTGCATACCAGAGTGCCCAGGTCTCAGATCTGCAACTTTCAACCAGCTTCTGTGGGCATGAACCTGGATCTGCTGCTCCTCCATCTTGCTATTGGCTAAGGAGTTTGATGGGTGGCTGTATATGCCAGTAGTGCAGTGTAGAAGGTGGTGCGGGGGGTATTGGGGTGGGGAAAGCCTTAGACCAAAAAGCTGGTCAGGATTTGCATATCAACGTATCCAGGTCTCAGGCCTACACTCTTTTGTTTCAACCAGCTTCTGTTGGCATGAACCTGGAACTGCTGCTCCCCTATCTCACTTTTGAGTTAGTAATTTGATGGTTGGCTGTACTTGCTAATAGTGTGGTGTAGAAGGGGGCATTGGGGTTGAGAAAGCCTTAGACCAAAAAAACTAGCCAAAATTAGCATACTGAAGTGTTCAGGTCTCAGGGCAACACTCGCAGACAATCTGAAATGCAAGTTTCAACCTGTTGGCATGAACCCGGACCTGCTGCGCCCCCATCTTACGATGGAGTTTGATGGGTGGCAGTTTGTTCCAATAGTGTGGTGTGGAAGGTAGTGTGAGGGGATGTGGGGAAAGCCTTATACAAAAAAAAAAAAAAAAAGGAAGGTCAAAATGTGCATACTGAAGTACTCAAGTCTCAGGGCTACACTCTGGCACTCAAAAATGCACCTTTCAACTAGCTTCTGTTGGCATGAACCTGTACCTGCTGCTCCTCTATCTCACTATTGGTTAAGCAGTTTATTGAATGGCTGTACTTGTCAATAGTGTAGTGTAGAAGGTGGTGTTGGGGGTGGAGAAAACTTTAGACCAGGGATATGCAATTAGCGGACCTCCAGCTGTTGCAAAACTACAAGTCCCATCATTCCTCTGCCTCTGGGTGTCATGCTTGTGGCGGTCAGAGTCTTGCTATGCCTCATGTGAGTTGTAGTTCTGCAACAGCTGGAGGTCCACTAATTGCATATCACTGCTTTAGACCAAAAATCCGGTAAAAATTTGCATACCAAAGTGCTCAGGTCTCAGGGCTAAACTCTCTGGAATGCAAACTTTCAACCACCTTCTGTTAGCATGAACCTGGACCTGCTGCTCCTCCAACTCACTATTGGCTAAAGAGTTTAATGGATGGCTGAACTTGCCAAAAGTGTGGTGCAGAAGGTGGTATTGGGGGGGGCGGGGGGGGGGGGTGTGAGGAAAGCCTTAGCCCTTGTACACATGGTCGAAGATTCCGACAACCAAATCCGTCGGATTTTGTCCGAAACTGTTGCATACACACGGTCGGACAAAGTTGTCGAAAAATCCGATCTTTCAGAACGTGATGACGCAATTTCGTTACGATGGGACTACATTCAGGCTAGTAGCCAATAGCTTTGATGTAGGAATTTGATCTGAGCATGCGTGGCACTTTGTCCGATCGGAATTCTCTACACACGATCGGAGTATGTCCGATCGAACCAGTTTGTCGGAAAATATTTCCAGCAAGTTGGAAAATTTGGTCCGACGGATATTCCGACGGAAACAGTCCGATGCATACCACACACAGTCGGATTATCCGACAACACGGTCCGATAGGACACATTCCGACGGATTCTCCGACCGTGTGTACAAGGGCTTAGACCAAAAAGCTGGTCAAAATTTGCATACTGAAGTGTCCAGATCTGTACAGGCCAATTGCATGGTGTAGGCAGCAGCGGTGTTGGGGCGGAGAAAGCCTTAGACCAAAAAAAAACGAGTTATATTTTGCATTCCAGAGATTTCAGGGCCGATTAGAAAAATCTGAATAAAATGCAGTCAACTGGAGAGGTCTGCCATGCCACACTTCTACACCTGGCAATTACAAAGCCTGGCATGCTCTATATGTAAACACTGATAAGAGCTTTGATACATAGCACAGATCATGTGACGAGAGGCTACAGCCCCATACTGAAAAACCCCGAGAGGCTCTCTTCACTCTGTATGCAACTAATTACACAGAATGCAAATTTAAGGTAAACTGAACAGACTTTGTGATCTTGCCACAACTGTGATATTTCCTGGGCTATATTAGCAGTCCACTAATTAAATTTACTTGCCGCCTTTCGTTTTCTCTAACAGCAACTGTGTTAGAGTCACAAAGTGAACACCACGTTTCGAACTTTCCAACAAGGTCATTCTCTAATGCATCGCTATGTTTGAACACTTCCTCAATCTAGCTAACCTTGCAAGCTTTCTTGCCTACAGGAAAAAAATAATAATAATAATTGCTTAAATTCTTCAGTCAAACACAAACCTCATTTGCATATACTTTCATGATAAGAGAAAAGGCTTTCAACTTAAAACATTTTACAAACTCCTTACCAGTTTTCAGAGAAAAAAAAGGAGTGAAAATACTTTTTTCTACGTTCATATAAAGGGTACTTACTCAAAAATGGAAAGGGACACGTCTGCTTTGGCCGAGCATCAAGGAACGTTCCTCAGGCCATATTTTGGAGGTCTATGCTGGAAGGTTTAAAGAGTTCGGTAGATATGGGCAGCACATCTTCCTTACAGACATTTGGGCCTGGGGCACTAAATTCCTTCCTAGAACAGATTTAGGTTCCTGTACTTCTTTCATAGCTGGGAGCTGTTGCCCACCTAGCATTTGGGTTGCAGTCTGGAAGCTCATGTGTAGATCATTGGGGGAGAAGCTATGAGTGTGGACTAGGGTTGCCACCTCATCCCTTTAAACCCAAACACATATTAATTACACGGGTTCTGTGGCTGATTAAGGTGGTAATTAAACTCACTTGGTGCCTTATCTGCATTAAAATTAGCCTCCGAACCTGTGTATTTCAAAGGTGTTTGGGTTTAAAGTGATGAGGTGGCAACTCTAGTGTGGACGGGTCTGTAGATTCAATGGAAGCCATGAGCATAGGAAGGTCTGTAGATTCATTGGAAGCCATTACCGTGACAGGCTCTATAGATTCGACATAAGCGTGAAACGGCCTGTAGAGTCAATGGAAGCTATTAGTGTGGAAGGGTCTGTATATTCAATGGAACCCATGAGCATGAACAGTTCTGTAGATTAAATGGAAGCCATAAGCGTGGAAGGGTCTTATAGATTCAATGGAGGCCATGGGGATGGAAGGGTCTTATAGATTCAATGGAGGCCATGGGGATGGAAGGGTCTTATGGATTCAATGGAAGCCATGGAAGAGTCGGTAGAGGCAATGGAAGCCATGAGGGTGGTAGGGTCGGTAGATTCAACAGAAGCCATGAGCAAAGAATGGTATATAGATTCAGTGGAAGCCATGACCGTGCAAGGGTCTTTCGATTCTATGGAAGCCATGAGCATTTAAAGGTCGGTAGATTCAATGGAAGCCATGAGCATGGACAGTTCTGTAGATTAAATGAAAGCCATGAGAGTGGAAGGGTCTTATAGATTCAATGGAAGATATGGGGATGGAAGGGTCTTATGGATTCAATGGAACCATGGAAGGGTCGGTAGATTCAATGGAAGCCATGAGGGTGGTAGGGTCGGTAGATTCAATGGAAGCCATGAGCATGGACAGTTATGGCTTCCATTTAATCTACAGAACTGTCCATGCTCATGGCTTCCATTGAATCTACCGACCCTACCACCCTCATGGCTTCCATTGAATCTACCGACCCTTCCATGGTTCCATTGAATCCATAAGACCCTTCCATCCCCATGTCTTCCATTGAATCTATAAGACCCTTCCACTCTCATGGCTTCCATTTAATCTACAGGAGAGTGGAAGGGTCTTATAGATTCAATGGAAGCCATGGGGATGGAAGGGTCTTATGGATTTAATGGAAGCCATGGAAGGGTCGGTAGATTCAATGGAAGCCATGGGCGTGGAAGGGTCGGTAGATTCAACAGATGCCATTAGCAAAGAATGGTATATAGACTCAGTGGAAGCCATGACCGTGCAAGGATCTATAGATTCTATGGAAGCCATGAGCATGGAAGGGTCTGTAGATTCAATGGAAGTTGTGAGTGTGAAAGGGGTGGTAGATTTAACAGAAGCCATGAGCATAGAATGGTATAAAGATTCAGCGGAAGCCATTAACGTGGGGAGGGTCTATAGATTCTGTGGAAGCTAGGAGCGTAAAAGGGTCTATAGATGAAATAGAAACCATGAACGTGAAAAGAGCTGCAGATTCAATGGAAGCCACAAGCATGGAGTGACTGCAAACAAACACCGTACTAAGCCCTTGTGTGTGCTGATCTCTATGGTTTTTTGGCCAACATCTCAGACCAAACACAATAAAAGCCCCGCCAAGTCTATAAACACTAAGGGCTCGTTCACACTAGCTTTGCTTTAAGAAGAGCGATTTGTATCACTCTTCAGAGAGCATTGGACAGGCGGTTGCATGGTCTCCTCAATGTCTGCTTTAACCCCTTAAACACTGCATTGGCACGCCACAGCAATTTATAATGTTAGTTTATTGGAACATATCAGGAATTTATTCATGCAGATCTAGAAACTTAATTAAAGTATACATGTAGTGCTAAATAAAATACCTAAATATGTAAAAAATAAATAAAAAAAAATTTTTTCAAAAAGAAACCTCAGCAAAGCGATGCCAAATAACTCAACACATTTGGGTTATAAAAAAATTAACAAAAAAAAAAAAAAAAAGAAGAAGGATAGGTAGGAGAATTATGTATGAACACATTACAGAACTTTTGTAATAACTCTGCTTTATAATACTGTACAACAGTCAGAGAGAAAAGGCCACAGACCAGACAAGATAAGGCACCGAGATTTACGCTCATATTACAATCGAGCGCGCACAGGTCTGGAATTGGCCTTCTGGACAATTAGGCAATATTGATTTTTCTGGAGAGGTAAATTAAAATTAAATTTCCAGAAGTAACATCTATTTCACAAAGAAAAGCACCGTGCCAGTAACAGCATTATTAATGGAATGCCTATAGCTGCCTCGATGCCGCTTTTCTACATTTTTTTTTTTCGTTCTCCATTTTTTTTCAACTGATTTTTGTTATTAAAGGCGTACTACAGTCAGAAAAAATAAAATAAAAAAATCTGGCATTCAACTTTTGCAGCGGTTTAGGCTTTTGCCCACATCGCACAGTGCGCATGCTGGTTTGGAGCGCCCCCTGTCTGAGCCATGCTGCGGTCTGGACACCGCACAAGTTTGTCAGAAGATTTTAGCCAACGATTTTGGCTGAAACCTGCTGATCGGCCCGTGGACCAAAATCGCAGTACAAAGTTCTGTGTGTTTTGACAACACAGAACAGCAAGACTGGCCGATTCTTCCCCCAAAAGGAACTCAGAGTTCAGGGAGAAAAGGCAGCCAGATCTGTGAGTAAAAGCGGTACACTTTACACTTGTTAGGCACACCGTTACACCCCTCCCCCACTATGATTGCCACTTAATGTTAACCTCTTCTCAGTGCCGGTACAAGGTCATCCAGCGGCCAGGGCAAAGATGCCAAACTGCGCCCCCCCTTTCCCTTGGGTTAGGGTCAGGGCGCCCCAACCCTACAACAAACAATTGCGCTCACTCCTTGACCTGGCCCACCCCTTGTCCTGGCCCACCCCTTGTCCTGGCCCTGCCCCATCCCAGCCAGTGTCATTGGTACAGTATTATCACTGATCACGGTTTCATCGTCACTAGCGACATCAGTGTCAGTTAGCATCACTCCTAGCCAGTGTCCGTTAGCGCCAGATTTCCCGACACACTATCACACAGTTACGCCAAGTCACTGATCAACGCTGGTACTAGTATAGTGTCTGTGGATCAGTATCTGGATCACAATCAGAACCATACTTGTGCAGTGGCGGTTGGTGCTCCATTATTTTGGGGGAGGGGGTGGCAAACAAACCATCCGACCCCCACCCATATTTGGTCAGTCTATTGATCATTTAGTGCTGCATCTTCCTTATATATGTTTTCTGCTTAGGGATTTGACTTTTGACCCTTGGTGTTCAGCTATTTTTTGTTAGAGGTTTATATTATTGCGCTGATTTGTTCTATAAATATTGATCAAACTCCTTCCCAATCACTCAGTCGACCAGCAAACAAACCCCGACCCCCCCCCCCCCCCAGGTTGCTTGCTGACCAACCCCATCGAGGTAGCGGGCAGCTTACCTCTGCTTCTGCTTCCGGCCAATACGGTCGCTTCTCCTTCCCCGCCGATTGGGTCTGAAGACCCGCTTCCTGAACGGCCAGGAGGAGAAGCAGGAAGGAAATATTAATTATAATTATTAAATATTAATAATAATAAAATAACATTAGTTTGCCATTGTAAAACAACTGGGTGGGCTCAGGCTCTGCACCCCGAGGAGCTCACCCTTTTTGAAGTCAATTAGAGCCTCGGGCTCTAATCATGTGCTTAAAAAAAAAAATTTAAATTAATAAATCAAAAAAAGAAATAAATAAAAGTTTAAAAAACCCCATTGAAATCCATGCGTCCGGCACCCCGCATGTAGATTAGGGGCCGGGTGCATGGATGGGAGGGGTGGGGCGATGCCCCTAATAGTGCGGCTGCCACTGTACTTGTGTCCCCCAACAGTATAGTGTCCCCCGAAAATGCAAAGGACATGTAACAGAATACACTTTGGCCTGAATTTATGAAAAATTTTGATTTTATTGGATATGCTTTATACCAAAGTGGAAAACGTATATTGTACAAAATTATATATATATATATATATATATATATATATATATATTTATTATAAATCTTTTTATTTTATATATAAAATAATATTTTATATATATATATATATATATATATATAAAAGATTATTTTATATATAAAATAAAAAGATTTATATATATATATATATATATATATATATATATATATATATATATATATATATATATATATATATATATATATATTATAAATCTTTTTTATATATATAAAAAAAACATTTATATATTATATATATATATATATATATATATATATATATATATATATATATATATATATATTTATTATATATTTTTTTTATATATATATATATATTTATAAAAAAGATTCTTTTATATATAAAATAAAAATATATATTTTTTTTTTTTTTTTTTTTTTTTTTTTTTCAAAAGGTTTGTCTTATTTCATAAGAAAAAAAAAATACCACTTTATTTGTGTGAAAAAATATATCAATTTTCATTTGGGTATAGCATTGCAATTACCAGTTAAATTACGGGCGCGCTGAATAGTCTGGTGCTGAATGGGGGTGAAACCTTCAAGACCTCATGTGGTTAAAGGAAGTAAAAAAAAAAAAAAAAAATAGCGCCATCTCCTGGCAGCATTGCCAGCTAATCAAACCTTGTTACGAAACAAACCGCTGTATTAAAAGAGACTGAACAGACTACATCATATATGACATTTATGATTTCGCGCAGAGATCCGCCTTGACTATTTATCCAGGGATATTATTAGAGCTGATCTCCTATAGACCACGATATTAATATATTAAAAATTTTGTGTACACAGGCCTTCCGAAGAAGTGAAATAAAAAATTAGCCCCTCATGCGATATATTTCTCATTTTCCCCTCATTGCATTCATTATCCTAATCATTTTATGTGTTATTACTTATTCACCAAGAGAGGAATTAGCACACCAGTGGAGCCAACTAGCCAATTAACCCCTTTGCCGCCAGTTGCGTTCGGCGGGGTCACCCCGGCGCCGCAGCCTCTCTCTCTCTCTCTCTCTCCGAATAATTATCCCGGCTCGTTATTAGCCCGCAATTAACAGGCTCGATGGATTAATTACCTTCGGCAGCAGGTTAGCATAGATCTCACCCCGGAGATAATTTTCGGCAACGAGCGCTGAATTTTTGTTCAATCTAAATCAGCTGGCGAGCTCTGCCAATGACAGAGGGCCGCAGCCGCCCGCCTCTTCAAGCCCCAGATCAAAGTACGTAAGCCGCGCGCCCCTGTGACTCACTGCACACAACGCAACAGCGGCAAAAAAAAATTAAAAAAATAAAACTTGTTGTGAAAGTCAGCTGCTGTTTTCCATAATTAATGGAGAGAGCTATTTTAAGAGATCTGTGCATGTTGATGAGAAGGCCTCAGCAAGGTGTTTCAGACAACGTGGGCTTTTTTTATTTTTCTGTAAACTAAAATTAAATCCACTTTATCTACGACCACGCACCTTGAGCGCGCCGGTGTTACACGCGCATGCGCTGCGACAGCCATGGCGCACAGCGACTATGCCACACGTCAAACCTCATGGGATTTAAAAAAAAGTAGGCAGTCACATCTCCTGTACACACCAAATGCAGAGAATGGGCGCTACATGCTCGATTGCTTCATTTTCCTACTTTATTGTCCTATATGGAAAAAGGTTTGGGGCCACCAGACCATTACACCTTCCTATATGGAAAAAGGTTTGGGGCCACCAGACCATTACACCTTCCTATATGGAAAAAGGTTTGGGGCCACCAGACCATTACACCTTCCTATATGGAAAAAGATTTGGGGCCACCAGACCATTACACCTTCCTATATGGAAAAAGGTTTGGGGCCACCAGACCATTACACCTTCCTATATGGAAAAAGGTTTGGAGCCACCAGACCATTACACCTTCCTATATGGAAAAAGGTTTGGAGCCACCAGACCATTACACCTTCCTATATGGAAAAAGGTTTGGAGCCACCAGACCATTACACCTTCCTATATGGAAAAAGGTTTGGGGCCACCAGACCATTACACCTTCCTATATGGAAAAAGGTTTGGGGCCACCAGACCATTACACCTTCCTATATGGAAAAAGGTTTGGGGCCACCAGACCATTACACCTTCCTATATGGAAAAAGGTTTGGAGCCACCAGACCATTACACCTTCCTATATGGAAAAAGGTTTGGAGCCACCAGACCATTACACCTTTTTATATGGAAAAAGGTTTTGGCCACCAGACCATTACACCTTCCTATATGAAAAAAGGCATTGGGCCACCAGACCATTACACCTTCCTATATGGCAAAGCGATTTTATGGCCAACAGGTTATTACACCTTCCAATATGGCAACATTTTTGGGACTAACAGGACATTACACCTTCCTGTAGGCCCATAAGTTTGGGGCTGCCAGACCATTACACCTTCCTATGTGAGGCCATTACACCTTCCTATATGGGGCCACCAGACCATTACACCTTCCTATATGGCAAAGCAATTTTATGGCCAACAGGTCATTACACCTTCCAATATTGCAACATTTTTGGGACTAACAGGACATTACACCTTCCTGTAGGCCCATAAGTTTGGGGCTGCCAGACCATTACACCTACCTATATGGAAAAAGGTTTGGGGCCAACAGACCATTACACCTTCCTATATGGAAAAAGGTTTTGGCCACCAGACCATTACACCTTCCTATATGAAAAAAGGCATTGGGCCACCAGACCATTACACCTTCCTATATGGAAAAAGGTTTGGGCCCACCAGACCATTACACCTCCCTATAGAAAAAAAATAAAAAACATAATAAGGTTTGGGGCCACTATATCATTACACCTTCATAATGGAAATTTTTTTAGGGCCACTGACTAAACCATTACGTCTTTCTATATATAGAAAAACGTTTGTGTCCACCAGACCATTACACCTTCCCATATGGCAAAGAGAGTTTGTGGCCAACAGGTTACTGCACCTTCCAATATGGTAAAATCTTTGGGACTAACAGGACATTACACCTTCCTATAGGCCCAAAAGTTTGGGGCTGCCAGACCATTACACCTTCCTATGTGAGGCCATTACACCTTCCTATATGGGGCCACCAGACCATTACACCTTCCTATATGGCAAAGCGATTTTATGGCCAACAGGTCATTACACCTTCCAATATGGCAACATTTTTGGGACTAACAGGACATTACACCTTCCTGTAGGCCCATAAGTTTGGGGCTGCCAGACCATTACACCTACCTATATGGAAAAAGATTTGGGGCCACCAGACCATTACACCTTCCTATTTGGAAAAAGGTTTGGGGCCAACAGACCATTACACCTTCATATGTGGAAAAAGGTTTGGGCCCACCAGACCATTACACCTTCCTATATGAAAAAAGGTTTTGGGCCACCAGACCATTACACCTTCCTATATGGAAAAAGGTTTTGGCCACCAAACCATTACACCTTCCTATATGGAAAAAGGTTTTGGCCACCAAACCATTACACCTTCCTATATGGAAAAGGGTTTGGGCCACCAGACCATTACACCTTCCTATATGGAAAAAGGTTTGGGCACACCAGACCATTACACCTTCCTATATGGAAAAAGGTTTGGGCCCACCAGACCATTACACCTTCCTATATGAAAAAAGGTTTTGGGCCACCAGAACATTACACCTTCCTATATGGAAAAAGGTTTTGGCCACCAAACCATTACACCTTCCTATATGGAAAAGGGTTTGGGCCACCAGACCATTACACCTTCCTATATGGAAAAAGGTTTGGGCCCACCAGACCATTACACCTTCCTATAGAAAAAATAAATAAAAACATAATAAGGTTTGGGGCCACTATATCATTACACCTTCATAATGGAAATTTTTTTAGGGCCACTGACTAAACCATTACGTCTTTCTATATATAGAAAAACGTTTGTGTCCACCAGACCATTACACCTTCCCATATGGCAAAGAGAGTTTGTGGCCAACAGGTTACTGCACCTTCCAATATGGTAAAATCTTTGGGACTAACAGGACATTACACCTTCCTGTAGGCCCAAAAGTTTGGGGCTGCCAGACCATTACACCTTCCTATATGAGGCCATTACACCTTCCTATGTGAGGCCATGACACCTTCCTATGTGAGGCCATAACACCTTCCTTTATGAGGCCATTACACCTTCCTATATGGGACCATCAGGCCATTACACCTTCCTATATGAGGCCATGACACCTTCCTTTATGAGGCCATTACACCTTCCTATATGGGACCATCAGGCCATTACACCTTCCTATATAGAAAAAGGTTTGGGGCCACCAGACCATTAAACCTTCCTATATGGCAAAGAGTTTGTGGCCAACAAGCCATTGCAACCTCCTATATGGCAAAATCTTTGGGATCAATACATTATTATACCATCTTATAGAGCCAAACGTTTCTATATTGCAAAAAAGCTTGGGGCTACCAGACCATTACACCTTCCTATATGGAAAAAGGTTTGGGGCCACCAGACCATTACACCTTCCTATATGGAAAAAGGTTTGGGGCCACCAGACCATTACACCTTCCTATATGGAAAAAGGTTTGGGGCCACCAGACCATTACACCTTCCTATATGGAAAAAGGTTTGGAGCCACCAGACCATTACACCTTCCTATATGGAAAAAGGTTTGGAGCCACCAGACCATTACACCTTCCTATATGGAAAAAGGTTTGGGGCCACCAGACCATTACACCTTCCTATATGGAAAAAGGTTTGGAGCCACCAGACCATTACACCTTCCTATATGGAAAAAGGTTTGGAGCCACCAGACCATTACACCTTTTTATATGGAAAAAGGTTTGGGTCCACCAGACCATTACACCTTCCTATATGGAAAAAGGTTTTGGCCACCAGACCATTACACCTTCCTATATGAAAAAAGGCATTGGGCCACCAGACCATTACACCTTCCTATATGACAAAGCGATTTTATGGCCAACAGTTTATTACACCTTCCAATATGGCAACATTTTTGGGACTAACAGGACATTACACCTTCCTGTAGGCCCATAAGTTTGGGGCTGCCAGACCATTACACCTTCCTATGTGAGGCCATTACACCTTCCTATATGGGGCCACCAGACCATTACACCTTCCTATATGGCAAAGCAATTTTATGGCCAACAGGTCATTACACCTTCCAATATTGCAACATTTTTGGGACTAACAGGACATTACACCTTCCTGTAGGCCCATAAGTTTGGGGCTGCCAGACCATTACACCTACCTATATGGAAAAAGGTTTGGGGCCAACAGACCATTACACCTTCCTATATGGAAAAAGGTTTTGGCCACCAGACCATTACACCTTCCTATATGAAAAAAGGCATTGGGCCACCAGACCATTACACCTTCCTATATGGAAAAAGGTTTGGGCCCACCAGACCATTACACCTCCCTATAGAAAAAAAATAAAAAACATAATAAGGTTTGGGGCCACTATATCATTACACCTTCATAATGGAAATTTTTTTAGGGCCACTGACTAAACCATTACGTCTTTCTATATATAGAAAAACGTTTGTGTCCACCAGACCATTACACCTTCCCATATGGCAAAGAGAGTTTGTGGCCAACAGGTTACTGCACCTTCCAATATGGTAAAATCTTTGGGACTAACAGGACATTACACCTTCCTATAGGCCCAAAAGTTTGGGGCTGCCAGACCATTACACCTTCCTATATGAGGCCATTACACCTTCCTATGTGAGGCCATGACACCTTCCTATGTGAGGCCATAACACCTTCCTTTATGAGGCCATTACACCTTCCTATATGGGACCATCAGGCCATTACACCTTCCTGTAGGCCCAAAAGTTTGGGGCTGCCAGACCATTACACCTTCCTATGTGAGGCCATTACACCTTCCTATGTGAGGCCATTACACCTTCCTATATGGGGCCACCAGACCATTACACCTTCCTATATGGCAAAGCGATTTTATGGCCAACAGGTTATTACACCTTCCAATATGGCAACATTTTTGGGACTAACAGGACATTACACCTTCCTGTAGGCCCATAAGTTTGGGGCTGCCAGACCATTACACCTACCTATATGGAAAAAGATTTGGGGCCACCAGACCATTACACCTTCCTATTTGGAAAAAGGTTTGGGGCCACCAGACCATTACACCTTCATATGTGGAAAAAGGTTTGGGCCCACCAGACCATTACACCTTCCTATATGAAAAAAGGTTTTGGGCTGCCAGACCATTACACCTTCCTATTTGGAAAAAGGTTTGGGGCCACCAGACCATTACACCTTCCTATATGGAAAAAGGCATTGGGCCACCAGACCATTACACCTTCCTATATGGAAAAAGGTTTGGGCCCACCAGACCATTACACCTTCCTATAGAAAAAAAATAAAAAACATAATAAGGTTTGGGGCCACTATATCATTACACCTTCATAATGGAAATTTTTTTAGGGCCACTGACTAAACCATTACGTCTTTCTATATATAGAAAAACGTTTGTGTCCACCAGACCATTACACCTTGCCATATGGCAAAGAGAGTTTGTGGCCAGCAGGTTACTGCACCTTCCAATATGGTAAAATCTTTGGGACTAACAGGACATTACACCTTCCTGTAGGCCCAAAAGTTTGGGGCTGCCAGACCATTACACCTTCCTATGTGAGGCCATTACACCTTCCTATGTGAGGCCATGACACCTTCCTATGTGAGGCCATAACACCTTCCTATGTGAGGCCATAACACCTTCCTTTATGAGGCCATTACACCTTCCTATATGGGACCATCAGACCATTACACCTTCCTATGTGAGGCCATTACACCTTCCTATATGAGGCCATTACACCTTCCTATGTGAGGCCATGACACCTTCCTATGTGAGGCCATAACACCTTCCTTTATGAGGCCATTACACCTTCCTATATGGGACCATCAGGCCATTACACCTTCCTATATGGAAAAAGGTTTGGGGCCACCAGACCATTAAACCTTCCTATATGGAAAAATGTTTGGGGCCACCAGACCATTACACCTTTTTATATGGAAAAATGTTTGGGGCCACCAGACCATTACACCTTCCTATATGGCAAAGAGTTTGTGGCCAACAAGCCATTGCAACCTCCTATATGGCAAAATCTTTGGGATCAATACATTATTATACCATCTTATAGAGCCAAACGTTTCTATATTGCAAAAAAGCTTGGGGCTACCAGACCATTACACCTTCCTATATGAAAAAAAAAAGCTTAGGGCTACCAGATCATTATACCTTCCAATTAGGCAAAATGTTTGGGGCTACCAGACCATTATACTTTTCTATATGACCCAACCTTTGATGAAAACCCTTCAAATGGTGAATTGAAGATTTCCAGGACCGGTAAGTATCAGGAGCAAAAGAAGGGCAACTCTATATTAATAAGAGCATGCTGCTCCTGTGCACTCTATCACTTTATTTCATTTTGATGGCGATTCTTCCAGTTGGAGTCATGTAAAAAGTTATGCAATATCTGAGCCCTGAAGAAGCGGAAGGCTTCTGAGCCCCTAAAATGCGTTAGAAGGTTTTGTGCTGTCCTGTTGGACAAACACCAATAGTAAACATTTTTTTGGACTTTCATTTCAGGCTCTCTCTCTCTTCAGACCTGCCATCTATGGTTTCAAAACTTCAGGGCCCCATAAGGTCTACCCTTTTTTTTTGCATTTGAGAGCAGCCCCGCCGGAGCCAACGCGCTTCATATGAAATGATCTGATGTCCTTAGACCATGATCAACAGAGTCGAAACCAGCACCTTAGTTGCAAATATTCCAGTTTACAACCCAATACTGAAGGGCCATGGTTTTGGAATGGGATGCCCAGCAAACTCATACAGGTGTGAAGGTCTGGTGGCCTCAAACTTTTGGTAATATTTTGTATCTTCAAACTTTTTTTATTTATTTATTTTTTTAAGAGATTTGTCCTGGCCTTCAGGCCAATATTCTCCATTGCCTACAAATGTGTGCAAATTATGCACATGCATCCGTCTGTTATCTATCAATAAGCCTAGAAGCTCTGCTTTAAAAGGAAGCCGTGGCAAAAAAACAAACAAACCACAAACCCATGGAGAGAAATACAAAGTGTGAGACTACAAGCAAGCCCAACATCTGTTTCTCTGTGGTACTGTCCGCTGGCGGCTGCAGTATGCCGTTTCAGGAGGCTGAACATTAAAAAACCCCCAAAAAAAACAAACAAAAAAAAAAAAAACACAATACTGCTGTCTCAAAGATCATCTAGAACCAACAGAATTATGTAACTTTAATTTGCACTTAAAACACCAGCCAAAAGTAATTTTCAAATGAAAAGGAAAGAAAACGCGTCGATTATAATGCTATGCAAGCAGCTGTAAAATGATAAAAGCAAAAAAAAAAAAAAAAAAAGACAGAAGTGATGCGCAAAGTCGCATGGAAAGAAAACATCCAGTGACGCAGTCACAGGTGGTCTGATTTTAGGTACAAGAGAACTGATGGATCTCATCTCTTTTTTTTTTTTGGAATAAGCATAATCGTGGCTCACTCCCACCAAAATACAAAACGGCATTCTGGAAATGTCGTTTGCTGGTTTCAGCCTGAAAAAAAAAAAGAAGCAGCTTAAAAAGTAGGATAGGGACCATGGTGGGTCATGTCACCTGCCCAGCTTTTTGAATACCCCATTGGCTCTCTGCACTAGAGTTCCCAGCTAGTGGATAGGGGTGGTGATGGGTCACATCCTCCTCCCAGCTTCTAGAATTCCCCATTGGCTCTCTGCACTAGAGTGCCCAGCTAGTAGATAGTGGCAGTGGTAGGCTCTATCCCCTTCCCAGCTTCCTGAATGCCCCATTGGCTCTCTGCACTAGCTTTTCCAGCTAGCATATAGTGACGGTGGTGGATCATATCCCCTTCCCAGCTATTTGAAAGTCCTATTGGCTTTCTGCACTAGAGAGCCCAGTTGGTAGATCATTGCAGTGGAGGGTCATATCACCTTCCCAGCTCCTTGAATTCCTTATAGTCTCCCTGCACTAGAGTTCCCAGCTAGTAGATAATGGTGGTGGTGGGTCATATAACCTTCCAAGCTATTTGAAAGTCCTATTGGCTTTCTGCAATAGCGTGTCCAGCTGGTAGATCATTGCAGTGGAGGGTCATATCCCCTTCCAAGGTTCTTGAACGCTCTATTGGCTTCTCAGCACTTGAATTCCAAGAAAGCAGATGGCGGTGGTGGTTCATATGATCCATGATTTATCCGGCTGGTAGTGGCTACAGCACCCAATACTGATGACCCTTGTGATCCAGGAAAGTGTGTGATGGAATAGTGGAGGTGATGGATCAGATCACCTTTACAGCTCCTTGAATTCTTTATTGGCTCTTTGCACTAGAGCTCCCAGCTAGTAGATAGTGGTGGTGGTGAGCCATACCCTCCTCCCATATTCCTGAATGCCTCATTGGCTCTCTGCACTAGAGTTCCCAGCTAGTATACAGTGGCGGTGGTGGGTCATATCCCCTTCTCAGCTTCTTGAATGCCTTATTAGTTCTTTGCACTAGAGTTCTCAGCTAGTAGATAGTGGCGGTGGTGGGCCATACCCTCCTCCCAGCTTCCTGAATGCCTCATTGGCTCTCTGCACTAGAGTTCCCATCTAGTAGATAGTGGTGGTGGTGGGTCATATCCCCTTCTCAGCTTCTTGAATGCCTTATTGACCATTTGAAGCAAGCAATAGCCAAGTAGTCACACCTCAATTATGAATGCCAACATCTTTTAATATATTTTACTATGTTTTGATGGGGCTTTAAATGCCTTCTGCTTATACACACACACTTAAATAAAATGTAATTTATTAGAAAAAAAAAAGTGTTACAATAACATAAAAAAAATATATAACAGCCCATGATAATGATCAGAGCATGTTGGGTACTGTTCTCTTCATGCCCAAAGAGTTTTTCTAATAAACGATATTCCTTCCTTAGGAGAACAAAAATCTATTAGACCCAAGCGATCATGGTAAACATATGGCCAATAGCAAGGCCACCCATCAAACTCCCCCCAAAGTAAACTCCAAAAAGTGCCTCCCTCTCCATGACCCAAGGCACCGGTACTTCTAAATAAGCATTGCTTGGGATAGTACAAGATTATTTTTTAAATGATGATGACCAATACACACTTCAAATAATTGCCCAATCCAAAAGGGCCAGTGAGTGGTTGGGAAAATCCAAGTTTCATGGAGCTTTGGACTTCTGGTTGGATGGTGCTCAGAAAAAAAAAAACGTATTTCCTGTTGACTGTCCTGCAAAGTCCCATCTAAAATATAGTACGGTATGTTTATTGACTCTCTGCACTAGAGTTCCCACCTAGTAAATAGTGCCAAGGGTGGATCATACCACCTTCCCAGCTATTTGAATTGTCCTATTGCCTCTGACGCACCTCCAATCTATACAAAAAAATAAATAAAAAAAAACCTAGAAAAAATAAATCAAAGTTTCCACTTTAAATAACTCATAAACCAAATACTCTGTAAGTGAATCCTGCCTCTTCCCAATCCTTTCCTAAATAAAAGTGATGGGAAAAAAAAGAAAAAAAATTACTAAAAAGTTTCAAAACTATTTAAAAAGCAGAGAATTAGTGGAAGAGAGTCTAATAGCGTTTTATAGCCTTAAGGAAGCACAGGGCAAGCTTCTGAATGGATAATGTCACTTAATAACAGTGTCCCAGTTTTTCAAATATTATGGAAAACTATCTGTGAATGTTCTCTTCACATCGGAAGCTATTCAGCCTCTGGCTTCGAGTCCTTTGTCAATAAGGGTGTCAAAGCTTGTTCTATTATGTATGGTCGGAGTGGGTAAGAGGGTGGTGGATTTTAACCCTCAACAGTAACCCTTATATTGCCATTAACACTTAACCCCCTTAAGCCTCAAACCTCAAGTCTTACATTTTATCCTACACACTGTTAAAATAAAGTTATAACCACTTAAAAACTCCTATAGTTAACATTACAAATCTCCTAAACCTTAACTGTAAGCTTGCCTTCTAACCCAGCGTTTTCAACCAGGGTACTGCAGCACTCTAGGGTGCCACCTGGGACCCACCCAAGGTGCCACGAGCACAGGACCCAGTTTGCCCCAGCATCATGAGTAGCCATGTTGAGGCAGGCTGGGCGTCAGCACCGAACAAACAACACCACCCTAGGACCGGGACACACATCATCATTTGTGGCTGTGTTAATGGTGGCTGGCACACCTGCCCCATGACCCTGATCCTGGACTGCCGCCAGCATTCAGGGGAAGACAGAAGTTCTCCTACTCAGGACCTCCTCCACTCCCACCCTCAGCTGTATGTAGGGCTCTGATGTGAAGAGGGGACTGTGTGAATAAGGGGGGGGGGGGGGCTCCGATAGGGGGACTGTGTGCTGATTGAAGACTCAAAGTATTGGGGGTCTCATTGAGGGACCACTGACTGAATGGGTACCTCTGATGTCATGGAGGAACCTCTGATGTCTTGGGGGGACGGGGAGCATAATAATATATATATATATATGGGATTCTGTAGTTTGGAGATCCCTGAGAGTCATGGGTGGGACGGGATCTCCAACCCTGTGTCCGGGTCTTGATGATAGCGAGCAGGGTGTGTGCCCAGCTGCACACAGCCCATATAATGAGGGGCTGTTGGAAGTAGAGTGTGGAGGATGGTGGAGTGTGAGCAGCTTGCTGCTGCTGCTGTTTGAAGAGTGGTTTGCCCTGTGGGAGACTGTAGTCCGTGTAAGGGACTGGGAAAGGCCGATAGCCTTGAGAGTCAGGAAGACTAAGGAAGTCGGTGAGTCCAGGGGGCTGGAAAGAATTGATAAATCTGTTGGGAGCAAGCAGAGGAATTGCTGACAATTGAGAGCTAGGTGGCTTGGTATGTTTTCATTTGTATGCTGAATGAAGTTAATCACCTGCGTGGGATTCCTGGATGGACTATTGCTTTGTTTTTTTTCCTTTAATAAATGTGGGCTACCAGGCCCTTAACTATAAATGCCTGCCTGATGTGGACTGAAAATGCATCTAACCACTTGAGCTAAACACCTCAATGTCACTATATATATATAAACACACACACACACACACACACACACACACACATTTGGTTCAGATGGTGTCAAGTGTCAGGCATGGTGGTGGGAGTGTCATGGTCTGGGGCTGCATGAGTGCTGCCGGCACTGGGGGGGCTACAGATCATTGAGGGGACCATGAATGCCAACATGTACTGTGACATACTGAAGCAGAGCATGATCCCCTCCCTTCAGAGACTGGGCCGCAGGGTAGTATTCCAACATGATAACCACCCCAAACACACCTCCAACACCACCACTGCCTTGCTAAAGAAGCTGAGGGTAAAGGTGATGGACTGGCCAAGCATGTCTCCAGACCTAAACCCTATTGATCATCTGTGGGGCATCTTCAAACGGAAGGTGGAGGAGTGCAAGGTCTCCAACATCCACCAGCTCTGTGATGTCGTCATGGAGGAGGGGAAGAGGACTCCAGTGACAACCTGTGAAGCTCTGCTGACCTCCATGCCCAAGAGGGTTAAGGCAGTGCTGGAAAATAATGGCGGCCACACAAAATATTGACCCTTTTTTGGAGATTTTCACTTAGGGGTGTACTGACTTTTTTTTTTTTTTTTTTTTTTTTTTTTTAACTTTCAAATGATTTTATTGTAATATAATGCAGTAACAAACATTGATATCAACCATTGTACATAAGTTACAGGGAGTTGACGAATAAATAAGCAAGAAATGCCCAGATACATTGAACAACATGAGTTACTAGCAGAGAGAACATATGGGCCTGGAGCCCATCTGCTGTATACTACACATTCTGTATCGCTAGATCCGAGGGGTGTACTGACTTTTATTACCAGCGGTTTAGACATTAATGGCTGTGTGTTGAGTTATTTTGAGGGGACAGGAAATTTACACTGTTATACAAGCTGTACACTCACTACTTTACATTGTAGCAAAGTATCATTTCCTCAGTGTTGTCTCATGAAAAGATAGAAGAAAAGATTTACAAAAACGTGAGGGGTGCACTCACTTCTGTGAGCTACTGTGTATAATATTTTCAATTTTTAAAAAGATACAACCATGATATTTGGCGTTTCAAACCAGATACATACAGAATAATGGAGGTTTCTGAGGCGTCGGACCTCCTTTTCCAACTAAGGGACCACTCAAAATGCTTGGGGACAATGGTGGAAGAATGCCGAAAATGAAAGCTGGAAAATATAAGTTCACCACCTGGGCAAGAGAGGATATAGAGAGCGAGAGAGAGAGAGAGAGCGAGATCGAGCGAGAGAGAGCGAGATCGAGCGAGAGCGAGAGAGATCGAGCGAGAGAGAGAGCGAGATCGAGAGATCGAGCGAGAGAGAGAGAGAGATCGAGCGAGAGAGAGAGATCGAGCGAGAGAGAGAGATCGAGCGAGAGAGAGAGAGATCGAGCGAGAGAGAGAGAGAGATCGAGCGAGAGAGAGAGAGAGATCGAGCGAGAGAGAGAGAGAGAGATCGAGCGAGAGAGAGAGAGAGAGAGAGAGAGATCGAGCGAGAGAGAGAGAGAGAGAGAGATCGAGATCGAGCGAGAGAGAGAGAGAGAGAGAGAGATCGAGCGAGAGAGAGAGAGAGAGAGAGAGAGAGAGATCGAGCGAGAGAGAGAGAGAGAGAGATCGAGCGAGAGAGAGAGATCGAGCGAGAGAGAGAGATCGAGCGAGAGAGAGAGATCGAGCGAGAGAGAGAGATCGAGCGCGAGAGAGAGAGAGAGAGAGATCGAGCGAGAGAGAGAGATCGAGCGAGAGAGATCGAGCGCGAGAGAGAGAGAGAGAGAGATCGAGCGAGAGAGAGAGATCGAGCGAGAGAGAGAGATCGAGCGAGAGAGAGAGAGAGAGAGAGATCGAGCGGGAGAGAGAGAGAGAGATCGAGCGAGAGAGAGAGAGAGATCGAGCGAGAGAGAGAGAGAGAGATCGAGCGAGAGAGAGAGAGAGATCGAGCGAGAGAGAGAGATCGAGCGAGAGAGAGAGAGAGATCGAGCGAGAGAGAGAGAGAGAGAGATCGAGCGAGAGAGAGAGAGAGATCGAGCGAGAGAGAGAGAGAGAGAGAGAGATCGAGCGAGAGAGAGAGAGAGAGAGAGAGAGAGAGAGATCGAGCGAGAGAGAGAGAGAGAGAGAGAGAGAGAGAGAGATCGAGCGAGCGAGAGAGAGAGAGAGAGAGAGAGAGATCGAGCGAGCGAGAGAGATCGAGCGAGCGAGAGAGATCGAGCGAGAGAGAGAGAGAGAGAGAGAGAGGGAGAGATCGAGCGAGAGAGAGAGAGATCGAGAGAGAGAGAGATCGAGCGAGAGAGAGATCGAGCGAGAGAGAGAGATCGAGCGAGAGAGAGAGATCGAGCGAGAGAGAGAGATCGAGCGCGAGAGAGAGAGAGAGAGAGATCGAGCGAGAGAGAGAGATCGAGCGAGAGAGAGAGATCGAGCGAGAGAGAGAGATCGAGCGAGAGAGAGAGAGAGAGATCGAGCGAGAGAGAGAGAGAGAGATCGAGCGAGAGAGAGAGATCGAGCGAGAGAGAGAGAGAGAGAGATCGAGCGGGAGAGAGAGAGAGAGATCGAGCGAGCAAGAGAGAGAGAGAGAGAGATAGAGCGAGAGAGAGAGAGAGAGAGAGAGAGAGAGAGCGAGAGAGAGAGAGAGAGATCGAGCGAGAGAGAGAGAGATCGAGCGAGAGAGAGAGAGATCGAGCGAGAGAGAGAGAGAGAGAGAGAGAGAGAGAGAGAGAGAGAGAGAGATCGAGCGAGAGAGAGAGAGAGAGAGATCGAGCGAGAGAGAGAGCGAGAGAGAGAGCGAGAGAGAGATCGAGCGAGAGAGAGAGAGAGAGAGAGATCGAGCGAGAGAGAGAGAGAGAGAGAGATCGAGCGAGAGAGAGATCGAGCGAGAGAGAGATCGAGCGAGAGAGAGATCGAGCGAGCGAGAGAGAGATCGAGCGAGAGAGAGAGAGATCGAGCGAGCGAGAGAGAGATCGAGCGAGCGAGAGAGAGATCGAGCGAGAGAGAGAGAGATCGAGCGAGCGAGAGAGATCGAGCGAGAGAGAGATCGAGCGAGAGAGAGAGATCGAGCGAGGGAGAGATCGAGCGAGGGAGAGATCGAGCGAGAGAGAGAGATCGAGCGAGAGAGAGAGAGAGAGAGAGAGAGAGAGAGAGAGATCGAGCGAGAGAGAGAGAGATCGAGCGAGAGAGAGAGATCGAGCGAGAGAGAGAGAGAGAGATCGAGCGAGAGAGAGAGAGAGAGATCGAGCGAGAGAGAGAGAGAGATCGAGCGAGAGAGAGAGAGAGATCGAGCGAGAGAGAGAGAGAGATCGAGCGAGAGAGAGAGAGAGATCGAGCGAGAGAGAGAGAGAGAGAGAGAGAGAGAGAGAGAGAGAGATCGAGAGAGATCGAGCGAGAGAGAGATCGAGCGAGAGAGAGAGATCGAGCGAGATCGAGCGAGAGAGAGAGAGAGAGAGAGAGATCGAGCGAGAGAGAGAGAGAGCGAGAGAGAGAGAGAGCGAGAGCGAGAGAGAGAGAGAGCGAGAGCGAGAGAGAGCGAGAGAGAGAGAGAGAGAGAGAGAGAGATCGAGCGAGAGCGAGAGAGAGAGAGATCGAGCGAGAGCGAGAGAGAGAGAGAGAGCGAGAGAGAGAGAGAGAGATCGAGCGAGAGAGAGAGAGAGCGAGAGAGAGAGAGAGAGAGATCGAGCGAGAGAGAGAGAGAGAGAGCGAGAGAGAGAGAGATCGAGCGAGAGAGATCGAGCGAGAGAGAGAGAGATCGAGCGAGATCGAGCGAGAGAGAGAGAGAGAGAGAGAGAGATCGAGCGATCGAGAGAGATCGAGCGAGAGAGATCGAGCGAGAGAGATCGAGCGATCGAGAGATCGAGCGATCGAGCAAGAGAGAGCGAGAGAGAGAGATCGAGCGCGAGAGAGAGATCGAGCGAGCGAGCGCGAGAGAGAGCGAGAGAGATAGAGCGAGAGAGATAGAGCGAGAGAGATAGAGCGAGAGAGATAGAGCGAGAGAGATAGAGCGAGAGAGATAGAGCGAGAGAGATAGAGCGAGAGAGATAGAGCGAGAGCGATAGAGCGAGATAGAGATAGAGAGCGAGATAGAGATAGAGAGCGAGATAGAGATAGAGAGCGAGATAGAGATAGAGAGCGAGAGAGATAGAGAATATAATATATATATATATATATATATATACACGCACACTCACACTCTTGCCCAGGTGGTGAGCCTATATTTCCCAGCTTTCATTTTGGTGTTCTTCCACCATTGTCCCCAAGCATTTTAAGTGGTCCCTTCGTTGGAAAAGGAGGTCCGACGCCTCAGAAACCTCATTGTTCTGTATGTATCTGGTTTGAAACACCAAATATCATGGTTGTATCTTTTAAAAAAAATTGAACAATTCCTGGTACTTGTCCTTCTTGTGAAGCAACTTGAGGTCTTTTTATTTATTACGTTGTAACCACTTCCCAAAAAAGGATCACTATGGCAACCAAGCATTTTCATGAGTTTAGGAATGGCAACCCTGTAATTCTTCCAGATTACCTCGAAACGTCTGACCCCATAGCAGAGTGCTTTGTTCTGCATTGGATGCTGAAGGTAACCATTCAAATTGCCCATGCCCACAGTCAATGTATGTTACTAAATTTATCTGAACACTGGTGGACCTGCCGAGCTATTTTATCTAACTGCAAGTACGGTTGACTTTGAGGTTGACTTCATCTGACGGCCCATAAAATATAGACACCCCAATGGGAAGCTTGTGTCTCAAAGCTCCTTGGTCTACTCTCTGAACAGTGTATTTAACCAGATTATGGGACCATCGATGGTCTCACGCCTAAACTGAACATGGTCCATGGCGTTTGTCTACCCTAACTCTTCTGAACGTCTCCTCAAAACAGAACCCCTTCTCCAGCTTGAAAGAGGGGTAAATGATAGTCACATAGACAATTTAAAATATGTATAAGCCTTAAAATATCTGTTGCGACAGAGCAAGACCTCGTCGCTCTGAAAATGGAGGAGAATATGACATGGGATTTGCATTGAGGGTTAACGCAAAGTTCTGGACTATCATTTCTGAGTGGAGAAAGCTGTGTTTTTGTTATTTTTAGTTCTGTAGTTCTGGATCAGAACTTTCAAACTGGTATCCAAATTTTATAAGGTCCCTGCAGCCTGTCTGAGTATAGAGGTGTGCAGGGTCCTTATATACTCAAGCCTGAGGAAAGCTCAGAGCTCCCAGTTTGGAGACAGCTCCCAGTGTGGGAGACAGGAGGTCTCACCCAGGGGTTGGAGGAGCCCCAGCCAGCAGGTCTCAACCAAGGGTCAGAGGGGCCCCAGCCAGGAGCCAAGAGACACAAGGTCTTACCCAAGGGTCAGAGGTGACCTAGCCAGGAGATCTCAGCCAGGGGACAGAGGTACATCAGCCAGGAGTCTAGCGACAGGAGGTCTCCCCAAGGAGCAGGAGGTGCCCCAGCCAGAAGGTCTCAACCAAGGGTCAGAGGGGCCCCAGCCAGGAGCCAAGAGACACAAGGTCTTACCCAAGGGGTAGGGGTGACCTAGCCAGGAGATCTCACCCAGGGGACAGAGGTACATCAGCCAGGAGTCCAGAGACAGGAGGTCTCCCCAAGGGAGCAGGAGGTGCCCCAGCCAGCAGGTCTCAACCAAGGGTCAGAGGGGCCCCAGCCAGGAGCCAAAAGACACAAGGTCTTACCCAAGGGTCAGAGGTGACCTAGCCAGGAGATCTCACCCAGGGGACAGAGGTACCACAGCCAGGAGTCCAGAGACAGGAGGTCTCCCCAAGGGAGCAGGAGGTGCCCCAGCCAGCAGGTCTCAACCAGCGGTCAGAGGCTCCCCAGCCAGGAGCCAAGAGACACAAGGTCTTACCCAAGGGACAGAGGTGACCTAGCCAGGAGATCTCACCCAGGAGACAGAGGTACATCAGCCAGGAGTCCAGAGACAGGAGGTCTCCCCAAGGGAGCAGGAGGTGCCCCAGCCAGCAGGTCTCAACCAAGGGGTCAGAGGGGCCCCAGCCAGGAGCCAAGAGACACAAGGTCTTACCCAAGGGTCAGAGGTGACCTAGCCAGGAGATCTCACCCAGGGGACAGAGGTACATCAGCCAGGAGTCCAGAGACAGGAGGTCTCCCCAAGGGAGCAGGAGGTGCCCCAGCCAGCAGGTCTCAACCAAGGGTCAGAGGGGCCCCAGCCAGGAGCCAAGAGACACAAGGTCTTACCAAAGGGTCAGAGGTGACCTAGCCAGGAGATCTCACCCAGGGGACAGAGGTACCCCAGCCAGGTGTCCAGAGACAAGAGGTCTCCCCAAGGGAGCAGGAGGTGCCCCAGGCAGCAGCTAGGAAACAGGAGGTCCTGTTCCAGGACTCAGGTGGGCTTCTGTTTTATTTTTTTTTTAGGAGAACCCCTAATCAGAGGCCAGGATTGGGCTGTGCAGCAGAGAGCGGCAATTAAAGGCTAGAAGTGCCAAGGGAACCAGCAGAGCTGAACAACGTAGTCAGAGGGACTGGTAAGAAGAGCAGTGGTGCGGTCGCCGAAAAAGGAAGCTGGGTGGCTCGGGATTTTTGTTTAACTATTCATAAGAACCTCTGCGTGGGCAACTGGTGTCTATGCAAACACTCGTTTTAAACAAAAAGTGGGCTGCCATGCCCTTAAATGCAGTTCTGGCTGACGCAACGCACTGGAGAAGCGCCTACCACATGCGTAGAATCTCCCCGATACCACGCTGCACGGAAAGGAACGCAACACAATGGACTCTACTAATATCAGACCTCGCCAAGTTTGGATTTCGATGTTAGGAATTTGCATCAGATCTATTCTTGGGTAAAGTCATCAAACAATCAATTCCAAGCTTTGCAAATATAAAAGTAACAATCTTCTTAAGAGCTTAGGAACAACAAATACCGATGGCATGAATGCAGTCAGTCTGGAAATGCTTTCAGTAAATCATATTTGCGTCTTATCTATTCAGTTAATGTGGCTCACGCTGAGCCTAGCGAACAGAAAGGGCAAATCCCAGAGGGTAGGGAGCAAACATAACCCCCAAAAAAAATAAATGACAGCCAGCACCTCACGTATGAGTTGTTGAAAGTGTTTAAATAGGTTCTTTGGCTTAAAAAAATTGCCCAAAATAACGGCTGACATTTCCGGAAGGCCAATTTTCTTCACAATTGAAAGCGACCAGTCATGGCAGCCATTACAAAGGCGTATAAATTATGATGATCCCAATCTTCAACCAAAAACCTCAGCCATTTACGTTTTCATCTAGTAGATGGATCAGTGATGTCACTGGTGTCTAAAAAATTGATAGGCTGGATTCCCAGTGATGTCACCAGTCTCCAGTGAATGGATAGGCTGCATTCTCAGTGATGTCACTGCTCTCTGGTGAATGGATAGACTGCATTCTCAGTGATGTCACC
The DNA here is from genome assembly GCF_037356315.1 of Lithobates pipiens. Lineage (NCBI taxonomy): Eukaryota > Metazoa > Chordata > Amphibia > Anura > Ranidae > Lithobates > Lithobates pipiens. Next base: position 6,186,788 of record NW_027507788.1, read on the forward strand.
GCTCTCTAGTGAATGGATGGGCTGCATTCTTAGTGATGTGACTGCTCTCTAGTGAATGGATAGGCTGCTTTCTTACTGATGTCACCGCTCTCTAGTGAAGGGATAGACTGCATTCTCAGTGATGTCACCGCTCTCTAGTGAATGGATTGGCTGCATTCTCAGTGATGTCACCACTCTCTAGTGAAGGGATAGGCTGCATGCTTAGTGATGTCACCGCTCTCTCTAGTGAAGGGATAGGCTGCATGCTTAGTGATGTCACCGCTCTCTCTAGTGAAGGGATAGGCTGCATTCTCCGTGATGTCACCGCTCTCTAGTGAATGAATGGGCTGCATTCTTAGTGATGTCACCGCTCTCTAGTGAATGGATGGACTGCATTCTCAGTGATGTCACCGCTCTCTAGTGAATGGATTGGCTGCATTCTCAGTGATGTCACCGCTCTCTCTAGTGAAGGGATAGGCTGCATTCTCCGTGATGTCACCGCTCTCTAGTGAATGGATGGACTGCATTCTCAGTGATGTCACCGCTCTCTAGTGAATGGATTGGCTGCATTCTCAGTGATGTCACCACTCTCTAGTGAAGGGATAGGCTGCATGCTTAGTGATGTCACCGCTCTCTCTAGTGAAGGGATAGGCTGCATGCTTAGTGATGTCACCGCTCTCTCTAGTGAAGGGATAGGCTGCATTCTCCGTGATGTCACCGCTCTCTAGTGAATGGATGGGCTGCATTCTTAGTGATGTCACCACTCTCTAGTGAAGGGATAGGCTGCATTCTCAGTGATGTCACCGCTCTCTAGTGAATGGATAGGCTGCATGCTTAGTGATGTCACCGCTCTCTCTAGTGAAGGGATAGGCTGCATTCTCAGTGATGTCACCGCTCTCTCTAGTGAAGGGATAGGCTGCATTCTTAGTGATGTCACCGCTCTCTAGTGAAGGGATAGGCTGCATTCTTAGTGATGTCACCGCTCTCTAGTGAATGGATGGGCTGCATGCTTAGTGATGTCACTGTTCTCTAGTGAAGGAATAGGCTGCATTCTTAGTGATGTCACCGCTCTCTAGTGAGTGGATAGGCTGCATTCTCGGTGATGTCACCGCTCTCTAGTGAATGGATAGGCTTCATTCTTAGTGATGTCACCGCTCTCTAGTGATTGGATAGGCTGCATTCTCAGTGATGTCACCGCTCTCTAGTGAATGGATAGGCTTCATTCTTAGTGATGTCACCACTCTCTAGTGAATGGATAGGCTGCATTCTCAGTGAGGTCATCGCTCTCTGGTGAATGGATAGGCTGCATTCTTAGTGATGTCACCGCTTCTAATAAAACAGAATAGACTGCATAGGAAGTGATGTCGGTCTGTGATAAACGGACAGGCCGCAATCTCGTGATGTCACCCGAGTCTTTTTCATGTTTTCTTTTAAGCTGACAAAACGTTCTCCATCAGCCATGCGGAGAGGACAGATCTGATCTAATGGATGAGAATTAAACTCAAAAGTGTAAATCTATTCAAAATAAAAAACAGAGAAAACTAAACAAAGTGGGCTTTTAGTGGTTATTTCCGGCAACAAATTTACAATGTTACAATAGAAGGGATCCATCGACTTCTCCGGCATGTTCTCCCCATAAAATACACTCATTACAACAAATGCAATTGCAGGAATAATGAAAGCCGGTGTATGGGAATCACATGTGACACGGCGACTGCAACTAACTATACCAAGAGAGCCACCAACAGGCAGAACGGGAGAGAAGAACCATCTGACATGAATGCACAAGAACCGCGCCGAACATAGACAATCCCTATTTTCTCCTTCTTCGATACATTCTCCTCGGTGTTCCATTCTGTCTGCAATAAATCATCTGCTTCAGCTGGGAGTCTGTCTTCAGCTTTCCTGAATAAAGACAGACATGTCTTCCACCACCCCCCCCCCCCCCCCCCCCGAGGAGGACAATGCAGACGATCACAATAAAAAGGAGATTTACTAAAACTGGAGCATTAGGAATCTGGTGCAGCTCTGCATGGTGGTAGCCAATCAGCTTCTATCTTCAACTTGTTCAATGAAGCTTTGACGATAAAACCTGGAAGCTGATTGGCTAGGTTTGTGTTGGGAGGGGGGGTTTGGGCTATAAAAGTGAAATCTATAAAAGTGAAATGGTAGAGGGGAATTTATTTATTTTTTTTGGGGGGGAGGAATTGTCCTAGGAAGGCAAATATAGGGAGTTGTGCTAGGAGTGGGGATTTGGGGGAGGGGGGTAGATTTGTTTTGGGAGGGGGGTTTTGACTATAAAAGTAAAATGGTAGGGGGGATTTTTTTTTGGGGGGGGGGGGGGATTTTGTGCTAGTAGGGATGATTGGGGGTATTTGTTATAGGAGGAAAATTCAGGGGGGGGGGGGGGTTTGTGTTGAGATGGGCAATTTGGGGGGGGGGGGCAGAATTGTCCTAGAGTGGTGATGATGGGGGTTGTGCTGGGAGGGAGGTTTGGGCTATAAAAGTAAAATGGTAGAGGGGAATTCTCTTTTTGGGGGGGGGGGGGGGGTTGTGCTAGTAGGGATGATTGGGGGTATTTGTGCTAGGAGAGAAATTCAGGAGGGGGATTTGTGTTGAGAAGGGCAATGTGGGGGGGGGGGGGGGGGGGGTCAGAATTTTCTTAGAGTGGTGATGGGGGGGGGGCAGGTTTGTGTTGGGAGGGGGGGTTTGGGCTATAAATGTAAAATGGTAGAGGGGAATTTTCTCTTTTTTTTTTGGGGGGGGGGGGGGGGGGCTGGATTTTGTGCTAGTAGGGATGATTGGGAGTATTTGTGCTAGGAGGGAAATTCGGGGGGGGGGGGGGGGGGGGATTTGTGTTGAGAAGGGCAATTTGGGGGAGGCAGAATTGTGTTAGAGTGGTGATAGGGGGGGTGGTTGTGTTGGGAGGGGGATTTGTGCTAGTAGGGATGATTGGGGGTATTTGTGTTGAGAAGGGCAATTTGGGGGGGGGGGGGGCAGAATTGTCTTAGAGTGGTGAAAGGGGCGGGGTTGTGTTGGGAGCGGGGTTTGGGCTATAAAAGTAAAATGGTAGAAGGGAATTTTTTTTGGTTGGGGGTGGAGGGATTTGTGCTAGTAGGGTTGATTGGGGACACTTGTGCTAGAAGGGGAAATTTGTGCTAGTAGGAGGGGATATTTGTGGGGGTGGATTTATGCTAGGTTGGGGGGATCGGGGAGAGGAGAAATTTGAAGGATAGGGTATTTTTGCTAGGAGGGGGGATTTTTTTAAATTTATTTATTAATTTTTTAGAGGGGGTGGGGGGATTTGTTCTAGGACCATATGGGGAGTTGTAGAGAATTTGGGATAGGGGAATAAAATAGTAAGCAAGCAATCCGACACTACCAGGAAGTGTCAAAACTTGGACAAGAATGGCCCGGTAGAGCGGGAGAAGGAGGACGAGGGGGGGGGGGGGGGGCACCTTTTTTTTTTCTTAAAGTGATAGCACACACTTTATAAGGGCAGCTGCACTTTTGCTTTTCAGAGGCAGCTACTAACCTCCCCCCCCCCCCCCCCCCCACCTCCCAGCATGCAATGCTTCAGCAGCAGATGTATTAGAATTACAGACTTGTCCAACCGCCAGACAGAAATCATTTGGAAACACAGAGAGAGAGATTTACTGAACCCGGAGAACACGAAATCTGCTGCAGCTCTGCATAGTAAACCAATCAGCTTCCATTTTTTTTTTTCCTTTCTTTTTATTGTCAAAAGCTTAATAGAACAAGCTGATGCTAGAAGCCGATTGGCTCCCATGTACAGATGCTCCAGTTTTAGTACATCCCCCCCCCCCCCGACAGATTTGAATGACCGAACTGATGCTAAAAAGATCAAAACAAAAACAAAAAAACAACAAAAACAACAAAACACCAAAAACAAAAAAACAACAAACACAAAAAAACAACAAACAAAAAAAAACACAACAAAAAAAAAACAACAAACACAAAAAAACAGCAAAAACAACAAAAACAACAAAAACAACAAAAACAACAAAAACAACAAAAACAACAAAAACAACAAGCACGACCTGATATAAAGTGATAGAATGTTTCCAAATATTTCTATAGAAGGAATCTTCGGTATTCATATCACTGTCTGGCAGCTGCAGATGAACGTAGAAATAAATGTATAATAGATCCTCGTCGGTATCATTTCACACACCGAGCTCAGGGTTCTATTTTTAGAATCTCTTCCACAAATCGCACAAAAAAAAAAAAAAAAAAAAAAAAAAGAATTCTTCTGAACCTTCCGGGCGCTCTCTACTCCATTCTCAGCGCCTAAATTGGGTTTTTAAAGCTTTTAATCCGCCTACATTTTTCCTTCACCCCCCTCCCCCTCCTCCCAATCAACATGCCGATTCTGCTTTTAAATAAAACCTTTTTTTTATTTTTAATGTCAACTTTTTATTTTAAACTTTGATCTCATCACTGGGTCTCTGTGCTTTTCTATGCAATGCGGGCAGAGCGAGGCTGGTGGGAGGAGCTAGCGGGGGGTGGGCGGGCGGTACACAGCTTCCTGAAAACATCACAGCACCCAGTCTCGGAACTCCTCCCTAGAGGCCTCAGTCCCGGATGCAAGCAGTGGGAAGGGGGGTTATGGAAAATATCAAAATGCCCGGTTGGATGCCAGTGTTGGCTGGATGGCAGTCTGAACGCAGGGTAGGCAACGCCACCCAGACGTGGCGCTGAGCCTCCTCAGTGATGGAAATCCAACCAATGACAAGGGTTCGTCAGACTGGGCTTTATAGGAGTTTTTTGCAGCTTTCAATGCACACTGTGAGACGCTCACTGTGTGCAGCAATATGGGGTAAGTCGTTTCACTCCGGGAGAGGAGCCGGTGCAACTGTGCAAGACTGAGAATAAGGATGGAGCTGGACTTTAAATACACGTTCACTGCAGGCCCTGGAGAAGGCCATTACAAACATCAATGTCCACAATGTAGAAAACCTAGAAGACCTGACTGCATGGAGGAGGAAGGTGGAGGAGCTGGCAGGAAGGAAGAAAGAAAAGAATGGATGAGGAGCCGACAGCATGGAGGAAGGAAGGAAGGAAGGAAGGAAGAGGAGCTGGCAGCAATGAGGAAGAAAGGAAGAGGAGCTGGCAGCAAGGAGGAAGGAAGGAAGGAAGGAAGGAAGGAAGAAGGAAGGATGAGGAGCCGGCAGGATGGAGAAGGAAGGATGAGGAGCCGGCAGCATGGAGGAGGAAGGTGAAGGAGCTGGCAGCATGGAGGAGGAAGGTGAAGGAGCTGGCAGCATGGAGGAGGAAGGTCAAGGAGCTGGCAGCATGGAGGAGGAAGGTCAAGGAGCTGGCAGCATGGAGGAGGAAGGTCAAGGAGCTGGCAGCATGGAGGAGGAAGGTCAAGGAGCTGGCAGCATGGAGGAGGAAGGTCAAGGAGCTGGCAGCATGGAGGAGGAAGGTCAAGGAGCTGGCAGCATGGAGGAGGAAGGTCAAGGAGCTGGCAGCATGGAGGAGGAAGGTCAAGGAGCTGGCAGCATGGAGGAGGAAGGTGAAGGAGCTGGCAGCATGGAGGAGGAAGGTGAAGGAGCTGGCAGCATGGAGGAGTAAGGTGGAGGAGCTGGCAGCATGGAGGAAGAAGGTGAAGGAGCTGGCAGCCTGGAGGAGGAAGGTGAAGGAGCTGGCAGCCTGGAGGAGGAAGGTAAAGGAGCTGGCAGCATGGAGGAGGAAGGTGGAGGAGCTGGCAGCATGGAGGAGGAAGGTGGAGGAGCTGGCAGCATGGAGGAGTAAGGTGAAGGAGCTGGCAGCATGGAGGAGGAAGGTGGAGGAGCTGGCAGCATGGAGGAGGAAGGTGGAGGAGCTGGCAGCATGGAGGAGGAAGGTGGAGGAGCTGGCAGCATGGAGGAGGAAGGTGGAGGAGCTGGCAGCATGGAGGAGTAAGGTGAAGGAGCTGGCAGCATGGAGGAAGAAGGTGAAGGAGCTGGCAGCCTGGAGGAGGAAGGTGAAGGAGCTGGCAGCATGGAGGAGGAAGGTGAAGGAGCTGGCAGCATGGAGGAGGAAGGTGAAGGAGCTGGCAGCATGGAGGAGGAAGGTGAAGGAGCTGGCAGCATGGAGGAGGAAGGTGAAGGAGTTGGCAGCATTAGGGAGCAAGAAAAAGAGAGCTAACCACGTGTAGGAGGAAGGAAAAGCAACTGGCAGCATGGAGGAGGAAGGTGAAGGAGCAAGGATGAGGAGCTGACAGCATGGAGGAGGAAGGACGAGGAGCTGGAAGCATTGAGGAGGAAGTATGAGGAACTAGCAGTATGGAGTAGGAAGTATGAGGAACTAGCAGTATGGAGTAGGAAGTATGAGGAACTAGCAGCATGGAGGAGGAAGGACGAGGAGCTGGAAGCATTGAGGAGGAAGTATGAGGAACTAGCAGCATGGAGTAGGAAGTATGAGGAACTAGCAGCATGGAAGAGGAAGGATGAGGAATGTTTGGAAGACCAGCAATTGTACAAAGCAAACAAATGTTACCAATGTTAGGAGGGGAAAGGAGAGACCTAGAAGAGGGGAGAAGGAACAGACGGGATCTGTACAGGGAGAGATCCACAAAGAGGAAATTGTTCCCACTGAGCAAGAAAGAGAAGCTGAGCGAGGAGGAGAGGAGGACGGGGCGAAGCACACAAAGTGTATATCCTGACAGTGAGAATCAGGTTATAGGTGGAGAGTTCCTTTAAAGTCAACCTGACACCAGAACAAGCCCAGTGACCAGACAGAAGGGTGAGAGAAGTAGATTCTAAGACATTCTCATCATTCCTCCTCGCTCATCAATCCACAGACTGTATACCCAATACATAGCGTGATACCGTCTATATCCTACCAGAAGCTCAATATATACACCTACCACATCCATACCATGCAAACAAGGATTGTAATGTATATACACATCCATACTATAGGAGACCATAGAAGTACAATGTATATATATATATATATTCATACCATAAGAAAAAAACTATAAAGCCTGCATACAGTCCATATACATCACATATCACAGCTACACATACATCACATGAGACACAGTTTAATGCACTCCATATTGGGGGGGGGGGGGGGGGGGGTGATACTCCACACAGTAAGTATATTGTAATACAAAGATAGCACAAATGTGAATCCACAGAGCCCACCGAAGTATATAAACTACTACACTATGTAACAGATGGAGGATCATTCCTGTATCCAGACACTGGGAGCACAACCTGCCGACATCAAAGTCTCGGGAAAAATCCAAATCTACATTGCCTGTTAGTGGATTCCTAATCCTTCACCATGGGGGGGGGGGGGGATACTATGCATGTCTATATTATATAATAGATTATATGAAAGGATCACAGCCATTGATGGGGACACTTTCTACATTCCCATATTATGAGATGTTATATTCTAGCAGACAGCGGACTACTACTCCAAGTGGGGCTCATTCACATTAGGAGTGCTGGCATGTTTATTGTTGCATAAGAATCATTGAAGATGTGATAGAGATAAATATAAAATAAATAATAAAATAAATACAATACATACACACACACAATAATAACTATAATATATATATATATATTTTTTCAAACATTGCAATCGGTCATGTCCACACCAGCCTGATCGTTTCCGACCTTTCTTCTGGCGAATTGATTGGAATTTTCCCCATTCAGGTTTAGATGAATGGAGTCGTTCACAGCGTGTGTACAAACATGTCAAAACTGCATCTAGGACATGCCTGAGCAATGAAGACCATAGAAAGGCGAGCATGGGCCGGGGACACGGGGTGAAGTTCAACACTAAGGAGTTAGAACACCTAAAGCCTGGGAAAATAACATCCAATCATATGGCTTAAGGGGGGAAAAAAAAAAAAAATAGGAATATGTCACATTGTTACAGCAATAGATGATCCTATAGATAGGTAGGTGTCCACCATATGGTCGACCCACAAATATTGGAATATCTTTAAGAGAACGTATAGTGTGTGTGTAGCTGATATTTCCAACCATAGACTACATATACAATTACACCATACACATACACAATTTGCACACACACACACTATTCTATGCTGTCCTCCTGTGTAATCCTGGCAGTAGATGAGATCACAATATCATCAGACAATCTCAGGGCTGATTTTGGGATCAGATAGTGAAGAACTCAATATTTTGTATTAGGAGGATGCAATGTCTACACAGAGGAGCATCTATATACAGTATATAGATATTGTACAGGGGATCTATATACAGTATATAGACATTGTACAGGGGATCATCTATATACACATTGTAGAGGGGATTATCTATATACAGTATATAGACATTGTATAGGGGATCATCTATATACACATTGTATAGGGGGGGTCATCTATATACAGTATATAGACATTGTACAGGGGATCATCTATATACACATTGTATAGGGGGGATCATCTATATACAGTATATAGATATTGTACAGGGGATCTATATACACTATATAGATATTGTACAGGGGATCTATATACAGTATATAGACATTGTACAGGGGATCATCTATATACAGTATATAGACATTGTATAGGGGGATCATCTACATACAGTATATAGAGATTGTACAGGGGTTCATCTATATAGACATTGTATAGGGGGATCATCTATATACAGTATATAGAGATTGTACAGGGGATCATCTATATACACATTGTACAGGGGATCATCTATATACAGTATATAGACATTGTATAGGGGGATCATCTATATACAGTATATAGACATTGTACAGGGGATCATCTATATACACATTGTATAGGGGGATCATCTATATACAGTATATAGACATTGTGAGGAACGGTTCTGCCCCAGTTCTGGTGATTAGGAATGATCAGAGATCTGGGGAACAGAGGGAACATTCAGAAGATGTCACATCTGGAGGAGAGGATGGGATGTGAGGGGGGAATCAGTGGAGGATCAGTGACACTGAACATTCTATCAGATACAATGTAACATGTACACAGAATGTCCACAACATGGAGAGTGAGAGCGCTGGGCAGAGCCCAAGGATGCACATGACAGGTATAGGATGGCACACAGGAGATACACATGACAGGTATAGGATGATACAGAGAGAGGATGTACACGACAAGCACATTACAAGTATAGGATGGCACACAGAGGATGTACAGGACAGGTATTAAAATGGCACAGTGGATGCAGATGACAGGTATATGATGGCACATTACCAGTATAGGATGGCACACAGAGAATGCACTTGACAGATATAGGATGACAGAGAGGATGCACATGACAAGCACAGGGTGGCAAATTACAAGTATAAGATGGCACACGGAATGCACTGGGCAGGTATAGGATGGCACACAGGGGATGCACAGCACAGGTATAGAATAGGATGGCATACAGAGGATATACATTACAGGTATAGGATGACACAAAGAGGATGTGCATACCAGGTATAATAGGATGGCACACAGGGGGATACACAGGACAGGTATAGCATGGCACACAGGGGATGCACAGGGCAAGTATAGGATGGCATACAGAGGATATATATTACAGGTATAGGATGGCACAGAGAGGATGTATATACCAGGTATAGGATGGCACACAGGGGATGCAGTTGATAGGTATAGGATGGCACACAGGGGATGCACAGGACAGGTATAGGATGGCACAGAGAGGATATACATGACAGGTATAGGGTTGGCACAGATGGGCATTGTATGGCTGGTATTGGGGGATCTCAGGTAAGTGAAGAGTTAATGAGAAGTCGGGTGGGCTCCCCGGGGTCACCTACCTAGTGCCAGGTGGAGGAGAGAAGACAGCAGAACGCTGATCCCGGGGCAGCTCATCATTCCCATGCCGACCCCGGTACCTCCATCGGGTTCACACTCCTGGGTACAGACCGGGGACGCCCGGAGCCCGGCGCTGATGCGGGCACATCCCCTGCAGGAATCCCTCCTCCGGGCGGGTGAGGAGGAGAGCGCTGGCCGGGTGTCGGAGCCTGTCCTCCGCCTCTGTCCTCCGCCTCGGTCCCTCACTGCCTGCAGCAGCCACAGCCTGGCATCAAATGGCTCTCCCAGACTCTCATTGGCTCCCTCCTCCTCCAATTCACCCAACCCCCTCCTTCAACCACACTGCTCCCTACTCCTCATCCTCCACTTCACCAGCCCCTGGATCCCTGGAGTGCCCAATCTATACTCACATCCCTGGGTGCACACTACCCCCCTCACCCACATCCCTGGAGTGCCCACTTCTCCCCTCACCCTGATCCCTGGCGTGCCCAATCTATACCCACATCCCTGGGTGCACACTACCCCCCTCACCCACATCCCTGGAGTGCCCACTTCTCCCCTCACCCTGATGCCTGGCGTGCCCAATCTCTACCCACATCCCTGGGTGCCCACTACCCCCTCAACTACATCCCTGGCGTGCCCAATCTATACTCACATCCCTGGGTGCCCACTACCCCCCTCACCCACATCCCTGGAGTGCCCACTTCTCCCCTCACCCTGATCTCTGGTGTGCCCAATCTATACCCACATCCCTTGGGTGCCAACTTCTTTCCTCACCCACATCCCTGGAGTGCCCACTTCCCTCCTCACCCACATCCTGGGAGTGCTCACTTCTCCACTGACCCACATCCCTGGGGTGCCCACCTCTCCCCTGACACACATCCCTGGGGTGCCCACTTCTCCCCTGACACACATCCCTGGGGTGCCCACTTCTCCCCTGACACACATCCCTGGGGTGCCCACTTCTCCCCTGACACACATCCCTGGGGTGCCCACTTCTCCCCTGACACACATCCCTGGGGTGCCCACTTCTCCCCTGACACACATCCCTGGGGTGCCCACTTCTCCCCTGACACACATCCCTGGGGTGCCCACTTCTCCCCTGACACACATCCCTGGGGTGCCCACTTCTCCCCTGACACACATCCCTGGGGTGCCCACTTCTCCCCTGACCCACATCCCTGGGGTGCCCACTACCCCCTCACCCGCATCCCTGGGGGTCCACTTCTCCCCTCACCCACATACCTGGGGTGCCCACTTCTCCCCTCACTCCATTCCCTGGGGTGCCCACTTCTCCCCTCACTCCATTCCCTGGGGTGCCCACTTCTCCCCTCACTCCATTCCCTGGGGTGCCCACTTCTCCCCTCACTCCATTCCCTGGGGTGCCCACTTCTCCCCTCACTCCATTCCCTGGGGTGCCCACTTCTCCCCTCACTCCATTCCCTGGGGTGCCCACTTCTCCCCTCACTCCATTCCCTGGGGTGCCCAATCTATACCCACATCCCTGGAGTGCCGACTTCATCCCTCACCTTGATCCCTGGCTGCCCAATCTATACCCACATGATCCTGGCTGCCCAATCTATACCCACATGATCCCTGGGGTGCCCAATTCTCCCCTCACCCACATTCCTGAGGTGCCCAATCTTTACCCACATCCCTGGGGTGCCCAATTCTCCACTCACCAGGATCCCTGGCTGCCCAATATATAGCCATGTGATCCCTGGGGTGCCCACTTCTCCACTCACGTGGATCCCTGGGGAGCCCGCTTCTTCCCTCACGCGGATCCCTGGGGTGACCAATCTATACCCACAACTCTGGAGTGCCCACTTCTCACCCACATCCTTGAAGTGCCAACTTCACTCACCTGGATCCCTGGGGTGCCCACTTCTCCACTCACCCACATTCCTGGGGTTCCCACTTCTCCACTCACCCACATTGCTGGGGTGCCCAATTCTCCACTCACCCACATTGCTGGGGTGCCCAATTCTCCACTCACCCACATTCCTGGGGTGCCCAATTCTCCACTCATCCACATTCCTGGGGTGCCCAATTCTCCACTCACCCACATTCCTGGGGTGCCCAATTCTCCACTCACCCACATTCCTGGGGTGCCCAATTCTCCACTCACCCACATTCCTGGGGTGCCCCCTCACGCGGATCCCTGGGCTGCCCAATCTTCACACCTCACACCTCTTGCAGTCTCACTGTATGCCAATGTTGGAAATGTACCCCAAGACTGTATTGATACTTGGTTTTTATGTATCATTTTCTGTAACATAAAAAAAAAAAAAAAAAAAAGTGGAAAAAATAAATAAAAAAAGGCAAGTGAATTAAAAAAAATATATATATAAAAAGAGAAAGAAGAAGAAGGGCTGTTCCTTTAATTCCCCCCTCATCTATCTGCACTTCCACACCTCCTGTGACTTTTCTACTGCCTTCCCCCTCATCCAATATCTAGATCATTTATCTACCTCTCACTTTATAAAACCATCTACACCCCCAGCCTCCAAGTGCTTTTTACTGATTCCCCTTTAATCCACGCCTAGCTTTTGCTGCTTTACATCCAGTAAGCGGATTTATAGCTGGGAGAGCCAAGAACAAGTGAAAGCGTGGAGGGAGCGATCCTTCATTCGTACCCCCATTTCCCCCCCAAGCCCTGTCCCTCTTTGCCCCCTTTATCACATGATCTCTACATAGGCACAGGGAATTGGAATTGTCAGCGGAGGGGTGGGGGTGGGTGACAACGATGACATGTTAACCCACTTTTGACCGAGGCAATCCAACAAATGTCACTCATAGATTAATCAGTGTCACGTATTCGCTTGGCAATTTCAATACAACATTTGTGGTCTTGTTTCCTCAACCGCAATGCCATTAATCTGAGCAAGCCCTTGCCTGACCGAAAATACAAGCTGGACTGCAATCCAAAACTTCCCATAGGGAAAGGGTTAATGCCTCCAGTAATTCCATCATTTAAATAAATTTTTATTTTAATATTTAGTAAACATACTTGCTATATATCTATGTTTTAATATATATATATTTTTTTATTTTTATTTTATTATTATTATTTTTTAATATATATATATATATATATATTTTTTTTTGTTTTTCAATTAATATATATATATATTATTTTCAATTAGTATATATATATATATATATATATATATATATATATATATATATATATATATATATATATATATATATATTTTTTTTTTTTATTATCATTATTTAATATATTTTTTATTATTTTTTTTAATTAATATATATATATATATATTTTTTTTTTCAATATATATATATATATATTTTTCAATTAATATATATATATATATATATATATTTTTTTTTTCAATTAATATATATATATATATTTTTTTTTCAATTAATATATATATATTTTTAAATTTTTAAATATATATATATATATATATATATATATATATATATATATATATATATATATATATATTAAAAGTAAATATATACAAAAAGTATTGGGACGCCGGCTTTACACGCACAGGAACTTTAAGTGGCAATGGCCTTAGTCCATAGGGTTCAATTTTGAGTTGGACCACCCTTTGCAGCTATAACAGCTTTAACTCTTCTGGGAAGGCCGTCCACAAGGTTTAGGAGATGTGTCTATGGGGAATGTTTGACCGTTCTTCCAGAAGCCCATTTGTGAGGTCAGGCGCGGATATTGGGGCGAGAAGGCCCCGGCTCGCAGTCTCCAATCTAATTCATCCCAAAAGGAGTTCTAAATCGGGTTGAGGCCAGGACTCTGTGCAGGCCAGTCAAGTTCCTCCACCCAAAACTCGCTCATCTATGACTCTATGGACCTGGCTTTGTGCACTGGTGCGCAGTCATTTTGGAATAGGAACTTCACAGTGCTGCCCTTTTTAGAAAATACAGAACCAAGTATTATTTTGTGGTGATAATTTGTATGGAATTTGTTAAGAAAAGCAGTAAAGTAACCCCCCCCCCCCTTGGCAACAATGTTCTTCGATAACAATAAACCCCAGCAGTAAAAACCTGATTTCCCAGCAGCCAGCCCAGCATCAAACCCTCCAGCAGCCAGCAACAATAGACCCCTCTCTCAACAGTTGATCTCTTCCAGCAACAAATTAACCCCGTCAGCAACAATAGATCCTCCATCAGCAACAATAGACCGCCATGCAAATAATAAAATCTCCTCCAGGAACAATAGATCCCCAAGCAGAATGCATCAATGAATCGACAGGTAGAAAAAATACCGGGTAAGATTTATGAACACCGGAGCCCACATAATCTGGAGCAGATGTGCATAGTAACCAATCGACTTCCAGGTTTTATTGTCAAAGCTTAATTGAACACGTTGAAGTAGGAAGCAGTTTGGTTACCACGAACAGCTGCACCAGATTGTGTGCACCAGTTTTAGTAAATCTCCCCTCCAAAATAACAGAACTCAACACTTGTTGGCTGTATGGGCCAAACTGGTGGCTAAAACCATTATTTTTTTTCCCTCTCGACCAGACCCCACGACCCCCTTCTTCAATAACCCATTATTACATTCAGCAGTCCACTAATCCCACTTCTTAAACCGAGATCACATCCCTCTACCCCACAGGGTCTCAAATTCTGATCAACAGCAAACCACCCCAAACCCTTACCCTACCTCACCAGGTCCATCTCTTTCTCACAAGCCTACCCGAATCACCTCAACCCCACCCGAATCACCTCAACCCCACAGCCGAGATCTTCTTCCTTTTGGAGGGACAAAAACACCTCCAACCCATGCCATCTTCTGGAAGAATCAAATTTTAGTCTCTGAGACACAGTCCACTCTACCATCTTATGCAAAAAAAAAAAAAAATTGAATTTGTGGCTGTCAGAGAGGTTACCTGACTGGACGGATGGCTGGCCGCCCTGGCTCACGCCGGTGGCTCTCGTGTTCCTGTGCGCGGGGCTGTGCGCGCCCCTGTGGGCACTCATGCACGTGTGCTGGCTGACCCTGGTGCGCATGTTGGTGTGCGTGCGTTCCTGTGGGCATTGACTCGTGTGCTTCTGGGGGCGCGGGTTCACGTGCGCATTGGCACGTGCACGCTGTTTGGCACCGGCTGGCCTATTTAGTCTGGCTGAACCCATTGATCAGTGCTGCCTGATCAACAGCTCCCCGTGACCTTGTTCCCTGAACCTGAATTCCGGCTTGATTACCTATTGACTCGGCTTGCTCTTCTGACCTTCCTGGATATCCGCCCGCACCTGACCTCTGGCTTGTTTTGGACCTTGCTCCTGTCTGCTCCCTTGTACCTCGCTGCCTGCACGTTGCTGAACCCAGCCCGTACCTGGACGTACCTTACTGGCTCCTGCTCAGTACCCGCTGCCAGGGCCGTCTTTAAGGCAGGGCAAAGGGGGCAGCTGCCCTGGGCCCTGTAATTGTTGTGGGGCCCAAAGGCAGCTGCCTCATACTTGCCAACTATCCCAGTTTACATTCCCTTGTCCCTTGAAGTTTTAGTCCTGTGCTGTGTCCCAATATCTTAGTGTGAAGTGCTGATACTAATGCTGCCCAACTCTGCCCTATTGTTGTGTACAGATGACTCACCTGCAGACCCTGTGTTTACATAAATAAGCTGCATTCATATGTAAATAGCAGTGACATGCATATGTGAATAGCTGAGGCCAACGTAATTTATATGTAAATAAAGGCAGTATTCATATGTATATCATGCCCCGCTGCAATGAGGAGATGATGTGCTGTAACCTATATCAACCAGTGAGCAGTATTACTGTATAGTAATCTCTAGCAGCCAATAAGAAAGCAGAAATCATGTGCTGTAACCTCCAGCAACTAATCAGTGAGTTTTAAGGAGTGCTGTAACCTCTAGCCACCAGTTAGTGAGCGGTAATGATATGCTGTAACCTCTAGCAACCAATCGCAATCGCTGCCTGATCTGATACAGTAAACTGGTTTTAAGTCTAGCTGCTATTTATTTTATGTCCCAGAGAAGGTGGAGAGTGAAATTGCATGGGGGGGGCCCTAAGAAAATTTTTGCCCAGGGCCCAATCAATATTAAAGACGGCCCTCCCCACTGCCTGCATTCCTGCTCTTCACCTAGCTGTCTGAAGACCCTTCTCTTCCAGCATCAGGACTCGCCTACCAGGCTTTCATACTCCTCCACACTCCGGAGCCATCCGTCTTCTCTACCAGGGGCCGCGAGTCGGACACGTAAGGGAGACCACCCTCTGCCCAAGTGGACTCACCGGTCAGGTACGTAGGCTCTGATAGAGCCTCTTCTACAAACTGGATTCTACTCAACAGTTCAAGACACTTACCGGAGATGACCAACACACAGAGGCTTACTCATATACCGAATGGTGCAAATGTGATCCAAACAGTTGTGGGACACAATCATTGACATTGTCCACAAGTTCGGCCTTGCCGATTACCCCATCCCATACACAGTTATCCAAGATATCCAGGAGACTCAAAACCTCAAAAAGGCCTCCTTAGATTATATTATATTATCATAGAGGTTTTATATAGTGCCAACAGTTTGCGCAGCGCTTTACAACATGAGGGCAGACATTACAGTTACATTACAATTTGGTACAAGAGGAATCAGAGGGCCCTGATGATATTAAAAAATAAAAAGATAAAAATGCACACATCTTCAGAAGCTTGTCAATGACTGGGCATGGGAGCCTCCAATTGCTTCATTCCATGCACGTGCAGAACAAAGGATCCCATTTATTATAAATCATTACATAAAGGATTTATAGGCTGCTTCGATGAATTGGAACACCAAATTAACCTTTAGATGACTGCCCTGGGATGAAAGGAAAGGGCCTTGGGTTCAGTGGGTCGGGGGGGGGGGGGGCCTTCATGGTTTCTTACACCTGTGTTCTTGCTACAGTTTGCTGCATTCCATGCACGTGCAGAACCAAGGGTCCCATTTATTATAATCGTTACGCAAAGGATCTATAGGTTGCTTTGAGGAATAGGGACACCATAGATGACTGCCCAAGGACCAGAGAAAAGGGCATGGGAGGCCATTTGGTCAGGGGGGGGCCCTTCATAGTTACTTCCACCGGAGCCCTGAAGGTTTTAGTTACGCCTCTGTTAAGTATGCACTCCTGAGCTACAAATTAGTTTGAAACAAGCTTCCAGTGCAGAATGTAATGCTAAGAAACAAAAAAATAAAAATAACAAATGCGCACATCTTCAGAAGCTCGCCAATGACTGGGCATGGGAGCCTCCAATTGCTGCATTCCATGCACGTGCAGAACAAACGGATCCCATTTATTATAATCATTACATAAAAGATTTATTAGGTTACTTTGATGAATTGGAACACCGTATTAACCGTTAGATTGCTGCCCATGACCAGAGGAAAGGGACTCAGGACCAGTGGGCCAGGAGGGCCCTTCATGGTTTCTTGCATCTGTGTTCTTGCCACAGTTTGCTGCATTCCATGCACGTGCAGAACCAAGGGTCACATTTATTATAATCATTACGTAAATGATTTATAGGTTGCTTTAAAGAATGGGAACACCATATTAACCTTTAGATGGCTGCCCGGGATCAGAGAAAAAGACCTGGGAGGCCATTGGGTCAGGCAGGTGGGGGGAAGGGGTCCTTTATAGTTACTTCCACCAGAGCCCTGAAGGTTCTAGTTACACCTCTGTTGTTAAGTGTACACTACTGAGCTACAAATTTGTTTGAAACAAGCTTCCAGTGCAGAATGTAATGCTAAAAACAAACCTTCAGAAGCTCATCAATGACTGGGCAAGGGAGCCTCCAATTGCTGCATTCCATGCACGTGCAGAACAAAGATCCCATTTATTATAATCATTACATAAAGGATTTATAGGTTGCTTTGATGAATTGGAACACCAAATTAACCTTTAGAGGACTGCCCTGGGACCAAAAAAAGGGCCACAGGACCAGTGGGTCATGGGGGGGGGGGGGGCTTCATGGTTTCCTACACCTGTGTTCTTCAGAGTTTGCTGCGTGCATTCCATGCACGTGCAGAACCAAGGGTCCCATTTATTATAATCATTACGTAGAAAGGATCTATAGGTTGCTTTGAGGAATAGGAACACCATGTTTACTTTAGATGGCTAGCTCGGGACCAGTGGTGTCCCCCTTCATGGTTTCTTCCACTGGGGCCCTGAAGTTTTTAGTTACACCTCTGGCGTTACGTGTACACTCCTGAGCTACAAATTTGCTTGCAAAAACTTTCAGTGCAGAATGTAATGCTAAAAAAAAATAAAAATGCACACATCTTCAGAAGCTCATCAATGACTGGGCATGGGAGCCTCCAATTGCTGCATTCCATGCACGTGCAGAACAAACGGATCCCATTTATTATAATCATTACATAAAAGATTTATTAGGTTACTTTGATGAATTGGAACACCGTATTAACCTTTAGATTGCTGCCCGGGACCAGAGGAAAGGAACTCAGGACCAGTGGACCAGGAGGGCCCTTCATGGTTTCTTGCATGTGTGTTCTTGCCACAGTTTGCTTCATTCCATGTACGTGCAGAACCAAGGGTCCCATTTATTATAATCATTATGTAGAGAGGATCTATAGGTTGCTTTGAGGAATAGGAACACCATATTAACCTTTAGTTGACTGCCCCAGAACCAGAGCAAAGGGCCTCAGGACCAGTGGGTCGGGGCCCCCCCTTTCATGGTTTCTTGCACCGGGGCCCTGAAGGTTTTAGTTATGCCTCGGTTGTTAAGTGTACACACTTACCTGAGCTACAAATTTGTTTGCAAATACTCCCAAACACCAAATCTAATGCTAAAAAGAAATGCACAAATCTCCAGAAGCCACAAGCTAAGCATACCATCCTATGCCCTACTTGATAATCTTATCATGATCTGCTCCTTGCACACATAGGCAGTTAAACAGTTAAGTGTGCATGCCTTAAATCTGATGGCCGTACAGATACAGGCAGTGGAAGAAAAGCTGCATTGTTTCCCTTTCAGTGCCGACTGCACTGCAGGGGTTAAGAGCAGCTGCATTCCATTGCAGGTAAGAAGACAAATGGCAGTGCCATTTATCACGGTGCCAGCTATGCAAGGTGCCAGGGCTGCATCTAATGCCTGTACTGTGGCTATTAACTTGGCATAGCTCTGTCATGTTGATTTGATTTAGCTGAAAGCTAGGTAAGAGTCACACAACTCTGCTACTTATTTTATAGCCTTCAACTCAGCAGAGGCGCCCCTAGTGCAAAGACAGCAATGTACAGATAGAATGCCGTTATCCCTGCTAATTAGTCCCGGATACCAGAGCCAGAGATATTCTTCGAAAATTCAATTAATTTGTAGGTTTGCACGGCACGGGTCAGGGATAATGGGGAACGCCATTATCGAAAACATTTGTTGGTGTAAGCAAGCGGTGTTCCCATACTGGGCAACATTTTAAGATTCGACTAGTTTGTACCGAGGCTCGTTTATATCGTTCCCGTTCTTGAAGCCATAAATTTAGAGATCGTAAAACAGGACGGAAACTAGAAAAAAAAATCGGCTTTTTCACTAGTGCTCAGGGGCGGACTGACCAATCGCCCACTCAGGCACTGCCCGAGGGCCCGGGCCACTAGGGGGCCCCATCAGGGTTGCTAGACTCACTAAAACCAGGGACAGTATGTAAAAATCTTCTTTTTTTTTTACATCTGTCTATGAAATGTCCCTTACCGACATCCTTTTGGTCTAAAAATCCAGAGATTATAGCTGGCCCCATAATCTCCTATTGCCCGGGGGCCCCATGAGTTGTCAGTCCGCCCAATCATCCTGTTCTGATTCCTTTTGCAAGTTATTAAAACTCAATCTCTGCTATTGGTTTAGATTTTGGGGCAAGGGTTAGGAACCTGGCCCAGCGATCATTATTGGGGCCCCAGGGAGGAGAAGTCTACTTACTTGCTGTCTCATAGATTTAGCTTGTGATAGGGTGACAAGAAATCAGGGGGGAAATGTCCCCAACTGGGGTAGGACAACATAAACCCAAGACTTCAACCCCCCTTCTAGTTTCTAAAACTAAACAATTGGTCCATTTCCTCAATTCCTTAAAGTGTGGGCCCCTCGTGTCAACCTCTTTGGCTCTCGCGTATCATTCATGATGATGGCAATGCTAATCTAAGTAGCATTCCACTCTAAGCCAAGTGTCAGGACCTGGATCTGAACCTACATTCCTCTGCTGTGTGGGCCTCTGATGTGAAGAAGGGAAATGAAGACTGGGCTATAAAGTGGGGGGCTCCGATGTGAAGAACGGCTCAAAACTGGAAGGGTGTCTTGGGGGGGGGGGGGGTGGTATCTGATGTGAAAATAATGTTCTGACGGGAGGATGGGCTCTAAAGTTAAAGGGGGTCTATAATGTGAAAAGGGGGGGGGGGGGGGTCTGTGATGTTAAAGGGGAGGGAGGTTTCTGATGTGAAGGGGGGGGTTCTGAAAAGAAGGTTCCAATGTGACAAATGGGCTCTAAAGTGTGAAGGGGGGGGGGGGGGTCTGTGATAGGGAGGGAGGTCTCTGATGTGAAAAGAAAACGCAGATGTGAAGAGTGAGTTTTAAAGAAGATGGGGCGGTCCGCGATGTGAAGGGGGGCTCCAAAAATGGAAGGGGGGGAGTTTGATCTCAAAAGGGGGCTCTAAAGTGGAAGGGGGGTTATGTCATGGGGAGGGAGGTCTCTGATGTTAAGGGAGGGGGGTTCCGGTGTGAAAAGAAGGCTGCAATGTGAAGAGTGGGCTTTAAAGCGTAAGCGGGGTCTGTGATGTGAAGGGGGGGTGGTGGAGCTTGTGATGGAAAGGGGGGGCGCCTGTGACGTGAAAGGGGAGCTCTGAAGTAAAGGGGGGCATTGATGTGAATGAGGGGGCTCGGATGTGAAAGATGGGGTCAGAAAGAGGGGGCTCTGATGTCAAAGGGGGCTTTAAAGTGGAAGGGGGTCTGTCATGGGGAGGGAGGTCTCTAACGTTAAGGGATGGGGGGGTTCCGATGTGAAAAGAAGGCTCCAATGTGAAGAGTGGGCTTTAAAGTGGAAGGGGGGTCTCTGACGTGAAAGGGGGGAGGGTCTCTGACGTGAAAGGGGGGAGGGTCTCTGACGTGAAAGGGGGGAGGGTCTCTGACGTGAAAGGGGGGAGGGTCTCTGACGTGAAAGGGGGGAGGGTCTCTGACGTGAAAGGGGGGAGGGTCTCTGACGTGAAAGGGGGGAGGGTCTCTGACGTGAAAGGGGGGAGGGTCTCTGACGTGAAAGGGGGGAGGGTCTCTGACGTGAAAGGGGGGAGGGTCTCTGACGTGAAAGGGGGGAGGGTCTCTGACGTGAAAGGGGGGAGGGTCTCTGACGTGAAAGGGGGGAGGGTCTCTGACGTGAAAGGGGGGAGGGTCTCTGACGTGAAAGGGGGGAGGGTCTCTGACGTGAAAGGGGGGAGGGTCTCTGACGTGAAAGGGGGGAGGGTCTCTGACGTGAAAGGGGGGAGGGTCTCTGACGTGAAAGGGGGAGGGTCTCTGACGTGAAAGGGGGGAGGGTCTCTGACGTGAAAGGGGGGAGGGTCTCTGACGTGAAAGGGGGGAGGGTCTCTGACGTGAAAGGGGGGGAGGGTCTCTGACGTGAAAGGGGGGGAGGGTCTCTGACGTGAAAGGGGGGGAGGGTCTCTGACGTGAAAGGGGGGGGAGGGTCTCTGACGTGAAAGGGGGGGGAGGGTCTCTGACGTGAAAGGGGGGGAGGGTCTCTGACGTGAAAGGGGGGCTTTGAAGTAAAGGGGGCTTGGACGTGAAATAAGGGGTCAGAAAGAGGGGGCTCTGACGTGAAAGAGGTGGCTCCAAAGTGAGGGGGGTTCCTGATGTTTAAGGGAACTCCAAAGTGAAAGGGGGGGCTCTGAAGTGAAAGGAGGGGTTCTGACATGAGAATGGGCCTCTGACGTGAAGGGTGTGTGGTGGGGGGGGGGGTGGTTTGGAATTGCTGATGTGGCATTTTATGGGGCGCGTTTACTCATTTGTATTTCAAACTGCTTTTGTTTTTTAGCACATGAAAATTTGTCAACGTTGCCCTTATACTGATTTTTCTTTTTTTAGGGACCCCTGTTCATGGGGGAACGCAGGAACATCTAAAAAAGTTCCTCCAAGTCCAA
>NW_027507788.1:6213676-6258676 GCF_037356315.1 Lithobates pipiens
TCCAGTTTCCAGGCATAAAGAACAGTTTTTATAATATAAAACTGCATGCAGGGCACTGGGCAGACCACTAGGGACAACGGGGATGTGAAATATTTACATACAGCAATGTAATCTGTAAGATTACATTATACTGTATGTTTACTGTTTGTTTCACTTTTTGAATTTGGCGCCGATCTCCGTGCCCGTGCGTCGCAACGCTCGCAGGGCACGGAGATTGGCGATGTAATGCATCGAGCGAGACACGGCTCGCTCGTACAGCGGGGAGACAACGCTGGATCCGAGGGAGAAGGTAAGTAATCCTCCTCCTGGATCCAGCGATGCAATCCCGAGTCTGGCTCGGGGATACCGCTTTTGGTATGAAAATTCCACCCCGAGCCAGACTCGGGAATACCGTCAGGGGGGTTAAGGTGAAAAACCGCAAAGGTTTAAAACCCCTTTAAATATTTCAAATCAGATATCACTCACAAAATTTTAACAGTATTTATTTTAGTAGTTCCAATGCTCCCATAATTTTATTTTATTTCTGTTCTACAGATGCATAATAGGCTGTAAAATGAAATTTTTTTTTTGCAGCAAGGCAGAGCAGGAGTAAAATAAGCCCATTTGTTAAATAACCCCAAGCAATGATGTCAGTGGATGCTATAATTACCCCCACAGCATTGGTGTCAATGGGGGCTATGCAATGTAAGACCCCTTTCGCACTGAAAGAGCCACTCCTGCTTCTCCAATGTGAAAGTCCAGAGGGGTTTCACACTGGAGCGGTGCGCTGGCAGGGCAGTCCTGCTAGCAGCATCTTTGGAGCGATGTATACACCATTCCTGCCCATTCCTGCCCATTGAAAGCAATGGGGCAGCACGGCTATACCGCCGGCATAGCGCTGCTGCTGCAGCAGCGTTTTGCAGTGGTTTTAACCCTTTCTCGGCTTGTGGTGGGTAAAAGCGCCCCGCTAGTGGCTGAATAGCGCCGCAAAATTGACCGTAAAGCGCAGCTAAAAATAGCGGCGTTTTACTGCCGACGCACCCACCGCCCCAGTGTGAAAGGGGCCTAAAGGGGTCCAGAGGTGTGGGGGCTGTGTAATGTCAAGGGGTCCAGAGGTACGGGACTATGTAATGTATAGGGGGGGTCTTCCTACATTTTACCAGCAGTTATGGATGCAGTGCTGTCGATTTCCCTTAGGTTGCATATTTTTTTCTGCATTTTGTGAAAATGCACCAAAAGTCTGCATCTTTGGCACACTTTCAGAAAACAGGAAAATATATAATTTTTTGGGGGGTGACACCATGTTTTACTGCACCAGGTGACACCAGCCCTAGTAACGCCACTGGCAGCAGCACAGGCCACAGAGCATGGAGGCGCTACACATGACGTAATTTGATGTCAATGTGCGGTGTGCTGACTGCCCATCTGGGGGGGGGGTACCAGATATAGGATCCGCCCCGGGTGCCAAATAGTCTAGGTACCCCCCTGGTCTGAAGGAGTACCAGAGCAGCCTTTTCACCAGCCGGGGACAGTGAAGAAGTGGGAAAGCTTAAGCAGCCCTTCCTTCTCAGAGCTGGCCACTCAGCTGTTGGCCAATTGCCAGCTCCCATCTCTCTCCACAGTTACTCAGCTGTTGATGATATCCTGCTTGTCAGTCCTGCCTACTTAAGCCTTCCAGTCCAGAGGAGCTCTGCCTTCGCCTTGGTCAACATCACAAACATTCTCCTGCGATCCTGTTCAAGACTTGCTTTGCTGACATCCCTCCTGGCTTCAGATCCTGCTTGCTGTTCCACTACATTGATCCCTGACTTCTGGCTTGGCTGACTAACCGTTCCGGTCACTGAACTTTGGCTATGTTGACTACATTTGTTCTTTTTACTTCTAATATTAAACAAGTGTGATTTAACTGTACTTCTGTCTCTGTCCAATTTCATGGTTTCTGACACCAGGGACCCAGTGTGTTAGCATGGGTAAAGCTTGAGGAGTTTACAGTGGGTTATCTGTGGAAGAGCTCAGGGGATCCGGCGACGACTGGGATCTTGAAGTCTAGTGAGAGAAAAAATGGGTTACGTGTATGGATCTCTATTGACTGTTCAAAGTTCAGTTGCTATAGGAGACAGCAGTTCTACAAATACTGTTGCTGCATCCAGCTTAAAGGCCCACTACCTGTATTGCTGTCTGCCTATTATTTTGTCTCGTAGTCTGCCGATTACTATTGCATCTGCCTAAGAGTGTTCTGGCCCTAACCCTCTCTCCCCCAGTTCTGTTTAAGGAGACAACAAATCTCTTTTCTTGCATTCCAAAAAGCGACTGGCGCCCAGGTTTCCAACTTGCAATACGACCACCATGCCCAATAACCCACACTACAGGGAAGAATGTCAAGCTCTCCCCGACTCTGGAGGTCACCATTAGACCTTTGGAGGTTGGGGGGATGTGGCTACATGTGCATACTTCTACAAAACCTTAGCCGTGCACGTGCAAGAATGCTCACAGTTATGCACATGCATCATGGCCTGTGTGTGGCCGTGCGTGTACGCCCAGAGTCAGCATTGGAGCCACACGGCCTATTTAAGGAATGCTCCAACTCCGACCGCATCAGTGCTGACTGGTCTTCAGCATGTTCTGTGCTCCTTGAATTTTGTTCTGCATGCGATTCCCGTTATTGATTCAGCTTCCTCCTGAACCGATTTGGATCCTGCTCTGTTCTTCCGTTCCATCAGTTCCTCACTGTAGCTCCATCCCCAACCCCAATACAGCTCCTGATTTGGTACTTATTTATCTGCTCGTTATGGACCTCTGTTTCATCTGTGACTTTTTCCTTCTGCCTCTGATTTCTCTCCATGTTGTTGTAGATTGCCTGCTTGCTGTATTTGCTGATGCAGCTGCCTACTTCCAAGCATAGTCCTGCCACATCCCCGCCAACATCTTCTATGACCGTTGCCATCCTGAACTTTTGGACATGCCAGAGTTCTCCTGTAACTTCTGCTGGCTCTCCTGATTCTTTGCCCGATACTCCTGCTCACACGTTCTGCTGGATGGTCCTGGTCAGCATCTCCAGTTTGGGGTTGTGCAAACCACATCCAAGGTACTCAAGTTCCTCCTGTCCAGTTGCACCCTCTGTCTCACCTTCAGGGGTGCTTGGGAAAAACAGAGGCTGCCCAAGTCATCTTGGTTTCCTATCAGGTGGGTTGCCACCTGGGCAGGATTCACTCGGACAGTCCGGGTTTTTAATCAAGTCTTTGTTTCAGACTTCCTGAAACCCAGACACATTACCTGGGCCCCCCTGCGTGCTTCCCTGCCACCCCCCGGTCACCTTTTGGGTACACACCCTAGTGAAATACTGAGCAGATCTATGGGGGATCTATGGTTGGATCTACCACAACTGACACGCATAGGCGTGCACCAGGGTTGCCAACTGTATGGAGGACTGGCAGCAGTTGTATAAGCCGAGTGTCCATGATCTCACCCCCCCTCACTGAACAGTAGGCATGTGCAATTGGTTTAATTCTGACTGTTTTTTGCCAAAATTTGTAAATATTCTAAATTAACGAAAACCCGTTTAACAAATTTTTCCAAAAATTCTTAACATTCTAAAATCAGAATAGGAATGAAAACCCGAAAATTCAAAAGAACAAAAATTCGAAAACCAGAAAATCTAAACTAATAATATTATTAATAATAACAACAACTATTCATTTATAGGTATTGGAATTTCCTTTAAAAATGTGGGCGTTTACGATCGGAATGAATACGAATTTATCCGAAGTTACAAACGATCTGAAATAATGAATGCCGCATATAAATGAATGGAACATAACAAATTTATTATTACTACTATTAATTCGTTACGTTCCATTCATTTATATGCGGCATTCGTTATTTTGGACAATTTGTGAATTTGTATTCATTGCATTCATAAACAGGCTAATTTTAAAAAGGAAATTCCAATACCTATAATATAATATTTAGTTATTTCAGTTTTCCAAATTTATGAGTTTACGAATTTTCGCATTTACGAATACCGCATCTAAAATTAATGGAACATAACTAAATTCAAAATTTTCTACGAATTTATTCGAAATAAAGAATGACCCGAAAAACGAAAATAAATAAATACATTTTTCGGCAGTGTGCATGTCTACTGAACAGGAGAGTAGAGAGGGCTCGATCTGCTCCTCCTCCTGCCCCTAACCCCCTGTGTCTTCCCACCCACACTCCAGTCCCTGGCATGCGGTGTCTCAGATCAGGGAGGTGTGTGCAGAAAATTTGAACCTCAGCAGCCGGAAGATACATCATGGATGAAATGTGCCTATGCCTGAGCCTCCAGGCTTGGGTACCTGAGCTCACCATCCACTGCCTTGTGACCCTTGTGTCTCCCCCTCCCTCCCTCCCTTCTCTCTCCTGCCTCCGAGTGAGCAAGTACACTGGGGTAACAGGGTTTCAGATGTAAGAGGGGCTCTGGGAACCCTGATTTAAGGGGGAATGCTGGAAACTCTGATGCAAGTGGGGTAATAAACCCTCTAACTTCAGTGTTGCCTATACACCAGTGGTGGCCTGTCCATTGGGGGCACAGGAGTGTTGCCCCCGCCATTCATGCATCCAGCCCCCTGATCCAGGGAGTGTTTTTTTGAAGCATGAGTCTCTAATAGGCGTAAAAAAAAAAAAAGTGGTCTTAGGGAGCAGAGCACGCCCAGTGTGCGAATGAATATTTGCTGTTGTAACACCAATTCTCCTAACGGCCAATCAGGAAGCGGGTCCTGAGATCCGATTGGCTGGAAGGAGATCCAAGCAGATTGGCTGCCAGGAGGAGGAGGAGGGAGGAGACACAGGGAAGGCGAGGAAGCAGCTGGAGAGACGGGGTAAGTGCGGGGGCCCTGTGACCCAGTAGAGGGGGGGTGCCGCCCGTGACCCGACCGACCAGCCGCCACTGATTCACACCAGTGTTCCCCCTTAAAAAAAAATGCAGTGCACCACTAAAATGCTTGGGTTTGGCTTGAAGAACATATGGCAACCCTAAAAGGTACGTGGCATAGCATCATGGATTTGTCTGGTTGTAGATCTTAAAAACGGGACCTCTCTCTGTCAGGACTTTTTCAGTAAGGTCATATGCTTGAAGGATGTTTACATTGATCCACGTAACAAAAAAAAGGAAAAGCCAATTGCAAATAAACTTCCTTCAAGATGGAAGAAAGTATCTCAAGGTATTCTAGAAGACCGCTCATATCCTCGAAACCATGGGAACTTTCTTGCTGTTCTTTCAATTGTTACAATAAGAATAATGGATTTCTGATGTCACCAGAAGAGTTTGAAGCCTTAGAACAAGAAAATGACTAAGTGTGTCTTAAAGAATAGAAAGGAAGGGGTCCTTGAAAGTGAAAGCTTTTATTTCACCAAGTCGTGCCATGGAGATAGCAAGAAAAGTTGTAGCCATTGTACAACATACAAAAGTTTATTTCAACTAAGTTTCGATTCAAGGGCCAACTGTTCTCCTAGACTTGAGCAACGTGGAGATTCTTCTTGGCGCATTATGATGCGATTTCAGGTCACCAGAATTCAGTATCTCATCAAAAAATTGCATTTATGTTGCAGAGGATGCCATAAAATCCGCGAGCCAAATCACACAAGCCAGAAATTACGTTTTTGTGGGAAGTCCGTATATGGATGGTCTACAGAAGGCATCCAGGTGGCCATATTGCACTGAATTTTGAAGAAAATTACATCGGCTGCAGATTGAAAAGTAAAGGGCGTTTTAAAAGGTCATTAAGGTGGCATTATCACAACTCTTAATACGTGGCGAAGTAGATTGGATCTTTGAACTGAATACCGTTTCACCAAACGGGCTAAATCAGAACTTTGATCTAGATTTGGTTCTTCAGTTATTCTCTTTGGACCAAGCTGTGTTTTATGAGATTTGGCTTGGAGGTCACAATTGAATACTCTGAGCTCTGTTCACACCGGCGTGATTACAGATGCAATTTGATTCTCACAGAAATCGCATGACCATGGAAAAAAAGCGTTGTTTTCAATGGTGATTTTGGAGAAAGTTCCCGATTCCAGAGTGATTTTGGCCCCCATAGATAATGTAAACCACTTCAAAGTAGCATCCAAATTGCACTACATAAAATCGCACTGAAAGTTGGATCAAAAAATTGGACCACAGCAGTGTGAACCAAGCCTGAAGCTCGGTGTACAGACATGTGCACTGCCGTAAAATCTCGTACATTCATAAAATTCGTGCAGTCGAAAATCTGAAATAGTTACTAACTATTAAATTCTAGGTATTGTAATTTCCTTTCAAATGTGGCTGTTAGTGAACGTAAAGAATACAAATTTATTCTTTGAAAGCAGCCAGGGATTATAGAACATTAATGACGATGTGGCGGCGCCCGGGCACCCCTAATAGACAGGCCACCACTGAGGAGAAGGAAGAAGATGGAAAAGAAGGAGGAGAAGGAAAAGAAGGAGGAGAAGGAAAAGAAGGAGGAGAAGGAGGAGAAGGAAGGGAGGAAGGAGGAGGAGGAGGAGGAGGAGAAGGAAGGGAGGAAGGAGGAGGAGGAGGAGAAGGAAGGGAGGAAGGGAGGAAGGAGGAGGAGAAGGAAGGGAGGAAGGAGGAGGAGGAGGAGGAGAAGGAAGGGAGGAAGGAGGAGGAGGAGGAGAAGGAAGGGAGGAAGGAGGAGGAGGAGGAGAAGGAAGGGAGGAAGGAGGAGGAGAAGGAAGGGAGGAAGGAGAAGGAGGAGGAAGGAGGAAGGAGGAAGGAGGAAGGAGGAAGGAGGAAGGAGGAGAAGGAGGAGAAGGAGGAGGAGAAGGAGGAGGAGAAGGAGGAGGAGAAGGAGGAGGAGAAGGAGGAGGAGAAGGAGGAGGAGAAGAAGGAGGAGAAGAAGGAGGAGGAGGAGGAGGAGGAGGAGGAGGAGGAGGAGGAGGAGGAGGAGGAGGAGAAGAAGAAGAAGGAGAAGAAGAAGAAGGAGAAGGAGGAGAAGAAGAAGGAGGAGAAGAAGGAGGAGAAGAAGGAGGAGAAGAAGGAGGAGAAGAAGGAGACTTGACTGACGGACCAACCATCTGCCACCCTCCCCCACTCGGTTGGTTGGTCCATCAGTCAAATCCCTACCCAACCCCCCCAAAATCGCTCAGCAAACCAGTCACAGCTCCCCAGTCCCTTGTCTGTCCGCCCACTACTTACCCCATCTAGGTCACGGGCATCTTCGGCAGCCTCCCCCCTGCGCCGTCTCCTGCTCGGCAGCCTCCCCCTGCGCCGTCTCCTCCTCGGCAGCCTCCCCCTGCGCCGTCTCCTCCTCGGCAGCACTTCTCTTCTTGGTTAATCAGGTCTTAAGACCCGCTTGCTGATTGACCAGGAGGAGAAGCAGGACAACAATAGCGAATAATAATTCGCTATTGTCACACAAAACTAGGTGGGCTCGGGGCACAGTGCTCTGCGACCCGAGTCCACCCTTTTTGGAAGCCAAACCCCCCCCCCCCATTGTAATCCATGCATCCGGCACCCCGCATGCAAATTAGGAGCTGAGCGCAGGGATTAGAGGGGCGGCACCCCTAATGGAGAGGCCACCACTGTTTCGCAGCCTTCTTCCAGAAGGTAGGAGGAGCCATTAAAGGGGACCTACTCTGCCCTCATCTGCTTACAAACTGTTTCATTTATAAAAGATTCCATATGAATAAGAATTTAAGGTTTATGAAATTGCGCTTTACATTTTTGTATTTTACAATGGACCAGAAATTATTAATTTTTTTTAAATGTAAAAAAAGTGGACTACAGGCCGGTATGCCGGTTTTGGGTCCCTCCTGCCAACCCACCATTATCCATCATTCTGTCAGGGTTGGGCTCAGCCCTTACTTCTCAGATCTGGCCGCTCAGCTGTCGGCCAATTGCCAGCTCCTATCTCTCTCCACAGTTACTCACCTGTTGATGATATCCTGCTCGTCAGTCCTGCCTACTTAAGCCGTCCAGTCCAGATGATCTCTGCCTTTGTCTCGGTCAACATCACAGAGACGCTCTCCTGCGTTCCTGTTCAAGACTTGCTTTGCTGACATCCCTTCTGGCTCCAGATCCTGCTTGATGTTCCACTACATTGATCCCTAACTTCTGGCTTGGCTGACTATCCGTGCCGGTTACTGAACTCTGGCTATGTTTTGACTACGTTTGTTGTTTTTACTTTTATTATTAAACAAGTGCGATTTACCTGTACTTCTGTCTCTGCCTGATTTGATGGTTTCTGACACATTTTCCTTTCCCCACTGTGCGTCTCTCACAAGACGAGGTGATAAATAGCACGACGTCAATGTGCGGCATCGATGCTCAGAAGGGGTCACCAATGGACGGTGCTTGTAACCTACATAACTGATGGCTTCCCTCCAAACTCTAAGGAACATTAGGGAAGCACGGACCCGTGTCTGGGAGACGGGACCAAGTGACCCCGGTGGTCTCTCCCAAAACGAACCGTTTGCAAATAAAAATAAATGAATAAATAATATATGAAAAGCAGCTAATTGATGGTGCATTCTACTAGAGAGCACAAGGTGGATCTCCGTACCTTCACTAAACCATTTAATGTATTACTTTCCAGGCAGATAATTGCAGCGCCGCGTGAGCAAGAGAGCGATGGCGGGTAAAACCGGTTCAATACCTGACCTAGATAAAAAAAAAGGTTATTCTAAACCCTACCATCTCACCTCTCCAGTCATTTATCACTTGCTCCCCGCTGGGGGAAATCAAGGAGAAAGTCAGGGAAATCCTTCGGATACAGAAAGCCAGAAAATCTGCCTCCTTTCACAATTACTACCCGTGACCTATTATATACTGTATGTGAGATATTGTAGATACACTATATTACCAAAAGTATTGGGACGCCTCCCAGTCTTAGTCCGTAGGGTTCAATATTGAGTTGGCCCACCCTTTGCAGCTATAACAGCTTCAGCTCTTCTGGAAAGGCCGTCCACAAGGTTCAGGAGTGTCTCTATTGGACCATTCTTCCAGGAGAGCATTTGTGAGGTGAGGCACTTATATAGGAGGAGAAGGCCCGATTCGCAGTCTCCACTTTAAGCCATCCCAAAGGTGTTCGATCGGGTTGAGGTCAGGACTCTGTGCAGGCTGGTCAAGTTCCTCCACCCCAAACTCGCTCATCCATGTCTTTATGGACCTTGCTTTGTGCACTGGTCCAAATTATTCGGTGGGGGATTATGGTGTGGGGTTGTTTTTCAGGGGTTGGTCCCATAGTTCCAGTGAAGGGAACTCTTAAAGCGTCAGCATACCAAGACATTTTGGACACTTTCATATTCCCAACTTTGTGGGAACAGTTTGGGGATGGCCGGCCCCTTCCTGTTCCAACATGACTGCGCACCAGTGCACAAAGCAAGATCCATAAAGACATGGATGAGCGAGTTTGGAGTGGAGGAACTTGACTGGCCTGCACAGAGTCCTGACCTCAACGCAATAGAACACCTTTGGGATGAATTAGAGCGGAGACTGCGAGCCAGACCTTCTTGCCCAACATCAGTGCCTGACCTCACAAATACCCTTCTGAACGAATGCTCAAACATTCCCCATAGACACCCTCCCTCGTAAACCTTGTGGACGGCCTTCCTAGAAGAGTTGAAGCTGTTATAGTTGCAAAGGGTGGACCAACTCAATATTCAACCCTATGGACTAAATCTGGCTATACACCTATAGATTATCTGCAGATTTTCTATGGTTAGATGGAAAAAAGTGCAACAGATTTTTCCATGTATGCTAAACTGTGTGGATGGAGGAATCTCACACTGGGCTAAGCTTCACTATCTTGCTAGTCAGCCCCGCTGGCTCTCAACCTAAACAAAGCCTGCACCCAATCAGAATGTTCAGGTATTGTGAGAGCCGGCGGGGCCGACTAGCAAGATATGTAAACTTGAGCCAGTGGGAGTTTCTTCCATCCGCACAGTTCAGCGTAGATGGAGGAATCAGTTCTACTTTTTCCATCTGACCATAGACAATCTGCAGATAATCTCTAGGTGTATGGCCAGTCTTAGACTGGGATGCCATTAAAGTTCATGGGTGTGTAAAGGCAGGTGTCCCAATAATTTTGGTAACGTAGTGCATATATCCCATAGCTTGTAGACTCTCCCTTTCCTACAGGATAAATAATATACACCGATTTGGGTTATTTACACCAAAAAGAATACATGTAGCAGAATACATTTTGACCAAACTTTCTGACGAATATTATACATTTGCAAAATTTTCGAACAGACACAATAAAAATGCTTTTTTTTTTTTTTTTTCTTCAAAATTTTTCGTTTATTTAGCAAACAAACAAACAAAAAAAAACTATAATAATAATAATAATAATAATAATAATAATAATAATAAATAAACCAGTGGTGATAAAATACCACCTAAAGCAAGCTCTAGTCGTGTAAACAAAAAGGAAAAAAATAAAAAAAATAAAAAGGAAGGATAAAAACGTTTTGAGACGTGTGACTGCGCTCAAAATTGGCCTGGGCAGGAAGGGGTGGGGTAAAAGTGCCCCGGTATTGAAGGGGTGAAAGGGGAACTTGAGGCCAGAATTAAAGATGGGCAGAAAGGTGGGAATTTTAATTGCAGAAAAGACATGATTCGTCCATTCTGCATTAAAGCGGGAGTCCGCCGTTTTTTTTTTTTTTTTTTTAAAAAGCCAGCAGCTAGAAATCCTGCAGCTGCTGACTTTTAAAATAAGGACACTTACCCGCCCAGCACGCCCACGATGTCGTCACCCGAAGCCGATCTCTCGATCGTCTCTCGGGTGCTGCCGCCGCCATCTTGGGTATGGGAATCAGGAAGTGGAGCCTTTCGGCTTCATTTCCCGGTTCCCTACTGCGCATGCACAAGTCGCGCAATAAGGACGGTCCCCGCTGTCTCTGGGATCCGTGTGTTTCCCAGCAGACAGCGGGGGACCTGCGGAAAGGGGCGTAGATTCTGCGGAAAGGGGCGTACCTTCTGCAGAATCTACGCCGGAAGTGGGTGCAGATACCTGTACTGTACAGGTACCTGCACCCCCCCCCCCCCTGAAAGGTGCCAATTGTGGCGCCGGAGGGGGGGGGGGGGAGGATTCCAATGAGCGGAAGGTCCACTTTAGGGTGGACCTCCGCTTTAAAGTTGCCTGTTCTGCCATGTACAGCGAGCCGCACAGCAGGGACATGACAGCGCCCAGCGATCGGGACCTGGAAGCTGCCGGATGGGGGGCTCGGGGGACCCCCGCATCGCTGGAGCTGGGCAGAGGATAGCTGCGCTTTAAGGCGGTGGATCCTTACAGAGGAATTACAAAATCCAGGATAACATTTTACACTCCCACCTCTAATAATTTCACTCTAATTAAAATTTTTGATGATGATGGTGGTGATTAAAGATGAGCCGAACACCCCCCCCAGTTCGGTTCGCACCAGAACCTTCAAACGGACCTAAAATTCATATATGAACTTTAGAACCCTATTAAAGTCTACGGGACTCGAATGTTCGAAATCAAAAGTGCTAATTTTAAAGGCTAATATGCAAGATATGCAACAGAAAACACCAGCAATAAAGGGTAGATACAGGTGTATACTGTGCTGGAGGCACACAACACCCACTAACTCCTGCAGATGGCTGTATTAGAGAACACCAGCAATAAAGGGTAGATACAGGTGTATATTGTGCTGTGCTGGAGGCACACAACACCCACTAACTCCTGCAGATTCCTTTATTATAGAACACCAGCAATAAAGGGTAGATACAGGTGTATATTGTGTTGTGCTGGAGGCACACAACACCCACTAACTCCTGCAGATGCCTGTATTATAGAACACCAGAAATAAAGGGTAGATACAGGTGTATACTGTGCTGGAGGCACACAACACCCACTAACTCCTGCAGATGCCTGTATTATAGAACACCAGAAATAAAGGGTAGATACAGGTGTATACTGTGCTGGAGGCACACAACACCCACTAACTCCTGCAGATGCCTGTATTATAGAACACCAGAAATAAAGGGTAGATACAGGTGTATACTGTGCTGGAGGCACACAACACCCACTAACTCCTGCAGATGCCTGTATTATAGATTCCCTGCATGCTGGGACACACTACACAAGGCCGCCGCGCTGGCAGCCTTATATAGTGTGGGGGCGTGTACTAAATCCCCTGAGCTATAATTGCCCACAGGCATCCTGCCTATGGCAAATTATGCCTCTCCTCGCTGCCGGCGCTGTGATTGGCCAAGCATGCGGGGGTCACAGTGCATGCTTGGCCAATCATTAGCCAGCAATGCACTGCGATGGCGTAGGGCATTGTGGGCCGTTCGTGCCACACAAATTTGGTGCGAACGGTCCACAAAGTTCTGAATTCTCCTAACAGACCAACGGCCGATGTTCAAGTTGAACACCAAGCTCACCCCTAGTGGTGATGGTGGTGGTGAAACTTTTGTGTGTGTGTGGGGGGGTTTCTAGTAAAAATATCGCTGTTCGGTCTCGGTACAGACGGGTAGAGTGGGTCCGGCCTCCAAAAAGGTGCGATAAAAAGTTCATAAAGGTTATCCTCAGAACTAAGAAGGAGCCGAGATTTCCAGGAGAACGGCCTCGGTGTGAGGCTGGGGAGGTCACCGGAGGATATCAGGGATGGCGTCAACATTGAAACTTTAATAACGTTTTAATAAACCCGCTACCGGCCGTTCATTTGGTATTCACTATAATGTGTGTATTCTTAATTATACATTTGCTAAGTCAATGCTTAGGATTCTCTAATTAGTTTTAAGTCAGCCAAATTTCTCATTAAGACATTCGCAATTGACAGATCCCCCCCCCCCCCCCCAAGCTAAGCTGTACCCAGTTAAAGGAAAAGAACATGCAGATGATTTGGAGGCCTTCCTGTAAAAAATTGTTTATCTGCAATGTAAAAAATAAAAAAATAATAAAAAAATAAAAATCCATTTACAAAAATCTAATATTGTATCTAATATCTACAATAATAATAGATACATTATTTTTTTTATTATAATCATAACACTAATAATTGTAATAATATTGTATCCAATATTATTATTTACACTATTACTTTTAATTATATACAATTTTAAATAATAAAACGTGTAAATATTAGATACATTATAAATTATTAGATATTATAATAAAACTTTTTTTATAACAACAGCAATAATAATAATGTAAAACATATTAGATAAAAAATAAATATTGTATCAGAATTATTAAATATTATTATTAATACCATCTAATAATTGTAATAATAATATTATATACAATTGTATTTAAACTAATAATAGAGATAATAATAATATTAATATTAATTATACACACACACACACACACACACACACAATTATTTGTCATTAGTTTAAATACAATTATTTATTTTTATTACTACAATTATTAGATGGTATTAATTATAATAAATAATAATAATAATAATAATGCATATTGTATCTAATATGTTTCACAGTATTTATTAATAATATTGTATCCAATAAGTATATCTAATAATGAACTCTCAATTTGGTTACATACACCAATCAGCCATAACATTATGACCAGTAGCGACAGGTAAAGCGAATAACACTGATCATCTTGTTACAATGGCATCTGAAAATTGGTGGGATATATTAGGCAGCAAGTGAACATGTTGTCCCTGAAGTTGAAGGAAAAAAGTATGTTAAAATCCCTGCAATGTACATAGAAGATCACCCATGGGGGGGGGGGGGGGAATGTTTTTTCTCAACAAAAGTGGAATTACTCTTTTGACAAATCTTGACCATGCTGTTTCCTTTGGACACAGCTGATCAAAGATCAGGGTAAAAGGGGCCAATCACATCGGCCCTTTACAATGTGATCAGCTGTGTCCGATAACAACACGTGCAAACAAACTTGGTAGTTATCGAAATTCCTTGACTTGTGCACGGTCACAACAGTGAGCCGGTAACCGACACGTGTGACAGGTGACTTTCACACTGATAATCATGGCACTGATCAGTGTCCTGATGATCAGTGCAGCTCCACCAGTTCTGCCTATTTTTTATTTTTTTTCCCCCACAAACAAAGATTTGGTATTTGATCACCTCTGCGGTTTTAAATTTTTTGTGCTATAAACAAAAAAAAGATCGGCAATTTTGAAAAATAAATAAAAAAAATTATATATATAATTTTTTTTTTTGTATAATAAAATATCCCCCAAAAAATAATAATAATAATAATAATAATAATAATATTATTAATAATAAATAATCTTCATCTGTTTAGACCAAAATGCATTCTTCTAAATATTTTTGGTAAAGAAAAAAAAAACCCCACACAAGCATACATTCGATTGGTTTGCACAAAAGTTAGTCTATAAAATATATACCAAGACTTGTATACGGGTGTTTAGACGCATAATAATCTGTGTACCGGAAAGGAATACCCACTGGTACCCCAGAACAACAGCTCTGAAAAAATAAAAAAATAAAAAATAATTCCATGTTCTTTATAGATACACACGTGTATAATTAAAAAAAATATATAATTTTTTTTTATTGTAATTATATCTCATTTTATATACATTATTTATGTAATACTAACGGGTACGAGAAGCTCATTGCCATCCCTCACCAGCAGCTATAAAATAAAAAATTATTACTTTTCTTAATAATATATATATCATTTTTTTTTTTTGTATAATAAAATATCCCCCAAAAAATAAATAAAAAAATGTATAATAATAATAATAATCTTCATCTGTTTAGACCAAAATGCATTCTTCTAAATATTTTTGGTAAAGAAAAAAAAAAAAAAAAAAAAAAGCCACACAAGCATACATTCAATTGGTTTGCACAAAAGTTAGTCTATAAAATATTTTTTTATTATTTATTTATTTCTTTACTAGTAATTGCAGCGATCTGCGATTTTTAGCAGGACTGCGACATTGCGACGGACAGATCGGACACTTCTTTTGGGACTGTTGACATTGATACAGCGGCGATCAGAGCTAAACAAAAAATAACCACTGTATAAAGGTTACTGGCAGGGAAGGGGGTCAACACTAGAGGGCGATCAAGGGGTTAAGTGTTCCCTAGGGACGCGTTTTCTAACTGTAGGACTGACTGGGAATTCAGAGAGATCGCTGTTCCTGATAACTAGGAACAGACGATCGATCTCTCTCTCTACCCCCCCCCCCCTATCAAAACGGGGGATCTGCGAGTTTACATTATTATTATTATACAGGATTTATATAGCGCCAACAATTTACGCAGCGCTTTACAATATAAAATATTGACAGATCTCCATCCTGGCTCTCTGAGGAGCGATCGCGGGTGGCCGGCGGACATCGCGGGCGTCGGCCACACGCATTGGTTCTAGCGCCGCGTTCTTAGAGCAGCCGACGTACACCTACGGCGATTCGCCCAGGAGAGCCAACCTGTCGCAGGATGATGACGGCGGCTGGCCGGTAAGCGGTTAAATACATTTGAAATAGAGTGTCGCTTCCGATAACCATTGCGGCACTTTTAATCGACCACGTGCTGACACTCAAAAAAAAAAAAGTCAAAGGCTCCCCAAGGCATCTCCGCCTGTCCTTCCAGACTCAATAATTACTTCATTTTCAATCCACTCAACGGCTGGAAATTGTATAAGGATAAAAAGGATCTGTCTATAGTTAGCTTTATATACTGTATGCCTCGTCGAAACGCGTTCTCAAGGTGAGCCTTAAAAAAAAAAAAAACAATGTCTGGAGGCGATACAATGGAGGAAAAAAGGAGGAGAACGGCACTTACGGAGTCGGGTTCTGGGCACTTTGCATTGCTAAGTCTTTGATATATTGTATCTCTTAGTATTATATCTCCAATGTGATGACTTTTAAAAGGATAATAATGCGCCTTTTAAATAAAAAACTCCGCCGATAATAGCCTCATCCTTCAAGAAGAAAAGCCCGGCTGCGGTCTTTCACAGCGTAAAGCATCTACATTTTATTGATGTATACAGTCATTCAGCTCCGTATGAGCGCAATGCTAAAATATTCGACGAATTACGGGGCCCGCTAGGTCATCGAATGATTACGTGCTTAGATATTATGGAGATCACAATGAACTATTCACATCCATCCGTGCCCCAGGAGGAGCTTACACTCTAATGTCCTCGTTTCAGAAGGCGTCAGGGCTGGGCTCAGCCCCTTCCTTCTCTGAGCTGGCCGCTTAGCTGTCGGCCAATTGCCAGCTCCTATCGCGCCACAGTGACTCGCCTGTTGATGATATCCTGCTCGCAAGCCCTGCCTGCTTTAGCCGTCCAGTCCAGATGATCTCTGTGTCAGGGCTGGCTTAGCCCTTCCTCCTCTGAGCTGGCCGCTCAGCTATCGGACAATTGCCAGCTCCTTTCTCTCCACGGTGACTCGCCTGTTGATGATATCCTGCTCGTCAGTCCTGCCTGCTTAAGCCTTCCAGTCCAGATGATCTCTGTGTCAGGGCTGGCTTAGCCCTTCCTCCTCTGGGCTGGCCGCTCAGCTGTCGGCTAATTGCCAGCTCTCTTCTCTCTCCACAATTACCAGCTGTTCCCGATGATGCTCGTCTGACCTGCCTATTTAAAGCCTTCCAGCTCCTTTCTCCATTGCCTTCACGTTGGTCCCATCACAAGGAACCATCTCCTGCTGTTTGTTTCAAGACCGGCTTGCTGACATCCCTCCTGGCTTCTTATCCTGCTTGCAGTTGCTCTCCTTGGATCCCTGACTTCTGGACTGGCTGATTACCCGATCTGGTTATTGAACTTTGGACTGGCTGACTACCCGATCTGTCTACTGGACTCTGGCTATGCTTGACTACGCTTTTTTTCTATTTACCTTTTTATTTTTATTATTAATAAACAAGTGTGATTTGATTGTACTTCTGTCTCAGTCTGGTTTCATGGTTCCTGACACTCTGCCTTCGCCTTGGTCAACATCTCTAGAGACGCTCTCCTGTGTTCCTGTTTAAAGACTTGCTTGGCTGACATTCCTTCTGGCTCCAGATCCTGCTTGCTGTTCTACTACGTTCGTCTCTGGCTCCCTGACGTTTTGGCTTGTCTGACTATCCGTTGCGGTTCCTGAACTCTGGCTATGTTTTGACGTTTACCTTTTTTTATTATTATTATAATTATTATTATTAAACAAGTGTGATTTAACTGTACTTCTATCTTAGTCCAATTCAAGGTTTCTGACAGAAGGACAAACGCTTATTACATGGTTATATAGTTCCGGTGTATCCCACAGAACTACGCAATGAAGATCAAACCATTAACATGCAACCTTGCTACACGGGAGCTTATAACCTAATGCTTTCATCCACTGCAATCATATACATCCCATTATTATATTTACTGCATAGAGATCTAACATACTCCATCTCACTTCACCAACAATGAAACACATTTCACACCAGGCAAAGCTAACCTTCTATTGTCTCCCAGGCATCATTTAAGCACTTTGCTTTGACGTGCAACGCTGAAGGCAGTTGAACTATCAGATGACGTCAATGAAAAAGGTCCACACCGTATTCCCGTGCAAAATTATTTTTGATTGCGCTAACAGAATACACAATGCTGCTGAAAACTGAGATGTTTGCATTATTTTATAAACCAGAGGAGCATGCAACCGAATCCACACAGCACATAGATCAGTGTTTCGCAACTCCAGCCCTCAAGGCGCCCGAACAGGTCATGTTTTCACGATTTCCCTCAGACGAAAACAGCTGTACTAAAGGCAGTGAAACTGATCAAATCAACTGTGCAATAATAATGGAGAGCCTGAAAACATGACCTGTTGGGGGGCGCCTTGAGGACTGGAGTTGTGAAACCCTGACATAGACCAGGACCGTTTTTAAGGCAGGTCAAAAGGGGCAGCTGCCCTGGGCCCTGTCATTGTTATGGGGCCCAAAGCAGCTGTCTCATACTTGCCAACTATCCTGGTTTAAATTCCCCCATCCCTTGAGGTTTTAGTCCTGTGCTGTGTCCCAATATCTCAGTGTGAAGTGCTGCTACTAATGCTGCCCAGCTCTGCCCTATTGTTGTGTAAAGATGACTCAGCTGCAGACCCTGTGTTTACATGTAAATTACCGGCATTCATATGTAAATAGGGGCAACTGGCAGCATTGATATGCATATCATACTCCCCTGAGGTCATATCCACAGTAATCTCTAGCAACCAATCAACAAGCAGAAATCATGTGCTAGCAACTAATCAGTGAGCCGTAATGTGTGCTGTAACCTCTAGCAACCAGTCAGTGAGCGGTAATGTTACACTGTAACCTCTAGCAATTGCAATAGCCACCTGATCTGATTCATTAAACTGATTTTGAGTCTAGCTGCTATTTATTGTATGTCTCAGAGCAAAACTACATGGGGGGGGGGGGCCAGGAAAAGTTTTGCCCAGGGTCCAATCAATATTAAAGACGGCCCTGACGTAGACACACGTGCTTTGTCAAAACCCAGTTCATTTACAATATGGGTAAATTTGAGTGGACTCCTAACCATCACGCCTACCTACATGGTCAAGGCTATGTAGACCCAGCTCCAAACTCTTGAGTTTAGGTGCCTCCAGTGCAGGGTATTGGTAATCCTAAGGTCTACAACAATGTTTCTCAACTCCAGTCCTCAAGTACCCCCCAACAGGTCATGTTTTCAGGATTTCCCTCAGATGAAACAGCTGTGGTAATTACCAAGGCAGTGAAACTGTGCAAAATAATGGAAAGCCTAAGAGCTGGTTCACACAGTGGCGACTCGTCAGGCGACTTAGCCGCCTGACAAGTCGCGTCCCGTTCTGTGCAATGGAACTGTTCTAATCGGAGCGACTCAAGTCGCTCCGACTTAGAAAAAGGTTCCTGTACGACTTTTGGGGCAACTTGCATTGACTTCTATACAGAAGCCATTTTGCAAGTCACCGCTAAAGTCGGATTCGGTCGCCTGAGGCAGTCATGCTGCCTCAGTGTGAACCGGGTCGGAAAACATGACCTATTGGGAGTACTTGAGGACTGGATTTGAGAAACATTGGTCTACAACAGTGGTGCCCAGCCTCAGCCCTTAAGTACCCCCAAACAGGTCTTGTTTTCAGGATTTCCCTCAGAAGGAAATGGCTGTGGTAATTACTTAGGCAGCTAAACTGATCATATCACCTGTGTAAAATAATGGAAAGCCTGAAAACATGACCTATTGGGAGTACTTGAGGACTGGAGTTGAGAAACATTGGTCTACAACAGTGGTGCCAGGGGCGGACTGACAACTCATGGGGCCCCCAGGCAATCAGACATTATGAGGCCACACAGTATACACAAACATACACAGTATACAATCATACTGTATACACAGACATGTTTCTATTGGCTGAGAAGGTACTGGAGAGGTGGGGTAGCTATAATATAAGGATTTTTAGATCAAAAGGATGTTGGTAAGGGACATTTGGGAGACAGATGTAAAAAAAAAAAAAACACAGATTTTTACATACTTGATGGGGCCCCCTAGTGGCACGGGGCCCTCGGGCAGTGCCCGAGTGGCCCAATGGTCAGTTCCCCTCTGAGTGGTGCCCAACCTCAGTCCTCAAGTACTTCCCAACAGGCCATGTGTTTGGAATTTCCATTATATAAAATAACTGTCGTAAATGCCAAGCCACTGATATTGGATTGACCTGTTGGGGGAACTTGAGGACTGAGGTTGGAAACCGAGTTCCTTCATACCAAATGGGTCAAGTCATGTCTTTTTTTTTTTTTTTTTTTTTGATAAATTTTTTTTATTATTCAGATTTACTTCGAATGACAAGCAATCGATAAACATAGACAGTAGGAGTAGAAGCAGTACATAAAACATATACATGGTTCGTATCAAACAACAATATGCCTAAAAACCATACAAGCATAACGGTGTGTATAGGAGCGAGAGCACGGTTTATCACTGAGCACGTAAAATAAAACCATAAAGTCATCACAAAATTGTATCTAATACTCATCACTTATTACCAACTATTCAGGGGGGTTTCTCTCTAGTTGCCCTACTGGGTATCTTCAGTACTCCCAAAGAGTTAGTAATATCCCTTTTGAGATACCATTCTGTGTATCGGAATGGCTGCATAGTCGTGTGTATGTCCTCTTTAGAAAAAACATGCTCCATAAATTTGCGCCATCTCGAAAAGAAACGTGTGGTAGATTTAAAGCTTAGCAGGATGGTATCCAAGCGTTCGAGATAAAAAAGAGTTTCCAGGGCTTTTTTCATAGTCTGTAGTGAGGGCGGTGAAGTTTTGATCCATTGTGTTAGGATAGTTCTTCATGCGACCAGAAGACATAAATGAACTCATTGAGGTATATCCGTAGAGCTATCAGCAAGGTGTGGTTCAACAGATGGGGTACAACCGAATAAGCATAAGAGGCGGTCAAGTCATGTCTTTATGGAGCTGGCTTTGTACACATGGGCACAGTCATGGTGGAACAGAATAGGGTTTTCACCAAACTGTTACCACAAGGTTGGAGTAGCACATGCCTGCAACAGTTGTTCCCATCCTTAGTCCTCATGCACCCCCAACAGGCAATGTTTTTGGAATTTCCATTCGATAAAATAACTCGTAAACACCAAGCTATTGATTGAAAACTTGACCTGTTTGGGGAGCTTGAGGACTGAGGTTGGGAACATGAGTTCCCAGCTCCAAATTCTTGAGTTTGGGTGTCTTCAGTGACGGGTACTGGTAATGCTACACCATTCCAAGATATTGTAGAAAATTGTGCTCTTCCAATCTGGGGACAACTATTTTCTGTTACACCATGTACAAAGGCAGCTCCACAAAGACATGGATTGACCAGTCTGATGAGGGGCTGAGGTTGGGAACTGGAGTCCCTCCACACCAAACTGGTAAGACCATGTCTTTATGGAGATGGCTTTGTACACAGGGGCACAGTCATGGTGGAACAGAAAAGGGTCTTCAAACGGTTAACGAGGTTGAAGGAGCACAATTGTCTACAACATTGGTTTTCTACCTCGGTCCTCATCAGACTGGTCAAACCCTTTCTTTATGGAGCTGGCTTTGTACACAGGGGCACAAAAGTCATGGCAGAACAGAAAGGGGTCTTGACCAGATTGGAAGAGCACAATAGTCTTCAATAGCTTAGGCTGGCATCGCATTAACAGTACCCTTCAATGGAGATACCCAAACTCAAGAATTTGGAGCTGGGAACTCAAAGAGCTCAAGTTCCCGTGACAGGTCCCGTTTTCAATGTCTTGCCATTTATGATCGTTATTTTATCTAATTGGAGGCACTTGAGGTCTGAGATTTAAAACCACTGTTGTAGACAATTGTGCTCCTCCAACTTTTGGTGAAGACCCTTTTCTGTTCCAGCATGACTGTGTCCTGTGTACAAAGCCACCTCCATAAAAAATACGGTTTGGCCAGTCTGATTTGGAAGAACTCAAGTTTCTCTGCCTCAGTCCTCAAGTTGCCCCAATGGGTCGTGTTTTCAACCAACGTCAATAGCTTGGTATTTATGGACAGTTATTTTATCTAATGGAAATTCCCAAAACATAGCCCGTTGGGGGTACTTGAGGATGGAGCTTGGGAGCCAATATTGTAGGCATGTGCTCCTTCAACCTTGTGGTAACAATTTGGTGAAGACCGTTTTCTGTTCCAGCAGGACTGTGGCTGTGCCCCTGTGTACAAATCCATCTCCATAAAGACATGATTTGACCAGTTTGTTTGGTGTGGAAGACTAGTGTATGATAGCACTGAACCAATGAAGCAAAAAATTGGTTGTGACGGACAGTTGCTTTTTCCCTCCAAAAGAAGCAGATCTACGATTGAAGTCCAGTATAGGTGGACCGTGTTTTGGTCTTAAGTGGCTACCTCCGATAGTGACAAAGGGAGCCCTTGCCAGAGAGTAAATTATTGGATGTGAATGGAGGAGCTCCTGGTACAAAAGCTCATCTCATGTGAAGGACTTTTTGAAACATTTAATGGTTAAGGAGCATCAAACATGTTTCGGGAGGAAAATTCATCCTTCAGGGATTGAGCAGTCGATGTTAATAAAATCACGACATCAGATTTTAGTGCCATCCGGAGACGTTAATCTTCATCAACTCAACATGGGTCCCTTAGTGCACTCAGTTGTGATTTTAATAACATCAACTGCATAAGCCCCGACGTGGGGAGGGGGGTCAGGGGTAGGCCTTTTCCTCAGAAACATGTTGCCATTATCTGTTTCAAAAGTCCTTCAAGAAGGGAAAATTAACTTTTTTATCAGATGCTCCTCTGTACACATCCAAGAAATTAAAGTTTGGTGTGGAGAAACTCGAGAGTCCTGACCCCAACCCTACTGAACACCACTGGATTGAATAGGAACGATGATGATGAGCCAGGTCTTCTTATCCGCCATCAGTGCTTGACCTCACAAATGGGCACAAATTGCCACAGGCACCCACCAAAATTGTGTGGAGAATTTTATACAGTAGCCAAAAAATGGGGAAAAGCCATATCAATGG
The DNA here is from genome assembly GCF_037356315.1 of Lithobates pipiens. Taxonomy (NCBI): domain Eukaryota; kingdom Metazoa; phylum Chordata; class Amphibia; order Anura; family Ranidae; genus Lithobates; species Lithobates pipiens. The sequence continues at coordinate 6,236,110 of NW_027507788.1, forward strand.
ACATGAGTTGGGGCAACCCAATATTAGGACCATGGAAGGAAGAGGGGAGGCAACTCCATAATAAATGACCACGATGGGGCAAATAGTCTCTAAATGTCATAATCCTGAATGAAACAATTCCCAACAAGTTAGGCCGCGTACACACGCGTGGACTGTTCGCCCAACTTTGTCTGTCCAACAGTTTCGGCAAACAGTCCGCTCAAACTTAGCATGGACGGACATGGCCACACACGACGGACGAACAGTTTGCTGAAACCGTGCGCGATGACGTGAACGGCACGTACGACGGGACGAAAAATACGACGTCCTATACACTGCATTATAGCTTTCGGCGTGAAAATCCTTTCTGAGCATGCGCGAGACTTAGTTGGCCGAACAAGCCTACACACGAGCGAACAGTCCGCTGAAACCTTGTTTCAGCGGACAGTTTTTCGGAATTTCCGTAAGACCTTGTTCGTCCAACTGTCCGCTGAAACTGTCCGCTGAAGCCCCACACACGAGCGGACTGTCCGCCCAAACACTGTTCAGCGGACAAGGTTGGGCGAACAGTCCGCGCGTGTGTACGCGGCCTTACACCTTTGAAGGAGCCTCCTATAACAAAGACCGCTCACTGCTGTTCTTTTCTTTGTATCCTATGAGGCTAGTAAGGAACATATTTAACGTTTTTTATGCCTGGAGGATTTGAGCTTTAAACATAGGGCTGGAATTAGCATCAAGCCCATGCCGATAGGCAACCAAGGCGATAGGGGCATCTCCCCCCCCCCTTTTTCAGTTATCACATGTTTATCCCCATGGCAGATAGAAGTACGGACATCCCATTTAAGCGGTCACAACATCTTTAGACGGAATTGGACCACTGCACAACGTTCTGTATAAGAGGGGTAATCCTGTTTGCCTATAAGCTCCATTGGAAATTCAAATAGCTTCAACCTTTGCACGAGGGGCCTGGGACCACAGAAGCCCAGGGTGCTCGGTAAGGAGAGCTGCCCCCTCCTTTATTTATTTTTTGGAGGTTGCCCCTCAATGAGGGTCCCATAATAAAGTGTAGGTGACTATGGGGGAGCTTTTGGCAGGTGGCTGCCATGAATTTTTTTAGGTCACCAGTCTAAAAAAATACAAAAAACAAAAGCGTCCGGTTTACTCTCAGCGGTTACTCTCTGGCGTAGAGAACAAGAGAATTTGTCATGCCTGACCTAGATATTTGCACTGTTGTCGCCTTTTGCTACTGCGCCTTTTAATAAAAGAAGATAAATCCTTGTAGAAAAAAAAAAAAAAAAAGACGCTGCAACGTGGAATCAGAACCCACAGCCCGTACCGGAGGGAAAAATCGCACCGCCCCTCCGCAGTATCGATTATGTTCAGGATTACACAGGGACTGGGCACAAAGCGTTCTATTTATCGGCACGCGCCGGGCCGACCGTCTTCCTCTCTGTAGGGGAAAGCGTGATCCCCCTGCCTGCGACCCCCTTGTTATGTCTATACGTGCCAGAAAAAAAAAACCTGATGCACGCACTTCACAGACTGGGATAAGCTCTTATCCCGGCAAACAGCGAGCAGGAAAATCCGACTGGTGCATAGGCAATGCCGATAAGCCCCTTCATCTCACTATGGTCTCTCTCTTCTCAGGCTCACACCGCCCTAAATCCATTCTCCTTCCCGCAAGAGATTTTCTGTAAAATATCCCCCCCCCAGTGTTACGCCACCGCAAACCCAGAGTAACCCTTTCATGGCCTTGACGGTGGATTGGTGCGGTGGGAACTCCGGATGGCACAGTGGAAGAGTTTGTGTGTGAGATATATATATATATATATATATATATATACACACACACACCCCATTACCAAAACTATTGGGACGCCCGCCTTTACCTGCATGAACCTACATGAACTTTAATGGCATCCCAGGGTTAGTCCTCAGGGTTCAATATTGAGTTGTCCCTAACTCTGGAGGTCACCATTAGGCCTGGAGAGGCCCAGGACTTGGCTACATGCACACCCGTACACACAGCGTGTTGGTCTCTGCCAAGACCTGGAAATATGGTTAGAGGCTCTGTCCCTCCCAAGACTCTTTGAAATCTCCGAACTCTAGAACCCAATCTGGGAATTACAAAACCCAAAGAAACCTGAAAAACCAGAACCAACAATCTGGAGCCCCTCAACCTGCAACCATAAGAACCCTATATAATTCGTAATCTTACTAACTTCATGGTAGAACACAACACTGATATATGTTAAAAAACAAACAAAAAACAAATTTACTATATATATATATATATATATATATATATATATACACACATACACACACACACATAATATATATATATATATATATATATATATATATATATATATATATACACACACACATATATATACACATATACACACACACATACATATATATATATATATATATATATATATATATATATATATATATATATATATATATATATATATATATATAATTTTTTTTTTTTTTTTTTTTTTATTATTTCATCCAATTTCTAAATGGCTGCATTTGTAAATGCCAAAAGCCCATATAAAAAGGAACTGTATTCGTATTAAAAAGGGGGGAAAAAAAAAACACACACACACACACACACACACACACACACACACAACAAAAAAAATAAGCACTTGTGAGTTTAACCAATTTATTTTTTCTTTTTGTACAATTCTCCTTTAAGGGGCGTGGCAGGGGGTGTGTCCTAAGCCTACATACTTTTGCTAATAGGTGTCCCTCATTCTCAACTCAAAAAGTTGGGAGGTGTGCCCATGTGTGGTGCAACACACAAATGCGGGGGGGCGGGGGGCGATTGGCAAGGACACTACACATGATCCATTATTACAAGGTAAGGCAAACAATCAACACAAGGAATAGAACTGCACTAATAAGGAGGTAAAACAGCAAAAACATAAAAAATAATAATAAAAAAAAAAAGTGTACTGCACCTTTAAGATAAGGACTATAAACAGAACTTTATTGGGTTGGTTACAGAACAGCCTAAAAACAGTCCATTTTAAGAAAAAATATTTACTCTTCCAAATATAAAAACAAGAATGTCTACATTGTATATTATAGAGAGCAGAATTCTGCAACAAAGTATCCGAGAAGAGTGGTGGGACAAGGTCCTCTAAAGACCAGGGGCAGCATGCCAAAAATGGTCCCCCCCCCCCCCCAGGATTTATGAGCAATAGTGTGTCAGCAAAAATCCCCAACCCCCCCAAAAATTTTATATATATCTCTATCTAACACACACACACACACACACACACGCGCTCACCCCCTAAGCATAAATTCCCAGTACAAATCCACCCCTCCCCCAGCTCAAATTGCCCCATTAAAAAAAAAAAAAAAAAAAAAAAAAGGGGGAGGGGGTCCTCTAATCTACCCCTCAAATTTTCCCTCCAAGCACAAATCCTCCCCATCCACTCCCAATTTCCCCCTTCCAGCACAAAATTAAATTCCCCAAATCCCTCATCCTAGCACACGTCCACCCCCACACACACTCCTTGCACAAATACCCCCCCCCCAAAAAAAAGGGGGGGGGTGAATATATATATATTTTTTTTAATAAAATAATCTCTCGCCTCTACCACATTACCTTTATAACACAAATCCTCCCCAATTACAGTATGTATGAGCCAACCAGCTCTGATCTCCTGTACAGTTATTACCATAAATAAGATACTATATATATATATATATAAAAAAGATAGACATACCGGAATCTTCCAGTGTATGTACTCCCCACAGGAAAGGTAAGTGATCCGGATCATAGATCTGTCCAGCAGATTCTTCCTCTGACATACACAGAACATTCCAGGTGCACTGATCTCCTCCAGGTGAGCCTCCTCCCCAGGGAATCCACCCCCTCACCTGTGACCGTCAATGAGAGTGGGGGAAAGTTTAGTGGTCTGTATGGGAAGATCTGTTTTGGTGTGGGGCTCATTCACATCAGTGCGCTGCAGTAACGTGTATACGCTCCGCCCAGCGCTGATTATTGAGAATGGCGCGCTAATGTGCGCTCGTTTCTTAGGGCCCTTCAACTCTACAGCAGCCTTCAAACAATTTAACACACCTATAACCATTAACCAGCTGTTGACCAGGATTTTTCTGACACTTTTTTGCTTACAAGTTTATATCTGTATTTTTTTTTTTTGTGCTAGAAAATTACACACATATATATATAAATATTTTTTTTTTTTTTTTTTTTTTTTTTTCAGCAGAGATCCTAGAGAATAAAATGGCGGTCATTACAATATTTTATGTCACACAGTGGTTGTGCAGTGGTCTTTCAAACGCAACTTTTCTGGAAAAAAAATACACTTTCACTAAAGTTAGTCCAATTTTTTTTATTTTTTTTGTGTAATGTGAAAGATGTTACACCAAGTAATTAGATCCCTAACATGTCATGCTTCAAAAATTGTGCACGCTCATGGAATGGCGACAAGCTACGGTACTTAAAGTCTCCATAGGCGGCATTTTAAAACATTTTTAACGGTTACCAGTTCAGCGTTGCGGAGGAGGTCTAGGGCTAGAATTATTGCTCTCGCTCTAACACTCGCGGCGATACCTCACATGTGTGGTTTGAACATTGTTTACATTGGCAGCCACGACCTGCGTATGCATTTGCTTCTGCGTGCGAGCGAGCATGGAGGGATGGGGGTGCTTAAATTTTTTATTATTATTTTTTTTTTTTTCCACTGGCGGTTTTGAATACGGACATTTTTAAAAATCTGGCGCCTTTAGTTTAGTTTCCTTTCAAATTTGGCTGTCAGTCAACGTAACAAATTTATCCGAAGTTCTGAATTATCCGAAAAACAACGAATGCCGTATTTAAACAAACGGAACAAAATAATAATACGTTTTTTACTATTATTGTTACATATTATTATCCATTTGTTATGTTCCATTTTTGATGCACAGCGAAGCTCATAAACAACAATTTTTGGGAGTTTTTTTATTTTAATTTTTTGCCTGCAGCTGCAGATCATCCCGCTACAACCACTTCAAGCAGAATGACGTACAGGTACATGATTGTGGTCAAAAAAAGTCGCAGACCCTTTCGAAAAATGCAGTGGCTGGGAAAAAAACGCATAGGTGTAAGGGTGTCCTATAGGAAACCATAGTAACCATGGAAACTGGGAGGCCGTCCCTGGACGTCCTGGTGTTTACTTCCGCAATGCGCGCCACCGCGGGCGCGCATCGGGGAAGTTTTGTGTTTGTCGTGTCCCCCGGAGACAGGCAAACACAGATCGCTGTAAACGGCCAATCACAGCGGCCGTTTACAGCGCGATCGGCGTGTCCAATCTGAGATGATCTCATATGTAAACATATGAGATCATCTCTCAGCGCCGCTCTCCCTCCTCACACAGACAGTGTGTGAGAGGGGAGAGATGAACGGCTGCAGCGCCGTAAGTGAAAAAAAAAAAAGTAAAAAAAGTGCCACATGTCAGTGCCATCTGTCATCAGTGCCACGTGTCATCAGTGCCACATATTAGTGCCATCTGTCATCAGTGCCACATATTAGTGCCATCTGTCATCAGTGCCACATATTAGTGCCATCTGTCATCAGTGCCACGTATTAGTGCCGTTTGTCATCAGTGCCCCCTGTCAGTGTCACGTGCCATCTGTTGTCAGTGTCACGTGTCATCAATGCCACTTATCAGTGCCATCTGTCATCGGTGCCACGTATTAGTGCCAAGTATAAGTGCTATCTGTCATCAGTGCCATCTGTCATCAGTGTCATTGTCTTGGTGCTCCAGGCTAGTGATGGACGAACTTCCGACGGGACGTTTCGCGAAAGCGAAATGCGAACGGACCCAAACGTTCGCGAAACCGAACGTTCGCCGCGGGCCCCATTGACTTCAATGGGAGGCGAACTTTGCAAACCTTCATGTCGAATTTGCGGCCACGTGGTAATTATTAGGGGGTAAAACGTAGTCCCACCATCTGGACAATGACATAATACATGTATGAGGTGAATTTGGGATCGATAACTACAAGCATTTTTATTTTATTTGGGAAATTGTTCTAACAATTCAGGACTATGGAGCTAATGAAGGCAATGGAGGAGAGGGAAGGTCAGGGACCAGGGTAGGCAAAGAAGAGGGTGCAGGAGATGATCACCAGCAGCGTGACATACCGGAATGACACATGCACCGTGATAGAGGCATCTGACAGCAGCACCGTAATACAGAGCACTGACAGCAGCACCGTGACATACAGCGCTGACAGCAGCACCGTGACATACAGCGCTGACAGCAGCACCGTGACATACAGCGCTGACAGCAGCACCGTGACATACAGCGCTGACAGCAGCACCGTGACATACAGCGCTGACAGCAGCACCGTGACATACAGCGCTGACAGCAGCACCGTGACATACAGCGCTGACAGCAGCACCGTGACATACAGCGCTGACAGCAGCACCGTGACATACAGCACTGACAGCAGCACCGTAAGCAGCCCCAGGAGGAAGTCAGCACAGCACAGGGATGGTGTGATCCCCTCATAATAAGAACCCCCAGGAGGAAGTCAGCACAGCACAGGGATAGTGTGATCCCTTCATAATAAGAACCCCCAGGAGGAAGTCAGCACAGCACAGGGATATCATAAGCAGCCCCAGTAGAAATATGACACCGCTCAACCTCTTCAAAGAGGAGGGTAGGGGCATATAGTACGGTGTGCTTTTTTGGGTCAAGGAAGTGAGCAGACTGTACGTCAGTCCCTATACCGCTGAAGGACTGCTGCAGTATAGGGCAGCGGTCAGCAGTGGTGCACGTCAACCCTATCTATTGTGGACCTATAGCGGTCCTTACAGAACAGCAGACTGTACCGCACTCAAGCCTATGTACCGTAGCACCCTATACCAAGTTACCAGTCCTTATAAGAACTTTTGTGGACCAAGCAGGTTGTGTATTAGTGTTTAGCAGACTGTACGTCAGTCCCTATACCGCTGAAGGACTGCTGCAGTATAGGGCAGCGGTCAGCAGTGGTGCACATCAACCCTATCTATTGTGGACCGATAGCGGTCCTTACAGAACAGCAGACTGTACCGCACTCAAGCCTATGTACCGTAGCACCCTATACCAAGTTACCAGTCCTTATAAGAACTTTTGTGGAACAAGCAGGTTGTGTGTTAGTGATTAGCAGACTGTACGTCAGTCCCTATACCGCTGAAGGACTGCTGCAGTATAGGGCAGCGGTCAGCAGTGGTGCACGTCAACCCTATCTATTGTGGACCGATAGCGGTCCTTACAGAACAGCAGACTGTACCGCACTCAAGCCTATGTACCGTAGCACCCTATACCAAGTTACCAGTCCTTATAAGAACTTTTGTGGACCAAGCAGGTTGTGTATTAGTGTTTAGCAGACTGTACGTCAGTCCCTATACCGCTGAAGGACTGCTGCAGTATAGGGCAGCGGTCAGCAGTGGTGCACGTCAACCCTATCTATTGTGGACCGATAGCGGTCCTTACAGAACAGCAGACTGTACCGCACTCAAGCCTATGTACCGTAGCACCCTATACCAAGTTACCAGTCCTTATAAGAACTTTTGTGGAACAAGCAGGTTGTGTGTTAGTGATTAGCAGACTGTACGTCAGTCCCTATACCGCTGAAGGACTGCTGCAGTATAGGGCAGCGGTCAGCAGTGGTGCACGTCAACCCTATCTATTGTGGACCGATAGCGGTCCTTACAGAACAGCAGACTGTACCGCACTCAAGCCTATGTACCGTAGCACCCTATACCAAGTTACCAGTCCTTATAAGAACTTTTGTGGACCAAGCAGGTTGTGTATTAGTGTTTAGCAGACTGTACGTCAGTCCCTATACCGCTGAAGGACTGCTGCAGTATAGGGCAGCGGTCAGCAGTGGTGCACGTCAACCCTATCTATTGTGGACCGATAGCGGTCCTTACAGAACAGCAGACTGTACCGCACTCAAGCCTATGTACCGTAGCACCCTATACCAAGTTACCAGTCCTTATAAGAACTTTTGTGGAACAAGCAGGTTGTGTGTTAGTGATTAGCAGACTGTACGTCAGTCCCTATACCGCTGAAGGACTGCTGCAGTATAGGGCAGCGGTCAGCAGTGGTGCACGTCAACCCTATCTATTGTGGACCGATAGCGGTCCTTACAGAACAGCAGACTGTACCGCACTCAAGCCTATGTACCGTAGCACCCTATACCAAGTTACCAGTCCTTATAAGAACTTTTGTGGAACAAGTGAGTTGTGAATGTTTAGCAGACTGCAGCAGAAGGGCAGCAGTCAAGTATAATATCCTTTCTATATTTGGAAGAAAGAATATTATACATGTACAAGCCTATTACTGTACCACTGATACCAGTCCTGAAAAGAACCTTTGTGGAACTAATAATAACAGCAAGTCTTTAAAATTACCCTCACTGCCTGACAACACTGCTTCCTTCCTGTCCCTATACAAATTGGCAAAAAAAGAGAACGATTAGTGGTTACTGGAACAGCTCTTTTGTGGACCTTGATAGTAACAGCTAATGATGATGATGATGATGATGATGATGAAAGACTAATCTGGCTGTCCCTGTAGCATACACCGTCCTTTCCCTTTCTCTAAACTAACAAAAGACACTCAGGCTGCTGCAAGAATCAGCAGCACAGCAAACCTATCAACACCTAACACCTATACCAGTCCTGAAAAGAACTTTTGTGTACCAAATAGCTAGTGGTTTATCTCTCCCTACTCCACACAGGAACCTGTCCCTATCGTAACAGAAGAAAGAATGTAAAATGGCCACCGGATCGGGTGTATTTATAGGTTAGGGGGAATGTCCAAGTGTCCATGTGCTGTCATGTCTCAATTGGCTGTCCTGTATCACATGATAAACGTGTCACCAAAGGTTAAAGTTCTTGTATACATTAAACACGTAAGTCCGCCGCGGCGAACGACGGAAAAAGGCGTTCGAACGTGCGGACCGCGAATGTCGGAAATTCGCCGCGAAACGACCGCCGGGCGAAACGTTCGTCCATCACTACTCCAGGCCCTTCTAAAGTGTAATAGGTAGTCAACCAGTTAGATGTGTAATTTATGCTCTTAGAAAACCTGATGGCGCTCCCTGCATGTTGGGCCTCTCTATGTGGCCAGTCTGTAAAAAAAGTCCCACACATGTGGTATTGTAATACCCAGGAGGAGTAGCAGAATTTTTTGGGGGGTGTCATTTGTGGTATACACATGCCACGTGAGAGAAATAACCTATTACAATGACAATTTTGTGGAAAAAAATAAAAAATCTTAATTTTGCAAAGAATTGTGGGGAAAAAAATATTATTATTAATTTGTTACATTCCATTTGTTTAGATGCAGCTATTGTTGTTTCGGATAATTCGTAACTTTGGATAAATTCGTATTTGTTACGTTCACTAACAGACAAATTTTAAAGGAAATTTCAATACCTTTTAATTTAATATTAGTTATTTCAGATTTTAGAATTTTTAGATTTTTATTTTTGAATTTCCAGATTTTGGAAACCTGGATTATTATTATTATGATTATTATTATAATTACTATTATTATTAATAATTTATTATATTCAAATATTTGGAATAAAAATGGGTTAAATGGGTTTTCGTTATTTTTGGATATTTCCAAATGAACAAATTTGTCGAAAAATTTGTTTAAAAAAAACGAATTCGAAACGAATTGCACATCTATTAAATGAACTGCAAAGCGTTTTCTGCGAAGGCAGAAATAAAAATACACATGGCTGTGAATTGAGCCTCACAAGACTAAATGGGAAATGGTCACTTTTGTGGTGCTTTGCCACCACCGTAGGTAAGTTTTTTTTTTTTTTTTTTTTATTTATTTATTTATTTTTTTTTATAAAAAAAAAAGTATGGCGTTTTTGGGGCATGTGTCAAAGGAAGTGAGTGAAGGAGGTTGCGAAGCGTTAACGCCTGACAAACTGTAGGCAGCGCTGATCTCTGCGGGACGCGGACCCCTTTCCGCCATCATGAAGTTTATTATAGAAGTTCAGATTTTTTTTTTTTTTTTTTTTTATATATATGTGTTTTCTCATGTCGCAGTGCACAGATGAGAACCCCGCAGAGTCAACGTTCCTTCTACTTCTCCTAAACTTTCTAATCCGTACAATAATTACTCGGAAGGATAATGAGCGGCGGCGCCGGGGACCGGCGCTATTTTCCATGTCACGTAAAGTAATTATCGGGGGACGGAATGCTGAGATCCGGATTTTTGTGGCTTTTTTTTTTTTTTACGTATTCATGAATCAAGGTGTATTCCTCGATTAGTGTTAATCTGGAGACATTAATACCGCATGTGCTGACCGAGCAGCCTGGATCGCCATAGCCAGCACTATATCCCTCCTTTGATGTGGACCGGTAATTCCGGCTTTGCGATGACACTCATCATGTCCTTCTATGGACGGTCCCGGCTCAGAACTCTGATCGGAAATGGACGATTATTTCACCTTGTAAAGCTGAAGATTAATCTGCTAGTACTTTGTCTTCCTTGTTTCTCCCCCTCCCCCCCGTTAATATGCTAATAAAATTTTTACATAAAAAGCTTTGTTTTCATTTCATGCCTTTTTTTTATGTTATCCATTGTGATGTCACAAGCGGGTCTCAGTGCTTCTCTACGCAAGGCAGGCAGATCATGGCTGGGGAGGGGCTGCATGTCGGGTCACCCTATGCATTAAGGTGATAAAACACCTTGCACTCTCCGCCCCCACCCCCCACGCCCCTGTTTCACTTACCCGACCCCCGAATCTTCGTGGGCGCGATCCCGTATTGCTTTCCCCCAGCTCCGCCAAACTGGGTGTCCCTGGCCCACCCCTTTCATCAGAACTAAGATGGGGGGGGCAGAAGCGTAATGTGCCCCAGACTCAGTGTCCGAGTGACTGGCTCCGTCCATTCATCAGAGCTAGGATGGGGGGGGCAAAAGGGGAATGTGCCCCAGACTCGGTGTCACAGAGTGACTGGCCCTGCCCATTCATCAGAGCTAAGACGGGGGAGGGGGGGGGTCAGAAGAGACAGGTGCCCCAGACTGTGTCACAGAATGACTGACCCTGGCCCCGCCCATTCATCAGAGCTAGGATGGGGGGGCGGGGGGGCAGAAGGGGGAGGTGCCCCAGACTCGGTGTCACAGAGTGACTGACCCTGGCCCCTGTCATTCATCAGAGCTAGGATGGGGGGGCAGAAGGGACAGGTGCCCCAGACTCTGTGTCACAGAGTGACTGACCCTGGCCCCACCCATTCATCAGAGCTAGGATGGAGGGGGCAGAAGGGCTGGGTGCCCCAGACTGACTGTCCCTAGCCCCACCCCTTTCATTCATTGTATTTCAGTTCTTTCAATCATGGAGGCTCAACATCCCCATGTGGGCGTTACCTATGCAAATACAGCCTGCATAGGAAAGCCCACTCCTCCAGAAAGACACCCGACCGCCAAGGGATTTTGATATTTGCATAACTCCTCCCACTGCTTGCATTATGACCGAGGGTTCTAGAGAGGAGTACTGAGGCCGGGGGGGCTGGGCAAGTTATTTGCAGCACTCTTCTGGCCCCTCCCACCAGCCATGATCTGCCTGCATAGTATAGAGAAGTACAGAGACCTGGTGAGGACACCCAGCATCATTTAGTTCTTATCTTATTTTCTTATACCAGACAACGCACTCGGATCGCCTCCTTGCACCTCATTAATGAGGCGGCAGGTGCAATGAATTTAAAGGTCACACCCCCTTCCCCTAAACGATCCCAAAGAGAGCTCCTGTGTACACTTCATCCAATCGTCTTTTATGTTTCGTCTAGAGTTCTACCTTAACCACCAATCGCAGGGACCGCTAAGGGTTACAAGCCGCAGTGGCCCCGTGCGCGTCCGCCATCCGCCTCTCCGCCTCTCCGCCTCTGTTAGTCATTCGCTCTCATTTCATTTTCTTCCCTAATTAAATAGCAGCCAAGGTTTTTTTTTTCCTCTTCTCCCTTCCTAATGTGTTCTAAATGATCTCCCAGGTGTGAGACGCCGAGATTAAAACCGAACGATTTCCATCATTTATCTGTCAGTTTGCATGATAAGATCAGGAAATCGGAGGCCGCCTTCTCCCCGAACTTCTCCCGAATGCACTGCGACCGTCTGCGCCCAGGAGTCCGGGGAATCGTTATTCATCATTATTGGTGGAGACTGACCCATACGTTGTTACCACTCTGGTGATCACTGTATTGGTGGAGACTGATCCATACATTGTTACCACTCTGGTGATCACTGTATTAGTGGAGGGGGATGACCCATACGTTATTACCACTCTGGTGATCACTGTATTAGTGGAGACTGACCCATACATTGTTACCACTCTGGTGATCACTGTATTAGTGGAGGGGGATGACCCATACATTGTTACCACTCTGGTGATCACTGTACTAGTGGAGACTGACCCATACATTGTTACCACTCTGGTGATCACTGTATTAGTGGAGGGGGGTGACCCATACATTGTTACCACTCTGGTGATCGCTGTACTAGTGGAGACTGACCCATACATTGTTACCACTCTGGTGATCACTGTATTAGTGGAGGGGGAGGACCCATACATTCTTACCACTCTGGTGATCACTGTATTAGTGGAGGGGGATGACCCATACATTACCACTCTGGTGATCACTGTATTAGTGGAGGGGGATGACCCATACATTGCTACCACTCTGGTGATCGCTGTACTAGTGGAGACTGACCCATACATTGTTACCACTCTGGTGATCACTGTATTAGTGGAGGGGGAGGACCCATACATTCTTACCACTCTGGTGATCACTGTATTAGTGGAGGGGGATGACCCATACATTACCACTCTGGTGATCACTGTATTAGTGGAGGGGGATGACCCATACATTGTTACCACTCTGGTGATCACTGTATTGGTGGAGGGGGATGACTCCTATATTGTTGCCACTCCGGTGATCATTGTATTAGTGGAGGTGGATGACCCATACATTGTTACCACTTCGGAGATCACTGTATAAAGCTGGATTCACACCAATGCATTTTTTGTGCATTTTGCAGATTTGTACTACAGTTTATTTAACATTGGTTTCCTATGGAACACGTTCGGTAGTGTAAATATGCAAAAAGCAATAAAAATACCATAGGTGTAAATCCAGCTTTAGTGGAGCAGGGTAACCCATACATTGTTACCACTCCAGTGATCGCTGTATTAGTGGAGGGGGATGACCCATACATTGTTACCACTCCAGTGAACACTGCATTAGTGGAGGGGGATGACCCATACACAGGGCCGTCTTTATTATTGAGTGTACCCTGGGTTCATTCCCCCAGAACTTTCAATCCACTCGCCATTCACATGGCTGCACCTTCATTTATCAGCATGCAGATGCATGCCTTTTCATTAAAATTTTAAACTTTAATCCTTTTCATCAGATGGTTTAGCGCTGAACATTATACCAATTTTGTGTATGTGTTTCCTCCTAATGGGGTAAGGTGGCCAATTCCACAATAATGGCCATGGGGTGAGGTGGCCAATTTCATATTACTGGCCATGGGGTGAGATGGCCATAGTGTGAGGTGGCCAACTCCATATTGATGGTCGTTTGGTGAGGTGGCCAATTTCATATTGATGGCCATGGGGTAAGGTGGCCAACTCCATATTGATGGTCATTGGGTGAGGTGGCCAGTTTCATATTAACAGCCATGGGGTGAGATGGCCAACTCCATATTAATAGCCACGGGGAGGAGGGAGCCAACTCCATATTGATGGCCATGGGGTAAGGTGGCCAATTTCATATTAATGGCCATGGGGTAAGGTGGCCAATTTAATATTAATGGCCATGGGGTAAGGTGGCCAATTTCATATTAATGGCCATGGGGTGAGGTGGCCAATTTAATATTAATGGCCATGGGGTGAGGTGGCCAATTTCATATTAATGGCCATGGGGTGAGGTGGCCAATTTCATATTAATGGCCATGGGGTGAGGTGGCCAATTTCATATTAATGGCCATGGGGTGAGGTGGCCAGTTTCATATTAATGGCCATGGGGTAAGGTGGCCAATTTCATATTAATGGCTATGGGGTAAGGTGGCCAATTTCATATTAATGGCCATGGTGAGGTGGCCAACTCCATAATAATGGCTATAGGGTAAGGTGGCCAACTCCATATTGATGGTCATTGGGTGAGGTGGCCAGTTTAATATTAGCAGCCATGGGGTGAGATAGCCAACTCCATATTAATGGCCATGGGGAGGAGGGAGCCAACTCCATATTGATGGTCATGGGGTAAGGTGGCCAATTTCATATTAATGGCCATGGGGTAAGGTGGCCAATTTCATATTAATGGCCATGGGGTAAGGTGGCCAATTTCATATTAATGGCCATGGGGTAAGGTGGCCAATTTCATATTAATGGCCATGGGGTAAGGTGGCCAATTTCATATTAATGGCCATGGGGTAAGGTGGCCAATTTCATATTAATGGCCATGGGGTAAGGTGGCCAATTTAATATTAATGGCCATGGGGTAAGGTGGCCAATTTCATATTAATGGCTATGGGGTAAGGTGGCCAATTTCATATTAATGGCCATGGGGTAACGTGGCCAACTTCATATTGATGGTCATTGGGTGAGGTGGCCAACTCCATATTAATGGCCATGGGGAGGAGGGGGCCAACTCCATATTGATGGTCATGAGGTGAGGTGGCCAATTTCATATTAATGGCCATGGGGTAAGGTGGCCAACTCCATATTGATGGTCGTTGGGTGAGGTTGCCAATTTCATATTAATGGCCATGGGGTGAGGTGGCCAACTCCATATTGATGGTCGTTGGGTGAGGTGGGCAATTTCATATTATTTGCCATGGGATGAGATGGCAAACTCCATATTAATGGCCATGGGGAGGAGGGGGCCAAATCCATATTGATAGTCATGGGGCGAGGTGGTAAATTTCATATTAATGCCCATGGGGTAAGATGGCCAATTTCATATTAATGGCCATGGGGTAAGGTGGCCAATTTCATATTAATGGCCATGGGGTAAGGTGGCCAATTTCATATTAATGGCTATGGGGTAAGGTGGCCAATTTCATATTAATGGCCATGGGGTAACGTGGCCAACTTCATATTGATGGTCATTGGGTGAGGTGGCCAACTCCATATTAATGGCCATGGGGTAAGGTGGCCAATTTCATATTAATGGCCATGGGGTAAGGTGGCCAATTTCATATTAATGGCTATGGGGTAAGGTGGCCAATTTCATATTAATGGCCATGGGGTAACGTGGCCAACTTCATATTGATGGTCATTGGGTGAGGTGGCCAACTCCATATTAATGGCCATGGGGAGGAGGGGGCCAACTCCATATTGATGGTCATGAGGTGAGGTGGCCAATTTCATATTAATGGCCATGGGGTAAGGTGGCCAACTCCATATTGATGGTCGTTGGGTGAGGTTGCCAATTTCATATTAATGGCCATGGGGTGAGGTGGCCAACTCCATATTGATGGTCGTTGGGTGAGGTTGCCAATTTCATATTAATGGCCATGGGGTGAGGTGGCCAACTCCATATTGATGGTCGTTGGGTGAGGTGGGCAATTTCATATTATTTGCCATGGGATGAGATGGCAAACTCCATATTAATGGCCATGGGGAGGAGGGGGCCAAATCCATATTGATAGTCATGGGGCGAGGTGGTAAATTTCATATTAATGCCCATGGGGTAAGATGGCCAATTTCATATTAATGGCCATGGGGTAAGGTGGCCAATTTCATATTAATGGCCATGGGGTAAGGTGGCCAATTTCATATTAATGGCTATGGGGTAAGGTGGCCAATTTCATATTAATGGCCATGGGGTAACGTGGCCAACTTCATATTGATGGTCATTGGGTGAGGTGGCCAATTTCATATTGATGGTCATTGGGTAAGGTGGCCAATTTCATATTAATGGCCATGGGGTAAGGTGGCCAATTTCATATTAATGGCCATGGGGTAAGGTGGCCAATTTCATATTAATGGCTATGGGGTAAGGTGGCCAATTTCATATTAATGGCCATGGGGTAACGTGGCCAACTTCATATTGATGGTCATTGGGTGAGGTGGCCAACTCCATATTAATGGCCATGGGGAGGAGGGGGCCAACTCCATATTGATGGTCATGAGGTGAGGTGGCCAATTTCATATTAATGGCCATGGGGTAAGGTGGCCAACTCCATATTGATGGTCGTTGGGTGAGGTTGCCAATTTCATATTAATGGCCATGGGGTGAGGTGGCCAACTCCATATTGATGGTCGTTGGGTGAGGTGGGCAATTTCATATTATTTGCCATGGGATGAGATGGCAAACTCCATATTAATGGCCATGGGGAGGAGGGGGCCAAATCCATATTGATAGTCATGGGGCGAGGTGGTAAATTTCATATTAATGGCCATGGGGTAAGATGGCCAATTTCATATTAATGCCCATGGGGTAAGGTGGCCAATTTCATATTGATGGCCATGGGGAGGAGGGTGCCAACTCTATATTGATAGTCATTGAGTGAGGTGGCCAACTCCATATTAACGGCCATGGTTTTAGAATGGAATGTTCAACAAGCTCATATGAGTGTGACGGTAAGGTATCCAAAATGTCTGATCATAAAACGTATATCTGTGAGCGGGTTTACAAATTATTTAACAGGAAATTGAATTTTGTTCTTTTGTATCAAGTCCTAGGATCCTGGCTGTCCTCCGCTTGGGAGACCTTGAATTCGCTTCCATTCTGAAAGATGTAATGATGGATATGTTGGGTAATATCTTTAGATATTTGGCAATATGTGATATAAGGAACATTTCTAAAAACCAAATTATGGGTCAATATGACTTCTCCAACTTCATTTATTTTCTGAAATTCAGAAAAAACATGATATTTAAAAAAATGAATAGAGTTTTTGAGGCACATTAAAGGCGGCTCATAGCTGGATGTTGCGTGGTGACCTTGTTTTCATCTGAAGGAAAACTTGTTATTACGGTTGATGGAAAAGTCGTACTGCTCTATTTTCTGTGCTTTCCTACTTTAGCAATATTAAATAGTTTTAGCATTCCTATGTGATGTATAATACCAGCCTTATACTGTATCATTATGTGTTTTCATTTTTACACACCTCATACGAAGACAGACAAAAAAAATAAGGGTTTTGCCAGGACGGGAGCGTGTAATAAAGTGAGGTTTGCGAAACTGTGAAGGGTGGAGGGTGGAGGGTTAGTCGAGCCTGCCATGGTGGCGAACAATGCAAAAGCCACAGATTTGCCACCATGAGGGCTATTGATCTGATAAAAAGCCTGTAAATAAAACAAGTTAATACTGTTATTAATATTATTATTATTACGGTATTCATAAGAAAAAAAATTAACGCAAACAAAAAACATCTCACCATTCTGATCTAGACGTAGATCAACCCTCACTACTTACTACGAAGTCTGTTGAAATAGTTTTCATTCATTGTTAATCAGAAGCATGTTGAAAGGAAAAGCAAAAACGTGCTTTTTTTTTTTTTTACCTTTTAATTTTTTATGTATTGTTTGTACTTCTATTTCCACCAAGATCAATAACGTGACTATCGGTCCCTTGCCTAATGCCGGCGTGTTAGGTGTAACTAACTCTTCTAATTCCCTCCACTGACTTCCGTTCAGTGTCCACCACTCCTCACTGCCAATCCCTCCCATGCCTTCCTTTCAGAGTCCACAGCCCCTAATTGTCAATCTCTCCCCTGGCTTCCACTCATTGCCCAGCACCCTTCTCTGCCAATTTCTCCACTGGCTTCTAAGTAATGTCCACCACACCTCCTTGCCAATACCTCCAGTGTCAACCACCCCTCTCTGCCAATCCCTGCACTAGCTTCCACTCAAATGTCCACCACCCCTCACTGCCAACCCATCCACTGGCTTCCACTCATTGTTCAACACTATTCTCTGCCAATCGCTCCATTGACTTCCACTCAAACTCCGCCACCCCCCCACTGCCAATCCCTTTGTTTGCTTCCACTCAAATGCCCACCACCCCTCACTGACAATCCTTCCACTGGCTTTCACTCAACGTCCACTACCCTACACTGCCAACCCCTCTTATGTCTTCCAGTCAGTGTTGATCACCGCTCACTGCCAATCCCTCCACTGGCTTTTACTGAATGTCCACCACACATCTTTGCCAATACCTCCCAATGAATTCCACTCTGTGTCGATCACCTCTTACTTCCAATCCCTCCACTGGCTTCTATTCAGTGTCTACCACCCCACTCTGCCAATCCTCCACTGGATTCCATTCACTATCTATCACCCCTCTTTGCCAATACCCCCACTGACTTCCACTCCGTGTTGATCACCTCTCACTGCCAATCACTCCACTAGCTTCTACTCAGTGTTCACCACCCCTCTGCCAATCCCTGCACTAGCTTCCACTCGGAGTCCTCCATCCCGCTCTGCCAATCTCTCCACTGGCTTCCACTCAGATGTCCAACATCCCTTTACTGCCAATCCCTCCTCTGGCTTCCACTCAAATGTCCACCACCCCTCACTGCCAATCCCTACTCTGGCTTCCACTTAAATGTCCATCACTCCTCACTACCAGTCCCTCCACTGGCTTTCACTCAATATCCACCACCACTCTTTGCCAATACCTCCAATAACTTCCACTCAATGTCCACCACCTCTCTGCCAATCCCTCCACTGGCTTTTACTGAATGTCCACAACCCATCTTTGCCAATACCGCCCAATGAATTCCACTCTGTGTCGATCACCTCTTACTTCCAATCCCTCCACTGGCTTCTATTCAGTGTCCACAACCCCACTCTGCCAATCCCTCCACTGGATTCCATTCGCTATCTATCACCCCTCTTTGCCAATACCTCCACTGACTTCAACTCCGTGGTGATCACCTCTCACTGCCAATCACTCCACTGGCTTCTACTCAGTGTTCACCACCCCTCTGCAAATCCCTGCACTAGCTTCCACTCGGAGTCCTCAATCCCTCTCTGCCAATCTCTCCACTGGCTTCCACTCAGATGTCCAACACCCCTCACTGCCAATCCCTCCTCTGGCTTCCACTCAAATGTCCATCACTCCTCAATACCAGTCTCTCCACTGGCTTTCACTCAATATCCACCACCACTCTTTGCCAATACCTTCAATGACTTCCACTCAATGTCCACCACCTCTCTGCCAATCCCTCCACTGGCTTCCCCTAAAAGTGCCATTATCTCTTCTGGAAAAGTAGCCAGATCACCAATTTTACATCAAGATAAATATTTCCACTGGCCTAACATAAACAGGGGCAGCAGATGGTTTCTGGCTGAAGCCATATATTTTTTTTTTTTCCTGCTCTTTTTATTTTCTAATAAAAGCTCTAGTAAAATTTTTTTATAAAAATCCATCTGATTGCCCGACCTCTGTAAACTGCTTGTACATTGCAACGAGTCACGGCCATTACACCGAACGTCCCTGATCAGACCGGTCATTTGAAGGTACGGTGACTCGCCAGCTACCAAAACCTCTCTTGAAAGTAACAAGCTAACTTTGCTTAATCCTAATCTGCTGTAACAACAATGCCGGGCTCGGAGCGCTCTCATTATTTCAGAGATGAATAACGACGTCCATTTTTCTGGGGAGCTACTTCTAAATTGGGCTGCGCTCATCCGGTAAGCGTTTAACTTTTAATCCTGGTCTATCCTCAGCGTGCCGACCGCGGGGTAATTTCTGAGCAATCATTAAGAGGGGGGGGGGGGGGGGGGGAAGGAAAATGAAGGTAAAATCTAATCAAAGTTTAAAGTATAAAATTAAAGTAATAAACCCAGAACACTAAAATCACATTGAAACTTTAACATCATTCAAAATCATTCTCATTCTTTTAAAATCTGCAACAAATCTCTGGTGATCCCGCCATGAAGGTCCTTGTTTAGGGCACTAAGTGTTATGGAGTGACAACATTCTTCCCCGTCTCCCACCTATTTTTTGCAGGCAGGGTCAACAGTTGTCTTTATTAGGGAGTCCATCCCGAAAAGTGCCATGTAGCCATCACTGGAGTCAGGGTCAAGACTTGGTAGGGCCGGTGCCTTTAACACATTGTCTTTATGTGTTGCTTGAGCAGCCCTTAGAGTACATTCGACCGATTTTAACTCAGAGAAGGAAGGGCTGAGCCCAGCCCTGACAGTACCTCCTCAACGACCCTTCCCCCTAGGGGGACCACAAGGCTTGAGGGGAAAACATCTATGGAAATCATGGAGGAGGACAGGGGCGTGTATGTCCAAGGATGAGACCCAAGAGCGTTCCTCCGGACCTTACCCCTTCCAATGCATCAGGTACTGTATGGACCCACGGAACCTACGGGAGTCAACAATGGACTGTACTTTTATACTCCTCATGGTTCTCAACCTGTAGGGTGAGACCCAAGAGCGTTCCTCCGGACCGTACCCCTTCCAATGCACCAGGTACTGTATGCGCCCATGGAACCTATGGGAGTCAACAATGGACTGTATATTGTATACTCATGGTTCTCGACTTGTACAGGGTGAGGACGTGGCACAGAGGCGGTAAAGCGGTTGCAGACCAAAGGTTTTAACAAGGAGACCTGAAATGCATTCTAAATACGCATATTAGAAGGAAGGTCTAATGCGTAAGCCACTGGGTGAATCCTGCGAAGAATCTTCTACCCCCCTGGGAATCGCCTGTAGAGTTCTTCTACCCGCTGGGAATCACCTGTAGGGTTCTTCTACCCCCCCCCCCCGGATTTGCCTTTAGGGCTCTTCTACCCCCCCCCCCCCCGGAATCGCCTTTAGGGTTCTTCTACTCCCCTGGAAATCGCCTGTAGGGTTCTTCTACCCCCCTGGGAATCGCCTGTAGGGTTCTTCTACCCCCCTGGGAATTGCCTGTAGGGTTCTTCTACCCCCCTGGGAATTGCCTGTAGGGTTCTTCTACCCCCCTGGGAACTGCCTGTAGTGTTCTTCTACCCCCCTGGGAATTGCCTGTAGGGTTCTTCTACCCCCCTGGGAATTGCCTGTAGGGTTCTTCTACCCCCCCCCCCCGGGGAATTGCCTGTAGGGTTCTTCTACCCCCCCCCCCCGGGAATTGCCTGTAGGGTTCTTCTACCCCCCCCCCCGGAAATTGCCTGTAGGGTTCTTCTACCCCCCCCCGGGAATTGCCTGTAGGGTTCTTCTACCCCCCCCCCCGGGAATTGCCTGTAGGGTTCTTCTTACCCCCCTGGGAATTGCCTTTAGGGTTCTTCTACCCCCCACCCCGGGAATTGCCAGTAGGGTTCTCCCCCGCCCACCCCGGAGTGGCCAGTAGGGTTCTCCCCCCCCACCCCGGAGTGGCCAGTAGGGTTCTCCCCCCCCCCACCCCGGAGTGGCCAGTAGGGTTCTCCCCCCCCCACCCCGGAGTGGCCAGTAGGGTTCTCCCCCCCCCCACCCCGGAGTGGCCAGTAGGGTTCTTCCCCCCCCCCCACCCCGGAGTGGCCAGTAGGGTTCTCCCCCCCCCACCCGGAGTGGCCAGTAGGGTCTCCCCCCCCCCCCCCCACCCCGGAGTGGCCAGTAGGGTTCTCCCCCCCCCCACCCCGGAGTGGCCAGTAGGGTTCTCCCCCCCCCCCCACCCCGGAGTGGCCAGTAGAGTTCCCCCCCCCCACCCCGGAGTGGCCAGTAGGGGTTCCCCCCCCCACCCCGGAGTGGCCAGTAGGGGTTCCCCCCCCACCCCGGAGTGGCCAGTAGGGGTTCCCCCCCCCACCCCGGAGTGGCCAGTAGGGGTTCCCCCCCCACCCCGGAGTGGCCAGTAGGGGTTCCCCCCCCCACCCCGGAGTGGCCAGTAGGGGTTCCCCCCCCCACCCCGGAGTGGCCAGTAGGGGTTCCCCCCCCCACCCCGGAGTGGCCAGTAGGGGTTCCCCCCCCACCCCGAAGTGGCCAGTAGGGGTTCCCCCCCCACCCCGAAGTGGCCAGTAGGGGTTCCCCCCCCACCCCGAAGTGGCCAGTAGGGGTTCCCCCCCCCCACCCTGAAGTGGCCAGTAGGGGTTCCCCCCCCACCCCGAAGTGGCCAGTAGGGGTTCCCCCCCCACCCCGAAGTGGCCAGTAGGGTTCTCCCCCCCCCCACCCCGGAGTGGCCAGTAGGGTTCTTCTACCCCCCCCCTGGAATTACCTTTTAGGGTTCTTCTACCCCCCCCTGGAATTACCTTTAGGGTTCTTCTATCCCCCCCTGGAATCCCCTGTAGAGTTCTTACACTCGCTCAGCAAATTATTTATACTGTAGCAGTTTGCGGAGCTCCATGAAACAAAAGTTACATTATTATTTCCTGTTGTCCTTTTTCTTTGGTTAAACTCTTCCAGCGGCTTTTTGGCGGTTTTGCGTTCTTTGGTCCCCTCACTCCACTAAGCCTACCATCTCCGACGTGTCACGATGAAAGATCCATGGCGTTAATCTATCAGCCTCGTTGTCCGCCGCAGCCTGGGTGCTCCCCAGCCGACCATTAAAGGGGTTTGTAACCTTCAAAGCGTCTTTTGTTTGCCGGGGTCGGGGATATTGGCAGAGCGAACGTTTAGCAGAAGGAAAGGC
>NW_027507788.1:6261176-6332024 GCF_037356315.1 Lithobates pipiens
TATCCTTTTCCCTTTTTAATGTAAACATCCCTTGTAATGAAAATAGAGGATCACAGGTCCTCTTTATAGAGAGATCTAGGGGCAAAAAGATAAAAAAAAGTTTTCTATCTTTCAAAGGGGTGTCTTTGCCCCTAGATCTCTCTATAAAGAGGACCTGTGATCCCTTATTTCCATTACAGGAGATTTTTACATTCCTTGTAAGAGGAATAAAAATAAAGGAATATAGAAAAAAAAAGAGATTCTTTACTTTTTTTAAAAGCAAAAAAAAAAAAAAAAAAAAAAAAAAAAGTGTTTACTTCCCCCTAGACCAGAAGTGACATCATGAAGTTGCTCCGGTCCTCCAAGGTCATAGAGGTGATCCGAGACAATCTGGTCTCTCTTTGCCTCTGTGACCAGCTAGCCTTGGATCTTTTCTCGGGCGCCGCTTCTGAAAGGCGATTCAGCGGCTAATGAGCCACTTGGACTGCACCGAGTAAAATAGATACTGAACATCTCACACTCCTAAAATTGTGCACGCTCATGGAATGGTGACAAACTACGATACTTTAATAGGCAATGTTACAGTTACAGGCTTAATAGGCTTACAGTTACAGAGGAGGGCTGGTGCTAGAGTTATTGCTCTCGCTCGAATGTTCGCAGTGATACCTCACACGTATGGTGTGGTTTAATATTATTATTATTATTATTATTAATTTTTTTTTTTTTTTTTTTTTTATCGCTTCTATTCCTATTATGAAAACATCCCTTGTAAAAGAATTAAAATAATAAAAAATAGTTTACTTGTGCCCTAGACTGGAAGTGATGTCATAACGTTGCTTCAGTCCTCCAAAGGCAATAGAGGCAATCAGAGGAGATCTAGTAGTAGATCTTGGCCTCTGTGACCAGCCAAGTGCACTGTGTTTCTCGGGCGCTGCTTCTAAAAGCGATCCAGCAGCTAATGAGCCACTCGGACCACTTTCATGAAAAAAACCAACCGCCGGCTGAAAATGGATAAATAAAAAATATCCGGTCATGGTTGATGGCTTCAGCCATAACCCTGGTAAACCACTTGCAAACTCCAACTATATATATATATATATATATATATATATATATATATATATATATATATATATATATATATTATATATATATATATATAATATATATATATATATTATATATATATATATATATAATATATCTATATCTCTTGTCTACAATGTAAAGTAGTGAGTGTACAGCTTGTATAACAGTGTAAATTTCCTGTCCCCTCAAAATAACTCAACACACAGCCATTAATGTCTAAACCGCTGGCAACAAAAGTCAGTACACCCCTAAGTGAAAATGTCCAAATTGGGCCCAAAGTGTCCATATTTTGTGTGGCCGCCATTATTTTCCAGCACTGCCTTAACCCTCTTGGGCATGGAGGTCACCAGAGCTTCACAGGTCACCACCGGAGTCCTCTTCTCCTCCCACATGATGACATCACGGAGCTGGTGGATGTTGGGGACCTTGTGCTCCTCCACCTTCCGTTTGAGGATGTCCCACAGATGATCAATAGGGTTTAGGTCTGAAGACATGCTTGGCCAGTCCATCACCTTTACCCTCAGCTTCTTTAGCAAGGCAGTGGTGGTGTTGGAGGTGTGTTTGGGGTGGTTATCATGTTGGAATACTGCCCTGCGGTCCAGTCTCTGAAGGGAGGGGATCATACTCTGCTTCAGTATGTCACAGTACATGTTGGCATTCATGGTCCCCTCAATGATCTGTAGCCCCCCAGTGCCGGCAGCACTCATGCAGCCCCAGACCATGACACCCCCACCACCATGCCTGACTGTAGACAAGACACATTTGTCTTTGTCCTCCTCACCTGGTTGCCCCCACACACGCTTGTCACCATCTGACACCAAATACGTTTATCTTGGTCTCATCAGACCACAGGACATGGTTCCAGTAATCCATCTCCTTAGTCTGCTTGTCTTCAGCAAACTGTTTGTGGACTTTCTTGTGCATAATCTTTAGAAGAGGCTTCCTTCTGGGATGACAGCCATGCAGACCAATTTGATGCAGTGTGCGGCGTATGGTCTGAGCACTGACAGGCTGACCCCCCCCCACCCCTACAACCTCTGCAGCAATGCTGGCAGCACTCATACGTCTATTTCCCAAAGACAACCTCTGGATATGATGCTGAGCACGTGACCTCAACTTCTATGGTGGACCATGGCGAGGCCTGTTCTGAGGGGAACCTGTCCTGTTATAGCGCTGTATGGTCTTGGCCACCGTGCTGCAGCTCAGTTTCAGGGTCTTGCCAGTATTCTTATAGCCTAGGCCAGCTTTATGTAGAGCAACAATTCTTTTTTTGATCAGATCCTCAGAGATATAATATAATAGATAAAAAAAAAAATATATATATATATATATATATATATATATATATATATATAATATAATTTATTAAAGCAATAATTTTTTATTTTATAGCTGCTGGTGAGGGATGGCAATTAACTTCTCATACCCGTTAGTATTACATAAATAATGTATATAAAATGAGATATAATTACAATTAAAAAATATATATATATTATTTTAATTATACACGTGTGTATCTATAAAGAACATGGAAATTTTTTTTTTTTTTTTTTTTTTTTCAGAGCTGTTGTTCTGGGGTACCAGTGGGCGTTCCTTTCCGGTACACAGATTATTATGCGTCTAAACACCCGTATACAAGTCTTGGTATACGGAGGACAGAGCGTTTTTGTACGATGCCCTCTGAAGACCGTTAAGAAGCCAAGTGCTGGCTGAGTGCAATTATCCTCGGATTATCAGTAATTTGTAATATCCTTCCTGCATTACGCTTAATATTCTTTTAATTGCAATTTCTGTGTCATTTTTCCAGCGGAGGATAATCGTTTCCCCCTGAAAATGCTCGAAACACAGAAATCTGAGTGTGGTCGTCGCTCCTCCCGACATAGACGATGTTCTCATTAAGCCTTAAATTGCCGCCTTTTTCATGAGTCGGTCATGCGGCAAATCTTGCTTGGCGGCGGAAACCGGCGTGTGCCAAATGCCAAAAAAAAAACATAAAACGTTTTCCATGATGTTCAAATCTTCTATTGCAGTAACTGAGCAGGTCACCGGGCTGGCCTCCCGTGATTTCTGAGTGCACCTCCACCCTCAACTGCCAAACAAAGCTGGCAACTGGGTGTCATCCGCTAAGATGAATCCGTTGGGTGTACAGCACGGAAGGCTAACACATTTCGGCTTTCCAACCTTACTAGTAGGCAATTTTTTTTGCATACACTCAACTGCAAGCTTTGTGGGGGCGGAGGGTGTGCTTGGTCATGTGACATCCTTGCGCCTGCCACTTGCAATAAGTCATGTGATCTGTGACCACCACTTAGGCTAAGTTCTGACCTTTTTGTGGGTTCAATTATCTAAATTTTAGTCTCATATCATCTGAACATAACTCCTCTTTCCATGCGGCCTCAGAATCTTCAAGGTGCATTTCTAAGGTGGTCAGACTAAAATTGAATGATTTGGCCTCAACACCAAACAATATGTCTGGTGGAAATCCACCCATATAACACCATTCCTACAGTAAAGCATGGGGGGTGGTAATATCCTGTTGAGGGGGGTGGTAAAATCCTGGTAATATCCTATTATGGGGGGGGGGGGCGCAGGAGTAGTAATATTGTGTTATGGAGGTTTTCCTCTGCAGCAGGGGGCTGGAGAACTTGTCAGGATACAAGGAATAATGGATAGGGAAAAATGCCATCAAATTAAGGAAAATCTGCTGCCCTCTACTGGTAGAAAGTTGTCAATGGCAAGAAGGTTTACCTTCTAACAATGACCCAAAGCATACAGCAACAATAAGCACACAGTGGTTGGAGGAGAAGGTGGGGACTGTCCAACAATGAGCACACAGTGGTTGGAGAAGGCGGGGGGAATGTCTAGCAATGAGCACACAGTGGTTGGAGGTGAAGGCAGGGAATGTCCACCAATGAGCACACAGTGGTTGGAGGAGAAGCCGGGGAATGTCCAGCAATGAGCACACAGTGGTTGGAGGGGAAGGCGGGGAATGTCCAGCAATGAGCACACAGTGGTTGGAGGAGAAGGCAGGGAATGTCCACCAATGAGCACACAGTGGTTGGAGGAGAAGCCGGGGAATGTCCAGCAATGAGCACACAGTGGTTGGAGGGGAAGGCGGGGAATGTCCAGCAATGAGCACACAGTGGTTGGAGGAGAAGGCCGGGGAATGTCCACCAATGAGCACACAGTGGTTGGAGGGGAAGGCGGGGAATGTCCAGCAATGAGCACACAGTGGTTGGAGGGGAAGGCGGGGAATGTCCAGCAATGAGCACACAGTGGTTGGAGGGGAAGGCGGGCAATGTCCACCAATGAGCACACAGTGGTTGGAGGAGAAGCCGGGGAATGTCCACTAATGAGCACACAGTGGTTGGAGGAGAAGGCGGGGGAATGTCCACCAATGAGCACACAGTGGTTGGAGGAGAAGGCGGGGGAATGTCCACCAATGAGCACTTGGTGTTTGGAGGAGAAGGTGGGGAAAGGGCCACCAACCACTGTGTACTCATTGGTGTACATTGCCCACCTTCTCCTCCAACCACTGTGTGCTCATTGGTGGACATTCCCCGCCTTCTCCTCTAATGAGCACACAGTGGTTGGAAGAGAAAGCGGGGAATGTCCTTGCATGGCCTAGGCAGCCCAGACTTAAAGGCCAAGTTCACCTTTCTTCTTATATCTTCTTTCATGTTTCCGTTTATTCAACACAGGTTTACCTCACACACTCTTCATGGATGTTTAAACACGCTGCTTCATTACTTCTGCCTTACTTCCTGGACGTGTTGTACATCATGACACAGGAAGGAGTTGACCAGCTGATCTGAATAGCACACGCCCTGCATCATCCACCCTCAAACTCCTTCCTGTGTCATGACCCGAAGTCTCCAATAAAAAAGCCAGAAATAATCGAGCCGTGTGTTTTAAACATCCATTAGGTGAGTGAGTTAACATCAGTTAAGTGTATTTTTTTTTTTTTTTTCAAAAATCAAATGAAAGACCGCTGTGCAAATACCATGTGACAAGCTATTGCAACGACCGCCATTTTATTCTCTTAATATATATATATATATATATATGTATGTGTGTGTGTATATCTATAAAAAAAATTTTTTTTTTTTTTTTTTATGTTTGGGGGGCTCTAAGTAATTTTCTAACAAAAAATACTGATTTTTAACTTGTAAGCAACAAATGTCAGTAATAGGCTTGGTCTTTAAGTGGTTAATACCACCAACGGAAAGCTCCGTCTGTCTCCAAAATAATGATAAAAATTTTTCATTTGGATACAGTTTTTTGTAAGGCTGAGTAATTGTCATTCAAAGTGTGACAGCGCTGAAGTCTGAAAACCGGCCTGGGCAGGAAAGGGGGTGAAAGCGTCCGTCGTTGACACTCAAAGCATAAACTCTCTCCGAAAAAAAAAAATTCCGGCGAGTGTGCATCTAGAACTTTAATTTATTTCATCCTTCTGTACAAAGAAAAACTTTTTTTGGGCGCCGTCGCCATTAGATTGAGATGACTGATACTGTTAGTGCAGAACATATAAGGGAAAGCGGCGCATGCATTCTGAAGCCTCTATAAATAATTGTATGCATACTGCAAGGAAACCAATCAAGGGGGGGGGGGGGGGATCTAATTTGTGCAGCAAAGACAGCTCAGAATTAGAAAACTGCGCACTGCGAGCTCCATTTTTCGATCTTTCAACAGATTACTATGTAGCGTGCGTTTTACTATCCAGCGATGCCCCATCTATTTTCCTCTGCCGCCTTGAGCCGGGCTCCCGCGAGGAGGACTTGAGACAGATAATCTTGTGGTTCTCCGCTAGATAAGCATAATGTATATTGCCCGACGTAAATCAGTTAAGTGCTGATGTCGGAGCGGGTGAAGGCTTGGAGGGTCGTTCCATCTCCTATAGCGGGGGTATATTGCATTCCGGGCCGCGGCGTTATGAGCGCGTTGTGTTAATAAGCCCCCGGTCGCATGTTACTTGGCATGCCGTCTAATATTAAGATTTTTTTTTTTATTATTTTTTCATTAGTCTCTGAACCCGCATCTCATCCGGTCATTCTACTCTTCGTAGGAGGAGGTCTATGGAGTGATTGCTTTGGGACATTGCACAGGGATAGTAAACTGCGTCATTGTGGCTATGGGGGTCTTGTATTTTTGTATTGGACCTTCATTTTCCTTTTCCTTCTCCTCCTCCTCCTTCTCCTTCTCCTCCTCCTCCTCCTCCTCCTTCTCCTCCTTCTCCTTCTCCTTCTCCTTCTCCTTCTCCTTCTCCTTCTCCTTCTCCTTCTCCTTCTCCTTCTCCTTCTCCTTCTCCTTCTCCTTCTCCTTCTCCTTCTCCTTCTCCTTCTCCTTCTCCTTCTCCTTCTCCTTCTTAAACCAATGACCTCCGCCTTTCTTCCACAAATGGGGGGGGGGGGGGGGGGGGGGAGAGACGTTCTAAATGTTTTTTTGTTTTTTCTCTTCATTATATAAAATTGTGGCAAAAACAAGGTAGCAGCTTACGGGACTGTGATAGATTTTACAGTATCTCTACCACTTCCGGACCACCCCATAGCCAGATACTCTATATTACCAAAAGTATTGGGACACCTGCCTTTTACACACACATAAACTTTAATGGCATCCCAGTCTTAGTCCGTAGGGTTCAATATTGAGTTGGCTCCGCCCTTTGCAGCTATAACAGCTTCAACTCTTCTGGGAAGGCCGTCCGCAAGGTTTAGGAGGGTGTCTATGGGACTGTTTGACCATTCTTTCAGAAACGCATTTGTGGGGTCAGGCACTGATGTTGGACGAGTAGGCCTGGCCCACAGTCTTCATCAATGACAATTCATCCCAAAGGTTCTATCAGGTTGAGGTCAGGACCAGCCAGTCAAGTTCCTCCACCCCAAACTTGCTCATCCACGTCTTTATGGAGCTTGCTTTGTGCACTGATGTGCAGTCATGCTGGAACGGACAGGAAGGGGCCGTCCCCAAACTGTTCCCACAAAGTTGGGAAAATTAAATTGTCCAAAATGTCTTGGTATGCTGATGCCTTAAGAGTTCCCTTCACTGGAACTAAGAGGCCAACCCCTGAAAAAACAACCCCACACCATAATCCCCCCCCCTCCACCAAATGATTTGGATGAGTGCACAAAGGAAGGACCATAAAGACATGGATGAGTGAGTTTGGGGTGGAGGAACATGACTGGCCCTCACAGAGTCCTGACCTCAACCCGATAGAACACCTTTTGGAATGAATTAGAGTGGAGACTGCAAGCCAGGCCTTCTCATCCAACATCAGTGCCTAATCCCACAAATGCACTTCTGGAAGAATGGTCAAAGTTGGTCAAAAATTCCCATAGACACATTCCTAAACCTTGTTGACAGCCCTCCCAGAAGAGTTGAAGCTGTTATAGCTGCAAAGGGCGAGCCAACTTAATATTGAACCCTACGGACTAAGACTGGGATGCCATTCATTTCATGTGCGTGCAAAGGCAGCTGTCCCAATACTTTTGGTAATATAGTGTAGATATGATATCTTGCTTATCGGTCCTTCTCGGTGAACATGTTTTGTAGGCAGGTGCAGTTGGCTACTTTGCCACCTAGTGACTTTGTATCAGAATAGTGTCTGGTTACAGCAGACAGTGTCATTAGGCGTTTGCCCTGTTTAGGTAAAGCCCCCCCCCTGTAGTGGATCCCCTGCAGGCCATTCCCCAGCACGTTTCACTCTGCCCACTGAAGCTTACTCACATGGATGGCGTCTCTAGGTGAAAGGGGGCAGTTAAATGCCTCATTGGCCACCACTCAGTGAGAGAATGAATATCAGGTGTGTGTGAGTGTCAGGTCACCTGAGACCAGGTGACAGATGCACTCCGAAGGAGTCGGAAGTGCACCGCTAGGTAGTGGACCTTAGGACTGACAGCTGCGGATTGTACCCAGGGAGATTCAGGACACAGGTCTACAGGATCACTAACACAGATCCCAATGGGAGCTGGAGTATAGATTCCCCAGGGCGCGAAGTCTAAGAGCCAGCGGGTGTTCACCAGAGCCTCCAGTGGTGAGGATGGACTTCGCTGCAGTCTGGCTCCAGGTCGCAGCCCCTAGGGTCTCATAGCTCAAACTCACAGTAGAAGGAAGCAGCATGCTGGAACGACAAGGATAGTAAAGGGATACGGCAGAGGTCAGGGCAACTAGCAGACAGGAACAACAGAGTACACGCCAAAGGTTCAGGGTCACAGGCACAGGGATGGTCAGGGACATGCAAAAGGTCAAGGTCACAAGTGGACAGGAATCGCTGAGAACACGCCAAGGTCGGTAACAGAGTCAAACATAGAGCACACGGCAAGCAGGAAACAGGAAGCCAAACACACAATGAATACACAATGGTTGATCAGCACCGCTGGCTTGCAGTGCACAGGTTACTATAGGGTTCCCTGATAGGGCCTGGGGGTGGAGCCATGCTTGGAGGAGAGGTTATAAAAACCACCAGGTGGAAGTGGCTGGCCTCTTAGTCAGAACACATGAGGGGAGGTAAGCAAACACAGGAAGATCACTGCATAACCATGACAGTGAGGTTGGGAAGAGCCTTAGCGCACTTCGGACATTGAGGCCAAGCTACCAACACCATTGTGGATGTAACCAGTATGTGCAGGTCTTGGGCAGGAGGCTGGGGGGAGTAGACCTGCAGCTAGAAAGAGTCTTTCTGTCCCTTTATGGAGGTGGGGAATAGAATGGATTGCAAAAGGCCTTTTGGGCAAGGCCAAAAGTTTCCAGGCTGCATCCCTGGAGTGTTCCGGGAGAGGTGTACCTAAGGAGGAGGTGACTACAGAGAGCCTAGAACTGTGAGTAATTATGAACCTGGGTGAAGGAGAGACTGTCAGAGAGGGAAATGGTTGCTAAAGGTGTGGAATATGCTTTCACATGTGACTACTGCGAACTGTCCACTAAATGTGATTGACTGTGTAGTGTCAAATGACCCTGGAGTGTATGTCAATGTGATGTGATGTGACTGTTATGCCATCTCCTGAATTCCATAAGTAAAGTGCAGCACACTACTTTTGTGTGTGGCCATTCTTGGACATTCCTTACTTGAGATATAAAGGTCAAAGACTGGGATTTTTGTGTAGAGGCCTCTGGCATGGAAGGTGGCACAATATGACGTGGTTGGGGTGGGGGGGGGGGGGTTCTGCCTCAGCAGGAGGGACAGTGTTATAGCCAACCCAAGAGCACCTACTACATCTTGTTGTCCCCGAAGTTGATGTGTGTAAAGCAGAAAAAAAAACAGACAAGCGTAAGGATTTGTGGGAGTTTGACAAGGACAAACTCGTGATGGCTAGACGAGTGAGTCAGCAACTCCAAAGCTGCAGCTATTGTTGGATGTTTCCGGTCAGCAGTGGTCAGGACTAACCAAAAGTGGTCCAAAGGAAAACCGGCTGACCGTTGACAGAGACATTGATGGCCACATTGATGGAGTGGGGGAGTGAAGGCTCATTGATGGAAGTGGAGAAGGGAAGGCTCGTTTTATGGAAGGCTGGCCTGTGTGGTCTGATCCAATTGTAGAGCTACTGGAGCTCAAATTGCTAGAAAATGTCATGCTGGTTCTGATGGGAAGGTGTCAGAACACACAGAGCATTGCAGTTTGTTGAGTTTGGGGCTTCGTAGCCGCAAACTGCTCAGGGTAATGATGCTGACTCGTGACCACAGCCAAAAGTGCCTACAATAGGCATGTGAGCATCAGAACTGGACCATGGAGCACCATACCAGGCCACATACTATCAACATGGGGGGGGGACTGTCATGTTGATGACAAGGGTCTCTTCCCCACAACCCTGACCGGTGGTTGTGGGGGTCTGCAAGAGAGGGGCTTATTGAAATCTGGACCCATCTTTAATAAGAGGTCCTCCAGGTACCCCCCCCCCCCTTACATTTAAAGGATTAAGGGGTACTCCTCATTCACAAAAAATCGGAAAAGTGTAAATAAAGATGTCCACGTCAATCGTGGTGCCAAACTCCCACCCAAAGAAAAAAACGTGTTGACTAGCATAACAAGTATGGTCCCGTCACTTCACTCCTGAGGAACATCGGGTCTGGCAAATGACAGATGTTTGAAAAAAAAAAAAAAAGGGGGATGGGGTTTCCTAGGCGATGTCTTTGACAATACAGTCAATGACTTCAGATATTCACAACGTCATTGACTGTTCTGAACTATGAGAACCTCTTCTTCTATATTTAATATGTACCGCTGAGTAATTCTGATGGATAGTAGCTCTTTGGATTGAGTTGAAGCTGAACTCTTGAAGTCTACACTTGCACTGTGCACCCCCACACTACAAGGGGTTAATGTTTAGTCTAGGGGTGCAAGGATAAGGTGTAATGCTTGCCGCCTTATTGGCTCTGGTCGGCTTCCTCCATTCATCAAGTTCATAACATGACACCACAGGGCTAGGGGGTTCTGTAGAGACCGAACGGACTGACTGCCCCAGATCGTGACCATCAGTGCCCAAACAGGACTAGTGCAATTGAGCTGATGCTGCCTTCTTGACATCAGGGAATCCTTGCAACTGCACAAAAAGGTTCAAAAGGCCTAGTGCATTACCAACAGCACATATTAAAGCATACATACAAAAGCAATAGATGTACATAAGTTCAAGAACCAATGGTCTTAAACACAACATAACTCACAGTCTAAATAAACCAGCTGACGTGTTTCGGGGGATAGACTCACTTTTTCAAAACAAGCATGAAAAAGGGGGTCTATCCCCCGAAACACGTCAGCTGGTTCATTTGGACTATGAACTATGTGTTGGAACCTTTTGGTTCCTACCACCCCTCCTTTTTTTCTTTTCTTTCACCAGGCCTTTGCACCCGTTTGTTTTAGGCTTCTTCCATCCATATAACTGGTCCAATGCTGCTTCTCCTTTTAAGGAGCTTCAGACATTGGTTGCATACTCCCCCCTCCTTTTTGTAAAATGTAGAGTTAATCAGGACCACCTTATTGCACACCAGGCAGTTGTCACTTTCAGAAGGCGGTTAGCGGTGGCGGCCTTTGTGCGCCCCCCTCAGTCTACAATTCTCCTGTTTGTCTACTCTGGGAAGGTTATCCTGTCCTCGCCACATACGTCTTTCCAATCACCCCATCACTTCCCTGCTACCTGTTTATCTGAGAATTAACCGCGGCTCCAAACCATGCGCGACACCGGCTCTCTGTCATGGCGGAGGCACGGTCGTATTTTAACTCTCGAGCTAATCTTACAGGTGCCTGCAGATCTAAATAGGTTAAATACAAAATTAAAGCCGTAATGACAGCATCTGTCTCTGGAAAAGCATTACGCTCGGACGTGGCCTGCAACCGTCTCAATAGATTACAGCTTCTTCCAGCAGTCGGAGTTTATTGATCCACCTATATATTTAACTCCGCTGCGCGGAAACAAAATTGGACTGTCTTATGCCTCCTGTGTCACCTCCACCCCCACCTTCTTTCTCTCTCCAACCACTCCCCCCACCTCAAATAGGCCGTCGCAAACGCCAGCTCCCATATTTGCTGCAACCTGAATTTTCTCCTCTCCTTCCAATGAAAGTTAAATGTTGCTCTTGGCGTGCTTCTCAAGCGGAGAGATTAATAAAAAACTAATAAAATAAAATTCCAAAAAATTTGTATTTCCAGTCTTCTGTTTCTGAGTCGCGGACACTCTCTGGCGCTCGCACTGTCTCTCTATTTTTTTTTTTTTTTTTTTTTTTTATCGCCTTTTTCCATTTCCTCTTCTGTTTCTGGTAGGCAGCGGGAAAACGTCTTTCTCCTGCTCTGAACTACGGGGGGAAATAAATGGGAAAATTGAGAGTAGAGTAACACAACGGAAGATGATTTGTATCATTTGCCGCTCTGCAGAAGTATTATAAAATATAATGCTCTATAAATTCACAATGTTGTCACACAGGGAGCGCCATACACACCCTTCAAGGCCAACTCTAACTACCGGTAGTGCCATAAACACTAAGCTAGCCCTCACCAGTAATGGTTCAGGTCAGCGATTGGCGAACCTTGGCGCCCCAGATGTTTTGGAACTACATTTGCCATGATGCTAAACTACACTTCAGAGTGCATGGGTATCATGGGGAAATGTAGTTCCAAAACATCTGGGGTGCCAAGGTTCGCCACCACTGGTTTAGGTCAATGTTCGTCAACTATATTCTGTCATGGCACCCATTGCATGTATGCAAAGCCTTAATGCAAAATGAATCCCTCATTTCACATTAGAGTCTCCAGTCCCCCCATAAATGCTGTCACACCAGAGTCTTTAGACCCACCCCCCTCTTCACAACAGAGTTTATAGTCCACCTCCCCCTCTTCACATAAAAGTCGATGGTGGCCTCCCCCTCTTTACATCAGAGCCTATAGTGGCCTCCCCCTCATTACATCAGAGCCTATAGTGGCCTCTCCCTCATTACATCAGAGCATAGAGTGGCCTCCCCATCTTTACATCAGAGCATAGAGTGGCCTCCCCATCTTTACATCAGAGCATAGAGTGGCCTCCCCATCTTTACATCAGAGCATAGAGTGGCCTCCCCATCTTTACATCAGAGCATAGAGTGGCCTCCCCATCTTTACATCAGAGCATAGAGTGGCCTCCCCATCTTTGCATCAGAGCCTATAGAGTGGCCTCCCCATCTTTGCATCAGAGCCTATAGAGTGGCCTCCCCATCTTTGCATCAGAGCCTATAGAGTGGCCTCCCCATCTTTGCATCAGAGCCTATAGAGTGGCCTCCCCATCTTTGCATCAGAGCCTATAGAGTGGCCTCCACATCTTTACATCAGAGCATAGAGTGGCCTCCCCATCTTTGCATCAGAGCCTATAGGGGCCTCCCCCTCTTTGCATCAGAGCCTATAGGGGCCTCCCCCTCTTTGCATCAGAGCCTATAGGGGCCCCCCCCCTCTTTGCATCAGAGCCTATAGGGGCCTCCCCCTCTTTGCATCAGAGCCTATAGTGCTGCCCCATCGTCATCATTGGCTGCTAGGATGCTGGCAGCTGGGTCGCATAATGGTCGCCCAGAGCTCAATGTGATGACATTTTGCTGCTCAGAGGCTGACAATGCACTGAGGATGGGGTGTCTGCTGTAATAATATGCCCAAACCATTGTGACTCCATTTTGATATACTTTGCCATATTCAACTATGAAAGAATGCTTAGGAAAATGCTTGATTTTATTATATAATGATCTCTATCATCTCGTTTTGGGTTGGTTTGTTCTTTCCTGTAGGCCATGGGACAGGATGCATGACTTATGACTCATAACCAGATGGCCTGTTGACTCTTGTAACCTCGTGATAAATGAATTTTAGGGGTCGTTGACTTGTATAACCATATATTTTATACCAATACATCATTTACTAACCACCCCCCTCCCCTCCTTCTATTGGCATGTTGAACTATATATAAGCTGTAACGCACCTAATAAAGGCAGACGTTTTACGAATGCACGACCTGCTTCTCGTTTCATTCGGTGTCTCCAGATATCTGAGGGCCCCGTTGGTGTACCTACAAGAAGGGTGCCCATCCAAAATACCTACTATTTCCTTTCATCTGCTATGGACACTTTGGCCTTGTTGCTTCCCTCCCGCCCAGTGATTGTTGTAAAGTTTGACAAAAGTCACGCTGCGATACTCCATTTTTAATTGGCGAGCCAGCCAGACTCTTCTGATCAGATTGCATAAACTTGATATGCGAAGTGCAGGTCATTGTGACCAGGGCTGTGTTGCCCATGAGGTCAATTAAGGCAGCTGCCTCAGGCGGCACAGCCCTGGTCACCAATAATCTGTAGAGCCATGTAAAGTTTATGATATCTGATTGGGAGGGTCTGGCTGGCTCGCCAATTAAAAATTGAATATCGCAGCAGGACTTCTGTCAAACTCTGCAGCAATCGCTGGAAGAGGGCTCCCTGGAACTGCGCTAGATTGCCTTCAAAGCCTTTTTTATTTTTTTGTTGGTCAGACTTCACTCTTGGTACAACGCTCCCCCCCCCCCCCCCCACTTGGGAGCCCCATCACACATACCAACATGATTATTCCCTGAATTAGCAACCGGAGGAGTCTGACAAATTACACGGAGGAAACTCGATTCATCAAGATCACAGAAAGCACACCTACAGTCGCTGGCATTCATTAGCATCCTAATTAGCTCAATCAAGTTTTTGATGCCGGGAAAATTGAGAAAAATGACAGAAGGCAAGATAAAATCTGACAATCACCATCCCCGCCGCACGTGTCCTCCACCTGAACCCCACCGACGTCCCTGCGGATCTCCTCCCGCAAGAGTCGTGAGCGAGCAGCGTAATTCTGAAATTGCCCCCTTGGGACCCACGTAGGGAAAACCTGATCGTTCCGTGACGCGTGCATTTTTCAAAGCCTGCCTTGTGACTACGGGCAGAGTGGCAGGTGCGCCTATACCAGGGCCCCTTGAGGTCAGGGGGCACCATCATCGGACTTTTATCCTAAGGAAATTTTGTATAAAACACGGAAGGCCTTCTTCTTCTTTTCAGACTTTTTGTTCCTCTTTCATGTAAGTCAAACTCCTGGCAATGTTTTTTTTATTTATTTTTTATTTTTTTTGTGCTTTTTACATATTTATTGAGGTCTTTTTGACCATTGGGGAGATTATTCCTTCCACATAGTGGCACAAGGGCAGGAAATGAAATCTTGGGGGTCACAAACCATAAAAATCTGATGGAGACTCCAACTCTACAGACGGCAACAAAAAGTTTAGACTATTTAAGGCTACTTTTCACACTGGGGCGGGGGTGCGTCAGTAAAACTAGTGGCGCTTTACTGAGGCTTTTTGCCTTACCCTTTCTACTTCCTTTTTTTTCACCTTTTTCTTGCCTTCCCTCATTCCTTCCATCTTTTCTCCTTCCTTCTTCTTCTTTTTTTTTTTTTTTTCTCCTTCCTTCTTTTTCTCCTTCTTTTTCATTGTCTTTCCTCCTTCCTTTCTTCTTCCATTTTCTTCATTATTCCACTTATTTTTTTTTTCGCCTTTTTCTTTTCTTCCTTTTTTTTTTTTATTTTTTTTTATTTATTTTTTTTTTTTTATATAAATAGGGCTTTTATCTGGCAGCAGATTTGGACACGCTGTAAGTTTTATTTGGGGACAAAGAGGAGAAAATCTAAGAATAAAACCCCATTTCAAGCTCTTTTTTATTTTTTTTATTTTTTTCTTCTTCTGCCGGGTTCACCTGTGCGGCCGCAGTTCCCATCATGGGGTCCGGTGCATCCCTGTTAACTGGGTTCAGGTGCGAAAAGGGTCCAGACTTTTTCCTGAATTCGCACCTAAACCGAACCCAAAGACATTCAGGTCTCTTTTGGAATGCAGATCACAGCCGCCCCGAACCTGTGTGAACCAGCACCGTTGTGAGCCAGGTACATTCGCATTTCATGCAGGTTGGATGCTGGGGAAACCCTCATCCAATTCGCACATGTGAACCCGACCTTGAAGAAGACCTTTTTTAGGACCTTCACAAGTCTGTAATAATAAATTCCCGACACCACAATATACAGCAACAGTATATTGTTTTTCAGAAACACTCCACCTATTATCAATGGGAAGCCCTCCTTGGTCTCTAGTCAGTGACTTTTCCTAGACTGAGATGAAGTCATCAGTCTGCTGCAGACAGGAGGAAGCATTTCCTCAGTCTCTTCTCCCACCGTGATCAGACTGTAAAACCCCATACACATTATCAGATTTTCTGCTGATTTTTGTATTCAGATTTACCAAAACCATGTAGTACAAGTGCGTGCCTGATTGCTTACAAATTGAAACTCCCAAGGTTTGACCTCAGATTTACCAAAACCATATAATTTGAAGGAAAAAATCAGCAGAAAATCTGATAGTGGGTATGGGACTTTACAGTCACAGCAAGTACCAATACAAGTACCAATACAAAAGAACAATACATTAAATCGCCAAATGAACCCCAAATATACTACCAACAAAAATAAAAACCACCCCCTGTAACCTCTAATCCCTGGAGTGGTGTCCCTTGGCTGCATGCAGCCCTTTTCTATGTTTTGTGCTTCCTTTGGAGCCCCCAAAATTTTTGTTACAAAGTTACTTTTTTCTCTGTTCTATCTCTCAGTTTGTGTGTGAGTGTATGGGGTGTGTGTGTGTGTGTGTGTGTGTGGGTGGGTGTGTGTCTCACACTGCGGTATCAGCAGTCTCATTTTATGCTTCTATGACCATCTCGTGAGGCTCCAATGTCTCCAGTCTTCAACATTTCTTGTAATAATAAGTAAGCAGTCTCTGACTATCTTCTGTACCGTGTCTGCAGTC
Source organism: Lithobates pipiens (assembly GCF_037356315.1). Lineage (NCBI taxonomy): Eukaryota > Metazoa > Chordata > Amphibia > Anura > Ranidae > Lithobates > Lithobates pipiens. The sequence goes on from NW_027507788.1 coordinate 6,277,535, forward strand.
TCTGACTATCTTCTGTACCGTGTCTGCAGTCTGTGACCGTCTCCTGTACCGTGTCTGCAGTCTGTGACCGTCTCCTGTACCGTGTCTGCAGTCTGTGACCGTCTCCTGTACCGTGTCTGCAGTCTGTGACCGTCTCCTGTACCGTGTCTGCAGTCTGTGACCGTCTCCTGTACCGTGTCTGCAGTCTGTGACCGTCTCCTGTACCGTGTCTGCAGTCTGTGACCGTCTCCTGCACTGTGTCTGCAGTCTGTGACCGTCTCCTGTACCGTGTCTGCAGTCTGTGACCGTCTCCTGTACCGTGTCTGCAGTCTGTGACCGTCTCCTGTACCGTGTCTGCAGTCTGTGACCGTCTCCTGTACCGTGTCTGCAGTCTGTGACCGTCTCCTGTACCGTGTCTGCAGTCTGTGACCGTCTCCTGTACCGTGTCTGCAGTCTGTGACCTGTCTCCTGTACCGTGTTTGTACCGGCAGGGGAAGGAAACAATTATTATTATTATTATTATTATTATTATTTACATGTGGGGAAAACTATCAATATCAAAACTAGGACATTTTAATCCACTCTCCATGTCCTGCTGGCTGGCCATCCCAGTAAAAATGTAAGTTCCCCGGAGGGGACCACACAGCCTTCCAGGGATATGGTGATCCAGTTTGACAAAAAAAAAAATCAAATTAAATTAAATTAAATCAGACTGGATAACTAGGACAGAATACAATTCAGCTCTCCAATAAACCTTGCAGGTTCAGCTCAGTATTGAGTCCTGCCGGCACGAGGGACTTCAACCTGTACATCCACCAGTTTTCTTTTTGGAGGTGTATATGGTCACGGTATAAGTGTCCTTGTCTGGTGGGCAATTTTAGAACCTAAATTCCCTTTTTTACCCTCACGCCAGTGGGACTTCCACCATGGCATTGGGCAAAATGTTTTTTTCGAGGGGTTTTTCAGGGTTCTTTTCCTTTAATTTCTCTTAGGTGCTCCCCTATCCTCGCTTTTTTAGTGTCCTTTTTCGTTTTCCCTAGATAAATTTTAGGGCAGGGGCAAGTGATCGTATAACTCTCACTGTTGAGCAGTTAGTTAAAGCAGTAGTAAACCCACACATTTTAAAATACTTTCCTCCGAACGAAGCCCCCGTATCGGTGCCCGGTCCACGCCGAGGGAGTTGACATCTTGCCCTCGGCGTGTCTTCCAGGTTCGCGGCGCTGGTGCTGGGAGGGACATCACTCCCGCGAACGTGCGCAGGAGTTTTCTTCCCAGGAAGGTCCGACATTCATCTCGGGCATTCAGAGCGCATGCCCCGCTGACGTCAGCGGCTGCATGCATAGGGAATATCTCCTAAACCGTGCAAGTTTAGGAGATATTCATTTTACCTACAGGTAAGCCCAGGGCAGGACTTAATGTGGTGGGGGGCCCCTGGGCTTGAGTCACTTTCGGGCCCTACCTTCTATACATTACCGTATTTATGGACGTATAACACGCGCCGGCATATAACACGCACCCCAAGTTTAGGAGGGAATAGAAGTTTAACAATGGCGCCGAGATACAGAGTCCTGTGTATTTTGGCGGCTCTCGGGTCCTCTCGGGGGCTCTTGGGTCCTCTCGCAGGCCCAAGTGGAGCCGAGTGTACTCGGCTCGGCTCACAGTTACGGCCAGTCACTGTGTTATGTCCATCATAGGGCGGGACTGGGCGTGACTGTGAGCGGAGCCGAGCTGAAAACACTCGGCCAAGTTTCTCGGCGGGGCCCCCTATTGAGTGGGGCCCATGGGCTTGAGCCCAGTCAAGCCCAATAGTAAGTCCGGCCCTGGGTAAGCCTTATTATAGGCTTACCTGTAGGTAAAAGTGTAAAATTTGAGTATACAACCACTTTAAGTCCCTGATCTCGAAACCTTCTTCTTGTTTTAGAGCATCCATAAAGTTCTGTCTACAAAGGGACAGATCTGGCACTTGTTACAGGGGAACATGCCCTTTGTTCTAGGGCAGTGATGGCGAACCTTGGTACCCTAGATGTTTTGGAACTACCATTTGCCATGATGCTCATCTACACTGCAGAGTGCATGGGCATCATGGGGAAATGTAGTTCCAAAACATATGGGGTGCCAAGGTTCACCATCACTGTTCTAGGGTAAGTCAACAACCAATTAGGATCTGGTTCCTTTGTGAACTCGGATTTGGTTTAGCATGTCTCCAAATTTATTTTATTTTTTATTTTTTGCCCATTGGGCTACCGTTTTTGGAGCGGTGCCCACTATTTAGATTAGGCCGGGACTCTTTGTCAATATCTCCCAATGTCTTTTTCTAGGATGTTGCGTACCGAATTCCATTGAGCTCCAAAAGCTGTTCTGTTCTTATTTGAACAAGGCCAGTGTTTTTTGGGGATACCGAATCCTCCATAGCTGTTCTCCTTTTTGTAATAGACGTTTCCTACTTCTACCTGCTGCCTTTTCTTTTTGGCTTTCCTAATTTAGGCCGTGTGAATAACCTCGATTTCGACCTCTTTTTTTATACATGTCGGCTCCTTCTTCTTCTCTCTTCTTCTCTCTTCTTCTCTCTTCTTCTCTCTTCTTCTCTCTTCTTCCCTCTTCTTCTCTCTTCTTCACTCTTCTTCTCTCTTCTTCTCTCTTCTTCTTCTCTCTTCTTCTTCTCTCTTCTTCTTCTCTCTTCTTCTTCTCTCTTCTCTCTTCTCTCTTCTCTCTTCTTCTCTCTTCTTCTCTTCTTCTCTCTTCTTCTCTCTTCTTCTCTCTTCTCTCTTCTTCTCTCTTCTCTCTTCTTCTCTCTTCTTCTCTTCTTCTCTTCTTCTCTCTTCTCTCTTCTTCTCTCTTCTCTCTTCTTCTCTTCTTCTCTTCTTCTCTCTTCTTCTCTCTTCTCTCTTCTCTCTTCTTCTCTCTTCTCTCTTCTTCTCTCTTCTCTCTTCTTCTCTCTTCTCTCTTCTTCTCTCTTCTCTCTTCTTCTCTCTTCTCTCTTCTTCTCTCTTCTCTCTTCTTCTCTCTTCTTCTTCCTCGGTTTTTATGCGATTTTTCTTTTAATCCTTAAGAATTGTCCTACTGGGATTCCGTTTTTCAGCCAGTGTGGATGGTGGCTATCGGCACGTAAAGAGGGCGTTGATCAGTTTCCGCGTGGAACGCGCGAGCATGCAACTGTCCCTCCTCTACCGTTTATCCATAGGTCAAGGAAAGAATTTTTCTGTTTTGATCAAATTCGTATGTCAAGTGTTTTCACTCCTTTCAGAGCTTATTCATAACGTATTGATTCGTAGTATATGAAACGATTGTGATGGGTCTTGGAGTGCGGCTTTTTGTGTCTGTCGGGTCGTTGTCTCACAAGTTGGTGGAGCCTGAATCAGGACTGACAGCCTCAGATCCACATTCGGTGGAGTTTCCTGGAGTTTAGCGCAGCACCGGTCAGTATAACTTACCTGCTGTCTCTTTTGAAGACTCTCCGCATATAACAGGAGTGTAAGCTTTATTTTTGTTTGGAAAGGAGATTTGTTTTTCTGAATATTTGGAGGGTAATAACGCATCTGACATTGAGGAACGCGCGGGGCGATTGTCTCCCGGTAGAATAAATGCTTTGCTCCAATATAACAGCTGGTTAATGTTGTTGGCCTTCAGCGGCGTCTGAGTCCATCAATAATACATCGATGCTATGTAACATTAGAGGGGAGCGTTGTGTGTTTTATCACAAATTGGAGGCGCCCGGAATCTGATTCTTCCTCCCTGGAAATGGAGGCACTTTGTTCAGATTTCGTTTTATTGGAAGACGTCCTCCTCCGGGCGTGTGATTATACCGCGGATTTATCGTTCTTTACACCCAGAGAGATGGGCCTTCCACATACGTAGGGTCTGATCACCGTGTATATCCAGCATACCAGAATAAAGGAGATGGGGGTTAGAACCTCTGTTGGGTTTTGACTGCTCTCTGGAGTTCTGGTAAAGCCATTCCCTCACCAGTGCTGGGACAAGCAAGAAGATTAAAGTGCACCCCCCATCCCCTCCTCTCCTACAAGAATCTGCTCTTCTCCCACCCACGAGTGCTGCCCCCCCTTAAAACCTATGTGCGCTTCCCCCCCCTGCCCCCCTCACCAGTGAGTGTTTTCCTCCTCACCAATGAATGCGTCCCCCCCCCCCTTCACATGTGTGCCCCCCCTTTCTACCCATGTGTGCTCGCCCCTCACCCATGAGTGGTGCCCTCCTTAAAACCTATGTGCGCCCCCCCCCCTCACAGAGTGTGTGCTCGCCCCTCACCCATGAGTGGTGCCCTCCTTAAAACCTATGTGTGCCCCCCCACCTCACGGAGTGTGTATGCCCCCCTCACCAATGAGTCTTCTCCCCCTAGCCAATGAATGCGTGCCCCCCCACCCATGTGTGCTCGCCCCTCACCCATGAGTGGTGCCCTCCTTAAAACCCATGTGTGCTCATCCCTCACCACTGAGTGTGCTTCCCCCCCCCACCAATGAGTGTGCTGCCCCACCAATGAGTTTGGTGGGGGGGGGCAATGAGTGTTCTTCCCCCCCCCTCAGCAATGAGTGTTCTCCTCCTCACCAATGAATGCGTGTCCCCCCCTTCACATGTGTGCACCCCTCTTCCTACCCATGTGTGCTCGCCCCTCACCCATGAGTGGTGCCCTCCTTAAAACCCATGTGTGCCCCCCCCACCAATGAGTTTGGGGGGGCAATGAGTGTGCTTCCCCCCCTCAGAGTGAGTGTGCCCCCCCTTTACCCATGTGTGCCCCCCCACCAATGAGTGTTCTCCCCCTCGCCAATGAATGTGTGCCCACCCCCTCCTACCCATGTGTGCTCACCCCTCACCACTGAGTGTGCCCCCTTTTTCCCATGTCTGCCCCCCTCACCAATGAGTGTCCTCCCCCTCACCAATGAATGCGTGTCCAACCCCCCCCCCCCACCCATGTGTGCTCACCCATTATCTATATGAGGGTGTGCCACCCCCTCTCACCCATGAAAGTGCTCCCCCCCTCTCCAATGTGAGTGTGCCCATCCTTCACCCATGAGTGTTCCACCTCCCCTACTCATGTGTGCTCCACCTCAGTCCTTATCCATGAGTGTGTGTTCCCCTTCCTACCCATAAGTATGTGTCCCCTCCCCAATAATTGTGCCTGCTCCCCATAAGATTACACCCCCCCCCCCCATGAGCTGTATACTACTTCAGCAGCACAGCTGGCAGGTTTCACCCCCTCCTGGTGAAGAGCTAGAAGTGGCTGCCTATTCTGCCTACCAGTTGGCCTGACCCTGCCTCCCCCAAACTGCAATGTCAGCCAGATGGGGTTCTACACATGCTGCTGCACAGATAATACCCCCCCCCCCCCCCCATTTAGCAGGCAGTAGCGATGCCGCTCACAACCCAACCCATTCAAGTGAGTGGGGCCATGCGGTTGTGGGGCGATAGTGCGGGACTCAAGGGCATTAAAGCAGGAGAGGAGTAGGCGATGTTGCCCAATCACATGTCAAGTACCCTCTGAAGAGCAATACGAAAGTGTGAACAAGCCCTTTAAGTAAAGCTCAATTTCGGACACCACTTTTTTTTTTTTTTTGCATATGTTCCATATCCACTTTGTGCACAACAAATGCCTTCGCAAACCCAGATATTGTGTGTAAATGTTGCAGCGGCCTCATCACTATGCTTTATCCAACCTGAGCAGAGCAGTGGGAGGGGTCTCCACTCGCCTACAGAAAACTACAGGAGGGGGCTTAGACCAGACCATTCACCTTGCACAAGAAAGGAGAAGGAGAGCAGAAGTGAGCGGTCTTTATAACAGGAAGCTCCTGCACAGGGGCAAAGTTTGCGTCTGTGCAGGACCGTACAGGGTCGTCGTCCTGTAAAACTGTTGATGATGAAAGGTGGAAATCTCTATGAATGGGGTGGCGTCACTCATGTGAGGGGAATACAAATCCGGTCTGTGCTATAAAATTGCCATAAACAATATGTTCAATGATTTGCTCCTGCATCTCTCTCTCCCTCTCTCTCTCTTTTTAGGGAATGTCTGGCTCAGCTTTGTGGCCGTTGTGCTTTGGTCTGCAGTATACGAGTTCTATGTATAGATGAGGCCGTGTGACTACAGAGGTCAAAAAATAGGCAAAATTCCACTTTTAAAGCAAAGCACAAAATGACGGAGGTGTACAGTATGTACTAATATTATAGGGCTTCTGCTCTCACACTCCGGGCAGATGTTACAGTTGATGTAAACCTTACCTGGAGGATATTTAGTTTACTTTGTGCACCATTAAAAGTTGCCTTTTTTTTTCTTTTTCTTTTTTTAACACCACATCCCTGGATTCACCTTTTTTTTCAGCGTTTGCTTCATCTCAATGGTGCCAGTCTCATGCAGCCTCTTTGCAGCTATTTCATATCTACTTGCACCCCAGTAGTAGCTCCATTTGACCAAATGCAGTCAGGCTTGTCCCCCGGCTGTCACTTTAACCAGCCCCCCCCCCCCCATGGCCGGTCCGGTGGCACTTATCCCTCGTGTGGTGGGGCTCTGCTCCGCTCCTCTCCTGGAGTGAAGGGGCTCTCTTCTTCCTCTTCCTCTCCCTCTTTCTTCTTCTTTCTTCTTTCTTCTTTCTTCTTTCTTCTTTCTTCTTCTTCTTTCTTCTTCTTCTTTCTTCTTCTTCTTTCCCTTCTTCTTCTTCTTTCCTTTTGTTTCCAAAATCCACAACCTGCTGTCAGTGAAATGGAAAATGAAAAATATATAAATATCTGCCCAATTATATAACTACTCTTCTCGAATTCATGGTGCAATTAAAATAATTCTTTATTTTTCTTTCTTTTCTTCTTCTTCTTCCTCTTCCTCTTCCTCTTCCTCTTCCTCTTCCTCTTCCTCTTCCTCCTCCTCCTCCTCCTCCTCCTCTTCCTCCTCCTCCTCCTCCTCCTCCTCCTCCTCCTCTTCCTCCTCCTCCTCCTCCTCCTCTTCCTCTTCCTCCTTCTCCTTCTCCTTCTCCTTCTCCTTCTCCTTCTCCTTCTCCTTCTCCTTCTCCTTCTCCTTCTCCTTCTCCTTCTCCTTCTCCTTCTCCTTCTCCTTCTCCTTCTCCTTCTCCTTCTCCTTCTCCTTCTCCTTCTCCTTCTCCTTCCTTCTCCTTCTTCTTCTTCTTCTTCTTCTTCTTCTTCTTCTTCTTCTTCTTCTTCTTCTTCTTCTTCTTCTTCTTCTTCTTCTTCTTCTTCTTCTTCTTCCTCCTCCTCTTTTTTTTCTTTTCTTCCTCCTCCGTAGTGGCAGGTAGCAGCGACTCCTGTGTCCGCTTGGCTCCTCAGGCTTCCTCCGCCTTGTCTCCTCCTTCGCCAAAGCATTAGGCATCCAATAGGATCACCTAATGCTTTGGCCAATCAGGAGGCAGGTCTCACTGACCTGCCTCCTAATTGGCAGGGAGGAATGTTAATGTGAAAATAGCGACTCGCTATGGCACACAACGGGGTGGGATCGGGACGGAGTGCTCTGCGCCCCCCTTCCCCCCCCCCCCCCGAGCCCACCCTAATTTGAAGCCTATTGGAGCCTCTGGCTCTCATCACTTGCTTCAAAATACACCCCTCCCCCGCCCTGCCATAGTATTTCATGTGTCATGGGGCTGGGCACATGAATAGGGAGGGCGACGGAGGTATCCGGGGGGGGAGGCGCCCGTGTGCCCAAAATGCACAGGCCGCCACTGTCCACTAAGTCATGTTTTTCTTGGGGATCAAATACTTATTTTACTCACTGAACTGCAACTCAATTTATAACATTTGTATCATGTGGTGTTTTTTATTTATTTATTTATTTTTTTATATTCTGTCTCTATCATATACAATTCTCTATCATAAAAAATAGACCCTTCATTTCTTTGTAAGTGGGAAAAACGTACACAAATTACGGGGGAGACGATTATTATTTCCCCCCCCCCCCCCCAATGTGGAGCCGCACACCGTGCCAGAATCTCTTGGCTTTAGATCCGGTCTCCAGAACATATACAGTAAGAAAAAACAAAAACAAAAAAAAAAAAACAGTATATAGAGCAAATATATTGTTTTCTCTATATAATGTTTTTTATGGCTTTAAAAAATGGCCACCACTCCCTTCCCCGCCGCGCTTCGCTTTCCTTTTTGATTTGCTGCAGCTGAAATGTTTTTTATTCTGTTTCCCTTAACTGTAAACTTTTTTATTTTATTTTTTTTTTTTTCACTCTCTGGAAGTTACATTGTCCATCCTTTCTGGAGCTTCCAGATAGTGCGGGCTGCCATCAAATCTCAACCGTAGATAGGCGTTTTTATTTAATTTTTTTTCTTTTTGTTTGTTTTGTTTTCTACCATCGTAACTTCCATGAAGAATTTGTGCCAAGCTTGTGTTTTGCTGAGCGTGTTTGAGCACTTCTGAAACCCCTTGCAACCAGAGGTTTTACTACATTTTTAGGCTTTTATTTTTTGCCCATTGTGTGTGTGTGTGTGTGTGTGTGTGTGGTGGTTTGTTTATTTTGTTTTGATTTATTTATTTATTTTTTTTATTTATTTTAACAATTTGCGATTTGGATGTGTTTATTTATTCATTCCATTTTATTTATTTTGGTTGCAATAGGCCGCGTTTTTGATGAAAAATCTGAATTCTGACTTTCAAACTTGGAATTCTGTAAAAACAAAACAAAAAAACCCAAAAAAATGGCCTCAGGGTTCTTCCATAGTTTTTTTTTTTTTTTTTTTTTTGGTTTGGTTTTGTTTTTATTTTTGTTTCTGCCATCGTAACTTCCATGAAGAATTTGTGCCAAGATTGTGTCTTGCTGAGCGTGTTTCGGCACGTCTGAAACCCCTTGCAATCAGAGGTTTTACTACATTTTTAGGCTTTTATTTTTTTCCCAGTGTGTGGTGGTTTGTTTGTTTGTTTTATTTTATCTTTTGTTATTTATTTTAACAATTTGCGATTTGGATGTGTTATATGTTTATTTTATTTTTTTGGTTGCAATAGGCCGTGTTTTTGATTAAAAATTTGAATTCTGACTTTCAAACTTGGAATTCTGTAAAAAAAAAAAAAAAAAAAAAAAAAATGGCCAGGGTTCTTCCATAGTTTTTTTTTTTTTTTTTTAACTTCCTGGAAGAATTTGTGCCAAGATTGTGTCTTGCTGAGTGTGTTTTGACACTTCTGAAACTCTTGCAACCAGAGGTTGTGTGTGTGTGTGGGTGTGTGGTGGTTTATTTATTATTTATTTATTTTAACAATTTTTGCAATGTGGATGTGTTATTTATTTAATTTTTTTTATTTTTTTTTATTTTTTGGTTGCAATAGGCCATTTTTGTGTTTTTTGAGATTAAAAGTCTGAATTCTGACTTTCAAACTTTGAATTCTGTAAAAATAAATAAATAACCTAAATAATGGCCTCAGGGTTCTACCATAGTTTATTTATTTTATTTATTTATTTTTTGTTTGTGCCATCGTAACTTCGTGGAAGAATTTGTGCCAAGCTTGTGTTTTGCTGAGCGTGTTTCAGCTCGTCTGAAACCCCTTGCAACCAGAGGTTTTACTACATTTTTAGGCTTTTCTTTTTTCCCAGTGAGTGTGTGTGGTGGTTTGTTTGTTTGTTTTTATTTAATTTTTTTTATTTATTTTAACAATTTGCGATTTGGATGTGTTTTATTTTATGTATTTATTTTTTTGGTTTCAATAGGCCGTGTTTTTGATGAAAAATCTGAATTCTGACTTTCAAACTTGGAATTCTGTAAAAAATAAAATAAAAGAAAAATAATGGCCTCAGGGTTCTTCCATAGTTTTTTTTTTTTTTTATTATTTTGTTTCTGCCATCGTAACTTCCTGGAAGAATTTGTGCCAAGATTGTGTCTTGCTGAGCGTGTTTCGGCACGTCTGAAACCCCTTGCAACCAGAGGTCCTTCCTGCCCACCTCTCCTCTACATCTGAATTAACGTGTTGTGTGAAAGATATATTGCTGCACATTGTGTGTAATAGGTACCCCGATTTCCCCCACACCCCGATCGCCAGAGACAGAATGTTGCCTCCTGAGACCAGCAAAGGGACAGTCGATCTATTTCTACAGACATGGAAGTGTGAAAAAAAAACATAATTTAAGAATACTATTTTTGGAAGGTGTAAAAATGTGTCTAGTGCTGGCGGCGGGAGGTGACGAGAGAAACTCTATTACTGTGATGAGGTGCAACTCCGCTGTGGACTGAGCTGTCATATAATATTGTTCACCCCATATATAGGCATTTTACTACATTTTAGGCTTCCCTTTCTTCCCAGTAGACCAAGGATGGGTTTATCTGTTTGTTGTGTGTGTGTGTGTATAATATATAATTTTTTTTTTTATATATTTATATTAAAAAAGCGTATTTTTGTTTTACAATAAAAAAAAAAAAAACACACAGCCCATTGTTAAAAAACAAAAATAAATAAAAATAAAACACCACCACTCATCCAAATCGCAAATTGTTAAAAATAAATAAATCAAACAAACTTTTGTAAAATGCCTATATAAAAAAAAAAGGAAGAAAACACACCACATCCATTGGAAATTGTTATATATATATAAAAAAAAATTTCTTTTTTTTTGTTTTTTTTAACAATTTCCAATGGATGTGGTGTGTTTTCTTCCTTTTTTATTTTTTTTTTTATATAGGCATTTTACGAAATTTTATTTTTTCCCAGTTTGTTTGTTTGATTTATTTTTAACAATTTGCGATTTGGATCTGTGGTGGTGTTTTATTTTTATTTTTTTATTTTTTTTTAACAATGGGCTGTGTGTTTTATTTATTTATTTTTTTTTTATTGTAAAACAATACGCTTTTTTAATATATATATATATATATATATATATATATATATATATATATATATATATATATATATATATATATATATAAATAAATATAAATATATATATATATATATATATATAAATATATATATATATATATATATATATATATATATATATATATATATATATATATATATATATATATATATTTATGTATGTAGTCTTAGTCTTTTTTTTTTTTTTTTTTCCCAGTTTGTGTTTGTTTTTTTTATTTTTTTTTTATTTCTTTGTTTTAGTTTTTTGTTACAATAGGCCGTGTGTGTTTTTTTTATTATTATTATTATTTATTTTTTATTTTTTTTGCGGCACCATTGACCACCGTTTCCAAGTACCATCGTGTTGAAAAGCCTGATGTGTAATTTTCACACGTGCTGCTATATTAATATGAAGAGCCACCGATTTTTAGATGTCGGGTTAAACGTATCTAAGCCTGTAAAAGCCTGATGATTTGGCGGCAGATTTGCACGTTATTATGTTACGATACCGACGCTCTAAGGCCGCGTACACACGTGGGGACTGTTCGCCCAACTTTGTCCGCTGAACAGTGTTTCGGCGGACAGTCCGTTCGTGTGTGGGCTTCAGCGGACAGTTTCAGCGGACAGTCTGACGAACAAAGTTTTTCGGAAATTCCGTAAAACTGTCTGCTGAAACTTGGTTTGAGCGGACAGTCCGCCCGTGTGTAGGCTTGTTCGTCAAACTAAGTTCCGCGCATGCTCAGAAAGGATTTACACGGCGAAGGTTGCATTGCAGTGTATAGGACGTCGTATTTCTAGTCCCGTCGTACGTGCCGTTCACGTCATCGCGCAAGTTTCAACGGACTGTTCGTTCGTCGTGTGTGGCCATGTCCGTCCATGCTAATTTTGAGCGGACTGTCCGCTCAAACTGTTTGACGAACAAAGTTGGGCGAACAGTCCCCGCGGCCTAAGAGCCGATTTAAAAATACGGCTGGGGTCAGTGGTGCATTATCTCCCAAAAAGCACTTAATCTTTTTTTTTTTTTTCCTCCGCACATTAAATAACTTTTATTTATTTTTTCCTGTGGAGTGACTGGTACGGTAAGTCTTCCAAAAAAAAAAAAAGGCATTTAATCTCTTGTAGATTAAAAAGGGAAAAAAAAAACTCCAGCATTGTGTTCCATATGTCAAGTTTTCATAAACACAGCAAGCAGAACAAATCTGAGCGTGGAAATCATTAGCAGGCGCCAAAAAAAAAAAAAGGCTCTTCTAGCCACGAGCCCCGGATCAACCCCACAAACATTTTATTTCCATAAGGTAATAACTTCTCCGCGCATCTTTTATAAAGTAGAATTTGTTCCGAGAGGTGAGCCGTAAAGAATTGCGCAGGCAAGCAAACTATAAATAAATTTGTAATTTTAACATGCATTACCATGTAATTGAGAAGAGGTTCACGGATAATCCACGTCCTTTTTTGCTCTCACCCAGCCGCCTGGGAGACGGGTCTTAGCTGAGAAGATCTGGTGAATGGGGAAACTTTTGATGGGCGAGGGGCTTCAGGAGGGGAGGGGACCATACACTGGGTTCAATAGAAGCATCACATGATGGCAAAATTTTTATTTATTTTTTAAATCCTCCTTTTTTTTTTTTTTACAGTACATCTTTCTTTTTTTCCTTTTTACTATTATTATTAATATAAATATATATAAAAAAGAACGAAAGATTAAAAAAAAAAAAAAAAAAAAAATAATATATATATTATACATTTTTTTTTATTTTTTATTTTTTCTTTCATTTGTAACTTTCTTTTTTTATATATTTTTTTTTCTTTCTTTTTCTAATTCTTTTTCTTTCTCTCTCTCTCTCTATCTATATATATATATATATATATATATCTATATCTCTATATATATATATATATATATATATATATATATATATATATATATATATATATATATATATATATATATATTTAATAATATAAAATTTTGCTTAAGGGCACGTTCAAACATGAATCAGCCCCTGCAATCCACGTTAAATCAGAGGCCAGACAACCCATCCAGTAAGCTTAGTCAGGTCTGTAACCTTACTTTTTTGGGCCCTGTACCATAACCCAATGTTTGGCCACCCTGCCCCAGCCCGAGCAGAAGCACATTGGTGATCTCATCACTTTACTCTTACTATTACTGTCCTGATGTAACCAAGCCCCTAGTGATGTCATCTCTTTGCTCTCCCCCTGGTCTAACCAAGCCCCTAGTGATGTTCTCTCTTTGCTCTCTGCTCATCTAACCAACCCCTAGTGATATCCTCTTTGCTCTCTCCTGGTCTAACCAGGCCTCTAGTGATGTAATCTCATTGTTCTCTCCCAGTCTAATCAAGCCCCTAATGAAGTCATCTCTTTTAACAAACAATGATGGTCTTTATTGAAAAAATATAGAATGATCACATGTCACATGACAAACAGTATATAGCAGAAAACCTACATATTGCACAGTTATATGTTCCTACAGCAGAGGACTGTGTCGTGCAAAAATAGGAAACTGAGTAACCTATATCTTCCTGGGGGTGGGGGGTTGGGCATGGGTCCATGCATATCATACCTCATTGTACTTGGAACAAAAACGGACAAGTAGAAGCCATTCTTAAAATCAAGTTTGTTTGGTCCATGGTTGCCAGATCCGATCATATTTCCGTGATGTCATCTCTTTGCTCTTTTTTTCTAACCAAGACCTTAGAGATGTCGTCTTTTGCTCGCTTTTGGTCTAACCGAGCCCCTAGTGATGTCATCTTATTTCTCTCTCCCGGTCTAACCAAGCCCCTAGTGATGTCATCTTATTTCTCTCTCCCGGTCTAACCAAGCCCCTAGTGATGTCATCTCTTTGCTCTCCCCTGGTCTAACCAAGCCCCTAGTGATGTCATCTCTTTGCTCTCCCCTGGTCTAACCAAGCCCCTAGTGATGTCATCTCTTTGCTCTCCCCTGGTCTAACCAAGCCCCTAGTGATGTCATCTCTTTGCTCTCCCCTGGTCTAACCAAGCCCCTAGTGATGTCATCTCTTTGCTCTCCCCTGGTCTAACCAAGCCCCTAGTGATGTCATCTCTTTGCTCTCTCCTGGTCTAACCAAGCCTCTAGTGATGTCATCTCTTTGCTCTCTCCTGGTCTAACCAAGCCTCTAGTGATGTCATCTCTTTGCTCTCTTCCTGGTCTAACCAAGCCTCTAGAGATGTCATCTCTTTGCTCTCTCCTGGTCTAACCAAGCCTCTAGTGATGTCCTCTCTTAGCGCTCTCCCGGTCCAATCAAGCACCTAGTGATGTCATCACTTTGCTCGCTCCTGGTCTAGTCAAGCCCCTACTGTTCAATATACAGCAAGGCAATAGATCCTGATTGACTTGCTGAGCTGCCCCTCCCTCTCCCAGTCTGAGCCAGATCAAAGCCTGTTAACAGTAACACAGTAACTTAGGCTAGTTGTCTTTATTATAAAAAAAAAATTTATTTATTATTATTTTAAGAAAATATCTGGGCTAAACGGTGAGCTTTTCTTATCTGCCCGGAGTTGAACATTAAATGCTTCTTCCGAATATTAAGTGTGAACCATGTGAACGTGATTGCAGAGTTTAAGAAACATTTCTGTGCCTCAGGCAGAACCTTCAGCTCAGCGCCCGCCCTCATTTGCAGTACAGAAGCCAATTCTATTTCTAAGAATATTGCTTATTGCCGGAACAAATGCCCGTCTCGGTTGGGGAAAAGAAGACTTAAATAATTAAAAAGCAAACATGCACACAGATGCATGAATCTACGCTCTTCTCTGCAGAGGACCTCTACATTTCACTTTCTGCCTCCATGCTAAGCTGTAGGATTGGAATCTTGGTAACCCCTTTTTTTATTTTTATTTTTTATTTTCATACTACAGTGGATGTGTTGGTAATGCCAAAGTGGGTTCAGGTGGGGGCAGTACTGGAATCTGGGAAAACGCTGGTTTTACAAGATTGTATTTCCAACACAATCCTGAAAAGTCACAATATACAGCAATGGCATGGTGCTGTGCTCAGCCTTGGGCCATAAGGTTATCTTATTAGTATTGCTATCTTAAAGTACTGATGCTGATTTAAGTGGTCTGATTCCCAGGCAGGCGGCTTCTACAACCCAGAGGAACTCTATGGTCTCCTTGTCTTGTAGTGGAATGTAACACAAGTGTAAATTGAAATGCCACACTACTGCTAAAAGGTCCAGCTATGACCTATTCCATTGAAAGTCGGGGCAGTCCAAAGAGTATTGCAATGCATTTTAGATGTCATTTTAATACTGCCAAATGACCACCCAGTCTCAAATGTTGTGGCAGAGCCTGGTGAGTTGTCGTCACCCCAGGAACTCCTTTTTGGTGATTAGTCTTCATCCCAGGAGCCCTTCTTGGTAACCAGTCTTTATCCTGGGAGCCTGTGTTGACGATCATTCTTCAACCCGAGAGCCTCTCTTGGCGACCAGTCTTTATTCTTTGAGCCTTTCTTAGCGACCAGTCTTTATTCTATGAGCCTCTCTTGGTGACCAGTCTTTATTCTATGAGCCTCTCTTGGCGACCAGTCTTTATTCTATGAGCCCCTCTTGGCGACCAGTCTTTATTCTACAAGCCTTTCTTGATGACCAGTCCTTTATTCTACAAGCCTTTCTTGATGACCAGTCCTTTATTCTACGAGCCTCTCTTGGAGACCAGTCTTTATTCTACGAGCCTCTCTTGATGACCAGTCCTTTATTCTACAAGCCTTTCTTGATGACCAGTCCTTTATTCTATGAGCCTCTCTTGGAGACCAGTCTTTATTCCAGGAGCCTCTCTTGGAGACCAGTCTTCTTTTTACGAGCCTCTCTTGGCGACCAGTCTTTATTCTATGAGCCTCTCTTGGAGACTAGTCTTCATTCTTCGAGTCTCTCTTGATGACCAGTCTTCATTCCAGGAGCCTCACTTGGTGACCAGTCTTTAGTAAAATTCATATTCGTGTTCGTAATTTTTAAATTTTCTTCGAATTTACTTTTGTTATTTTGAAACGTTAAAAAATCGATTAATTTTTAGAATCGGTCGAAATGAAAGTTTGTTGTTTTCCATTTTGAATGCAGCAAAGCTAACAAACAAAAGAAAAATCTTCATCAAACAATTACAATGACTCTTTCAATCACTTTTTTTATTTTTTTTATTTTTTTATTTTTTTTGGCTTAACAAAAAAACAGCATTATTTCAAAATGGTACTCCAATAACAACACACGCCGTCTTTGACTTCAGCAATATGCGTACAGTTTAGAATTCGACTGGAGCTCAATGTAAAATTCGATTTTGCATTTCAGTTAGAATTTCCAAAATTCAGACGAATTTGCGTTACGTTATTTGGAGCATTTGGTAAAATTTGTTTATATTGTAATTTGTATATTCGGCTACATCTGAATAACAAAATTTGTCTGAAATATTCGAAACGAACCGCACAGGTCTACTGATGATGGGGTACTTATGGTGGGATTTAATCCCAATATTTACTTATTATGATCAGGCATTTTTAAGTAGCCTTGCATATATTTTATATGGTTGAATTTGTATATTGGTTTTAAGCAGGACCAAACTTAGAAATGTATGTTTAGGGTGTGCCCCCCCCCCCAATCTTTTGTTACTTCTGACATCTTGGAGATGCCCGTTTGGCTCTTCAGGGTTCAGGCGAAACGACATGCATGGAAAGGCGGAGGGGGCACGATTTGTTTAAAAAATAAAAATAAAACGCTACCCTATTGCTATAGAGGAGGGGGTCGAGAGAAGGGAAGTTTAACACAGAGGGTGAAAATCCACTTTCAGTTGACATATTTCTGTTACTATGCTAAACCTTGACAGTGAAGCTAGACTCTCTTCCCCCTTGACATTTCCTGGGAAACATCCGGGGAACCCTGGCCACGTCTCTCGTTGGCTCATCCAATCTTCCCAGGACTGATTTTTTTTTTTTTTTTTTTTTCAAAGACCTGTATCTAAATAGACATTATGGGATGGATCTACTAATGGAGTAGAGCAGTGTTTCTCAACCAAGGTTCTATTTGGGTTGCCCTGGCATGCCAGGAGCATGAGACCAAGTTTGCTCTGGATCAGAGGTGGATGTGAGGTCTCTTTGGTGATGGGGGTTGTCGGGTAAAAGGGGACTCTGATGTGATGGAGGACTTTGACTCTAATGGGGGGTCTCCTGTGGTAACATGGGGGGGGGGGGGGTCCTTTGATGTATAGTGTGGTCTGGATAAGGTAGTTGTGTGTAGGGATGAGCTCGGTATTCGACTCGAACATCGGCCGTTCGTCAGTTCAGTGAATTCAGAACTTTGTGGACCGTTTGCTCCACATTGTGGACCGTTTGCTCCACAATGCACTACGCCATCCCAGTGCATTGCTGGCTCATGATTGGCCAAGCATGCACTGTGACCCCCGCATGCTTGGCCAATCACAGCGCCGGCAGCGAGGAGAGCCATAATTGGCCAGAGGCAGGATGCCTGTGGCCAATTATAGCTCAGGGGGTTTAGTACACACCCCACGCTATATAAGGCCGCCATCGCGGCAGCCTTGTGTAGTGTGTTGGCGTGCAGGGAAAGAGCAAGATGGGCAGGGACAGTGTGTTATTTTCTCAGCCATCTGCAGTAGTTAGTGGGTGTTGTGTGCCTCCAGCGCAGTATACACCTGTATCTACCCTTTATTGCTGTTGCTCTCTAATACAGGCATCTGCAGGAGTTAGTGGGTGTTGTGTGCCTCCAGCGCAGTATAAACCTGTATATACCCTTTATTGCTGGTGTTCTCTAATACAGCCATCTGCAGGAGTTAGTGGGTGTTGTGTACCTCCAGCACAGCACAGTATACACCTGTATCTACCCATTTTTGCTGGTGTTCTCTAATACAGGCATCTGCAGGAGTTAAAGTGGGTGTTGTGTGCCTCCAGCACAGTATACACCTGAAGATACCCCTTATTGCTGGTGTTGTCTGTTGCATAGCTTGCATATTAGCCTTTTAAAATTATCACTTTTGATTTTCGAACGTTCGAGTCCCATAGACTTTAATAGGGTTCTAAAGTTCGTACGAATTTTCAGTCCGTTCGAATGTTCTGGTGCGAACCGAACCGGGGGGTGTTTGGCTCATCCCTAGTTGTATGCATTTTCCCAGGCTTAGGTTTCCCATTCATAACTAATATCTTAGGTTGTTTTACATCTTAGACTGGGAGGGTCTTTGAGATTTTGCATGCTTTTCTAAATTGTGCCGTTCACTTTGCAAACAATAGCCAATAACGTTCAAAGGTAAATTTAAAGCAGGGGTCTCAAACTGGTGGCCCTCCAGATGTTGCGAAAATACAAGTCCCATCATGCCATTGCCTTTGGGAGTCTTGCTCTTAACTGTCAGCCTTGCAATGCCTCATGGGACTTGTAGTTTTTCAACAGCTGGAGGGCCACCAGTTTGAGACCTCTGCTTTAAAGGGTTAGGTAAACTTTTTGAAAATAAATAAATAACTGTGCAGTCAAGGGTTCCTAATGGGATAAAAAAAACACTGTTCATCTTAGAAAAATTTGAACTTGGTTTCCATGACCCTTTTGGCCTTCCCCCAAGCCTTGCCAAAACTCCCATCCTGGCACAGATGTTGCGTTGATCGCATGCACAATGTGCTCCTCCAGCTTCTGCAACGGAGGGAGGGGTACGCACCCGGCGCAAACATTGGTTGGCAAAGGAGAGTGCTTGTCCCTGGTATGGTGGGGGGAAGCGCTCAATGAACAATGCGTTCCAGATTCTACCTATGCCAGGATGGGGAGGATTGGTCAGAATGGAGTTTTTTGGGCAAGATTTGGAAAAGTTCCATTTTCTATACCAGAAAATACTTTTTTTTTTTTTTTTTCTTTTTAATACTGGAGCCCCTCGACTGCAAAGTCATTTATTTTATTTTAATTTTTTTTTTTTTTTGTCAAAATTTTAAAGCACGTTCAGCCAGAGATCTTCATAATGCTCCTAAATAATTATCTTGCTCCAATTCTCTTTTCAAATGGAGAGTAATATCACTGATAGGCAAGAGGTTTAATACAAATTGTCTGCAAAAGTGATAATGGCTTCTCGCACCATTCCCCCCCCCCCCCCCCCCCCACCCCCAGTCACAGAGCCATGCTGAGAAAAGACTGAGTTAAAACAATTTCTTAAGATGAATGGAGCCTTAAAGGGAACCTGTGCCCATGAGGGCCCAGCAACAGGTTTATTTAGACTGGAACTAGACAATAGACTGCCTCCTATATGTACCCCTCTAGCATGTGTTACCTGTTTTTGATATTTTGTAATAGATCTGATATTTTTCCACTTCAAATATAACAATCATTTTAGATAGACTGTAAGTAAGAGAAATGTCTTTCATAGTAGCTATTACCCATGTATTGGCGCTGGCCCCAAGAACCAGTGATGTCACATGGGAGGAAGGTAAGTACTGGATTTTTTCTGCAATCCTAATGGCTGAACTAAGTGACTGGTGAGCAAAGGAAATCTGTTGGGGCTGCAATGTAATTGAACAGACTAACTTTAACACTAGTGAATTACCACCCATTCTCAGAAACCCTGGGGCAAGGCCTGGCGAGCGGTCTTCATCCCAGGAGCTCGTCTTGGCAAGCGGCCTTCATCCCAGGAGCTCGTCTTGGCGAGCGGCCTTCATCCCAGGAGCTCGTCTTGGCGAGCGGCCTTCATCCCAGGAGCTCGTCTTGGCGAGCGGCCTTCATCCCAGGAGCTCGTCTTGGCGAGCGGCCTTCATCCCAGGAGCTCGTCTTGGCGAGCGGCCTTCATCCCAGGAGCTCGTCTTGGCGAGCGGCCTTCATCCCAGGAGCTCGTCTTGGCGAGCGGCCTTTATCCCATGAGCCTCTTGGTGACCGGCCTTTATCCCATGAGCCTCTTGGTGACTAGTCTTTATCCCATGAGCCTCTTGGTGACTAGTCTTTATCCCATGAGCCTCTTGGTGACCAGTCTTCATCCTAGGAGCCCCTCTTGGTGACCAGTTTTCATCCTAGGAGCCCCTCTTGGTGACCAGTCTTCATCCTAGGAGCCCCTCTTGGTGACCAGTCTTCATCCTAGGAGCCCCTCTTGGTGACCAGTCTTCACCCTAGGAGCCCCTCTTGGTGACCAGTCTTCATCCTAGGAGCCCCTCTTGGTGACCAGTCTTCATCCTAGGAGCCCCTCTTGGTGACCAGTCTTCATCCTAGGAGCCCCTCTTGGTGACCAGTCTTCATCCTAGGAGCCCCTCTTGGTGACCAGTCTTCATCCTAGGAGCCCCTCTTGGTGACCAGTTTTCATCCTAGGAGCCCCTCTTGGTGACCAGTCTTCATCCTAGGAGCCCCTCTTGGTGACCAGATTTCATCCTAGGAGCCCCTCTTGGTGACCAGATTTCATCCTAGGAGCCCCTCTTGGTGACCAGATTTCATCCTAGCAGCCCCTCTTGGTGACCAGATTTCATCCTAGCAGCCCCTCTTGGTGACCAGTTTTCATCCTAGCAGCCCCTCTTGGTGACTAGTTTATATTGCTTGAACCCCTTTTTGGTGACCAGCCTTTATCTATGGGGGCCATTCGTGGTAACCACTTTTGGTGACCAATGTTTTTCTAGGTGTCCAATTTGCCAAATCCCAACCAGGATAGATTCTTGGCCAACTGGAAAGAGGACTCGCCATCTATTTGCATCAAGTGGGAACCACGTCCTTAGAAGAATGTCCTAGTTTTGGTTTTTGTAAAAGTAATCTTGTGATATAAGGTATGGAGCCTACACAAAAAAAATGGAGGTCTTTTTCTCGCATTCCTATAGCGATACAATGTCTAAATGCAGCCCCAAGGAAAGGTTCCATAATGTCAACCCCAGAAAATAATCTATACCTCAGCCTTTTTGTATTGTCGATAAAACACTAATGTACGATCGATTCATCAGTGATATGCTGCAGCACTGTCAATGTACCACTAATGATATTGGCCCGTTTTCTGCCCTGGCACACACCGCGGATCTCCCTAGTCAATGCAGGGTTAATGGCGGTTTGTAGCTGGCGTGTTTACAGAGGCATTATTGGGAGGAAGAAACGCCCATTTAATGAAGAGATGGTCGGTAATGGCTTTTTGATTATCCCGCTGTGTATTAAGTTAAGATATTCCATTGATTCAAAGCCATTTCATTTGTTTCTCTCTCCTGTTGACCTTTCACTTCCTATTAAAGCTGGCGGCCTCGAGGGACTTGTGCGTTCATTATCACGGCTCGCGTGGCGGAGACAGGTTAGACGCACAGAGCCCCGCTCAAAAGAAATGAGAGATTTTTATGTAGAGGGCTAGCGTGACAATTGATGGGTCTCGGGACATTTGGTTGTATTCCCAATTGTCTTTAGCTGGACTTGTCGTTAACGTAACAAGTCCACATGAATACATTCCCGACACGTGAAAATATATAAAGTAAACTGTTCCTTTTATCAGAACGGCTCCAGCTTTTTATCCTTTTAAAAAAGCAGCCCTGGAGCTTTAGTCAGTGACTTTGCCTAGAATGAGATGATGTCATCAGTCTGCTGCAGGCAGGAGGAAGCTTTTCCTCAGTCCCCCTTCCCCCAGTGCAGGGCCATCTTAATGCATAAGCACCCCTGGGGACTGCATGGGGGGGAGGGCCCACGAGCATTACACCAGATTTCCAACTGTCCCGGATTCGCAGGGACAGCCACGTTTTTTTACTAAGCTGTCCCGGGGATGGCCGTGCCCCAGGCATTGTCCCGGAATCCGTATTGTGCCGTCCCGATCCCAGTATTTTGTCCTCATCATCACCACCATGCTCCCCCCCCCCCCCCATACTGAGCCCTTCTGCCTCCCCAGTGGCGTCACTAGGGTTGGTGACCCCTCGCAACTAAGCAGGCTATAGCATCGGTGCGGCTCTTTATGCCTTAAACTGCCACAATGGATGGGGCCAGGATGGGATCGGGGTGGTATATAGAGCCAGAATGGGATCAGGAGGAATGGATGGAGCTGGGATGGGGTGGTGGTGGTTAGCGTCAGGATGGAATTGGGGGGTGGATGAACCCAGGATGAGATTGGGGGGGTGGATGGAGCCGGGATGG
Organism: Lithobates pipiens; assembly: GCF_037356315.1. NCBI lineage: Eukaryota > Metazoa > Chordata > Amphibia > Anura > Ranidae > Lithobates > Lithobates pipiens. The sequence goes on from NW_027507788.1 coordinate 6,299,374, forward strand.
GACTGGGTGGGCTGGATGGAGCTAGGATGGGATCAGGGAGAGGGAGGGGGGTGGATGGAGCCGGTATGGGATTGGATGGGGTAGATGGCGCTAGGAAGGGATTGGGGCTGGTGGATGGAGCTGGGATTGGGTGGGGTGGGGGAGCTTGGATGGGATCTGGGGTGGGTGGATGGAGCTGGGAAGGGGATTGTGGGGTGGTGGATGGAGCCGGGATTGGATCGGGTGGGGTGGATGGAGCTTGGATGGGATCCTGGGTGGTTGGATGAAGCCGGGATGGGATCTTGATGGGGGGGGGGGGGGTTGGAGATTATGTACTGGGGGTGCTTTTGGGAGGGGAGAGGAATTGCGCCGGAGGGGTCAAACTTTAAATCTGTCCCCCCTCCCTCTGCTTCTAGTAGAAGAGTCCTTTCTGACCCAAAACAAAGCACCCCCTAGCTCATATCCTCTAACGCCTCCCTAAAATCTCTCCTGGCAGTATAGATGATATATGCCAATCCCCCCCCCAAAAATCACCATGTCCCTCTCTTATGCAGTTCGAGGAAGAAGAGGAACACCGCGCTACGGCACCTTGGCCCTGGACAGGTGCCGTAGCGCGGTGTTCCTCTTTTTCCTCCTCCTCGGCTCTTCCTCCTGGCTTTTATACTTGAAGAGCCGAGGAGGAGGTGGCTATAGTCTGGTCTGCAGAGAGTGCAGCCGGCAGAGAGGGATACGATTGCGGCGTATGGGTCGGCACCCTGTCTGTCTCTGTCTCACTCCCTCCTCCCCCCCGCTCTCCCTGCACATCGTAGGCAGCTGAGGAGATCCAGGAAGGGAAGGAAGGAGCTGCGGCACCGATGCCAGTCTGAGCCCAGTGTCCTCCTCTGGTGGGTGTCTGCCCCCCCCCCCCACACCTCCATAGCGACGCCACTGCGCCTCCTCCCCTCTGTATTGTGCCCTTTGTGTTGATTAGTCTTTGATTTATGCATGTTTTCCTATTGTTTCAATTAGATTTGATTGAAAGTACTAATAAATGTTTAACTCCTATCAGCTATGAATACTTTCATTCTTGAGAGTAGGTGTGTAATTTTTGGGGAGGCTGGTAGGGAGCCCTGTGCATTACTTTGCCCAGAGGCCCATGATGCTATTAAGACTTATAGCAAGTCACAAGGTAAGAGGCTACAGCAGGGGCTGATCTGTGTCAGACATTTGTGGATGTAGCCAATAAAGTACTAAAACGTCTAGTGATTAATGGCCTAAGAGTAGAGATTGATCTCTTAAAAAAAAAAAAAATGGCTCCCTATTGTGTACTGTAACTTGTTGCGTAAATCTTATAGAAACCATTTATTTCTGCAATCAGTCATGATCTTCAATAACTGCCAAAGAAATTCCAATTGCTCTTCCCAGCTACCCATGCTTTTACGCTTCATAGTAGGATATCTGCCAGAATCGCCAGCCCACCACTGTATTGTAGCACTGCCTCCGCAGGAGTTGCTGGTGTCCGGGTGTCCCCTCTGCTGCACAGCCAGTCACTTAGCATTTCTTTTGTTCGCTCGGACCAAGGGTGGCCCGTCCATTGTGGGCGCATGGGTGCCACCCCCCCATCCATGCCCCGCTGCCCTCCCTATCAATGCGTCCAGCCCCTTTCAGGACACCGGCGCATGAATTCCTTTGGCGGGGGGTTTATTTTTTGTTTTTTTTTTGTTTTTTTAAGCACTGATTAGAGCCAGAGGCTCTAATAGGCTTCATAATAGGGTGGCTCGGGGCACAGAGCACTGCGTCCGGAGCCCACCCAGGTGTGTTGCAACAGCGAATGAATACTCCCTATTGCAACACCGATCCTCATCCCGGCCAATCTGGAAGCGGGTCTGATACCTGTCACCTGATTGATTGACAGGACAGTAGTAAGAAGAGCCTGCAACACTGTAATCCTTGAGGCTGGGTTCACACCGGAGCGATGGGGGAACGCCACGAATCCGCGGCGTTTTCCCGCATCGCATGCCTCCCGTCGGCAGTTCACACTGCCCTATGCGGACTGCTGGGAGTGTCAGTGAAATGTTAATGACACCCCCAGATCAGTTCGCATATCGCAGTGCGATCTGCAAACTCGGACAGGAATCTGATCGCATGGTGTGAACACCCATGCGACCCAATTCTGCTGCGGACCAAAAAAAGGGTCCTGTGCGAGTTTGCGGCGGGTGCGATGCGAGTTCAGCCATACTATCTGTATACTATCTGTATGGCTGAACTCGCATCGCACAGAGATCGGATGCGATTTACACTGCAGTGCGGTGCGAATCACATCCGGATCTCCCAGCCGCAGCGGTGTGAACCCAACCTGAAGTGTCGTTTATTGGTACACCAGAGTGACAATAAAACAATGATACTGACGCGTTTCGTCAATAGCCTTAGTTGTGAGCTACGACTAAGGCTATTGCCGGAACACGTCAGATTTATTGTTTTATTGTCACTCTGGTGCTCCAATAAACGACACTTCAAGGATTACAGTGTTGCCAGCTCTTCCTTACTACTGTTGCATTGGAGTGTGTTGGGACACATTGAGCCTCGGCACCTGTGAGTGGACCTGGCGTATGGATTGAGTTGTTCCTGCAGAGAGAGCGCTCTTACCTTTTCTTCTTTTCCTGACTGAAAGGACAAGCAATCCTATTGGACGCCTAGGAGAAGAAGAGAGGAGCTGCACAGAAGACACAGGCGCCCGCCTGCCGTCCATAGAAGCCTGCTGCCGCTGGAGCTTGCAACCCGCCAAATCCCACCACTTCTACCGGAGCCCGCTGCCAGCCGAAGCCCGCCACTGCTACCGGAGCCCGCTGCCCACCGAAGCCCGCCACTGCTACCGGAGCCCGCTGCCCACCGAAACCCGCCACTGCTACCGGAGCCCGCTGTCCGCCGAAGCCCGCCACTGCTACCGGAGTCCACTGCCTGCCACTGCTACTGGAGCCCGCTACCTGCCGGAGCCCGCAATCCACCTGCCAGGGCCTACTTGGGTTAGTGGAGGGGGATGCTGACTGACATGCCACCAACCAATGGGGGGGGGGGGTCGTTGTTTGCTGTTCCCCACCCGAAAAAAAAAACACTGGCTGCCACTGCCTCAGACACAGCAAGCCGTCCTTGGCTTTTTTTTATTAGGGGATGATAACTTGGATGGTGTAGGGAATTCTGGGATGCCCAACTTGGAAAATGTCCAGAACATAAAAAAAAGGGGGGGGGAACGTCCTCCCTATTTATATGGAGCTCCTCTTCTTCCTTCCTCCTGCACAAGCTTGGTTCTCTATTTACAGACCCCACTGATCACTCCAAGGAGTTGACAGTCTTGTCAATTCAGCAGCAGCCCATTACAGGCTAGGAACAATCCCATCCCTGTGTGGATACGTTTTTAGTACATTTTGGGGTGAACTGCATCTCCTCCCACCGTTCCTGTAGACACTGTGCCCAGTTCTACCACTGCAGAAGACTCCCAGTCCACCTGGCTACCACCAGCCCACCTATCTGCTTGCTTCCCCCCCGTCCTCCGGGCTGGCACACACTCGCATAAAGACCTCCCAGGGCAAGGTTAGATGAAGACTTGGCACACCGCGATCTTCAAGAGAGCGCTGCTACAGCGGAAGTCTCTCCCCTGGTCTTGTCCTTGCACCGTGCTGATCTACTCACTGTATCTGCTTGCTCTCTCCTGCTGCCTCTCTGGCATGAATCCCTCCAACTGCCTCCTGTAGTTGGATCCTTCCAGGCCAGCTATCCTGAGCTTCAGCCCGAGATAACCCCCCCCCCCCCCCCCCCCACTTCAAGGCTCCTTCTTACCTCCACCCACTAGTTCCAGAACATTCTCCAACATTCTAGAAAGAGGGGGGAGGGGCACCTGAGTGCTGCCAGGATGAGTCATCCAGCCCTGAACTCCTGGTACCATGACCCAATTACAGACTCCTTGTGCACCATGAGTCAGAATATAGTTTAGCTACCCTCACTACTAGTAGAACACACCAGAGGGTGCTACAGTACAGTGGCTGTGTGACTGTTCCCCTTTTATCGGGATGTAGGGAGTTTGGGAGCAGGGGCAGATCCTGAGTCTAGTCTCTGGAGGGGCACTGCTATAAAATATGTTTATTTGGGGGCAATTTATATGGGAGATTGCTGGTATTGGCACTTCAATCATTATGGCACCATGGTTGTTATGGTGTCAGGATGATTGAAACGCATAATTTCTATTATTACATTGTAATATAAAATTAAATGGTTCAACTCACCATAATGCAGAATCAGTGGGAGGTCTGAGGGTGTCACTTGCCACGTCACCTGTCACACATTGCGGAGTGCCACATCACCTGCCACACATTGCGGATTGTCACTTGCCCCGTCGCCTGCCACACATTGCGGATTGTCACTTGCCCCGTCGCCTGCCACACATTGCGGATTGTCACTTGCCCCGTCGCCTGCCACACATTGCGGATTGTCACCTACTGTTTCACTTTTTCTGCTAAGGTGGTCTTTTGCTGTGTCCCAAACTGTGAAGTTAGGCAGCAGAGAGATGATGTAATCTCTCTGCTGTCCACGGCTTCCCGCACAGTGAGGGCGGAACTTCAGGGATGCAGGGCAGTGAGAGATGTCATCTCCCTGCTCCCCTGCCCGCTTGCTTCCTGATTGGCCAGCAGCCCTCAGACACTGAGCCGCCAAGCTTCCCCCTCCTCTCACCCGCCCACTCACCAACCAAACCACCCACGCTGTCACCCGTGGAACCGGCTGGGCTGTCATGCTGAACCGGCCGTATTGTCATCCACAATTCTCGGAGGGGCAATTGCCCCGTTGCCCCCCTGGATCCGCCCCTGTTTGGGGGGCTGCTGGCCATTGTGGGACTGTTCTCATGAAATTGTGATAGAGTTTAGGTTGTGGCAGTATTCTGGCCATTTTCCTCATATTAGAGAAGTGGAGAGTATGGTGAGTAGCTGTGACTGTTCCCCCTCTTATCCAGAAATGGACAGTTTGGTGGTTTGTGTGACTGTTCCCCTCATATTTGGAAGGGGGAGTTTGGTGAATTTGAGGGGTTGTGTGACTCCTCTTTTTTCATATCAGGAAGTGAGGAGTTTGGTGGTCTTTGGGTGGCTGTGTGACTTTTCTCCTCGTATCGGGAAGTGGAGAGTTTGGTGGACTGTAGACAGTAGTGTGACCATTCTACTTGTATCAAGAAGTGGGACGTTTGGTGGGCTATGGGGGTCTTTGTGTGACTGTTCCCCCTCATATTGGTAAGTGTGGAGTTTGGTGGTCTGTGGGAGGTTGCGTGACTGTCCTCTTATCGGGAAGTGGGGAGTTTGGTGGGCTGTGGAAGTTGTGTGGTGGTTCTCCCCAAATTGGGATCTGGTGATTAATCCGATAGATGGTTGTGTGGCCGTTCTCTTCATATCAGGAAGTGGGCATAATACCACAAATGGTTGTGTGACTGTGCTTCTCATACCAGGAAGTGGAAAGTTTGGTGGATTATTGTGTGACTCTTCTCATATTGTAAAGTAGGGAGTTTTTGCGGTTCCAGTGGGAAGGTGGGCTTTCACGGCCAGTATGGTAGCCTGTTTTAAATGCCTACTACCCCCCTCCCCCTCTAGAAACCTTGGCTTATTTATTTATTATTTTGCATGGTTTGACCAGTCTGATGTTGAAGATCTCTAGTGGCCTGCATGGGTCCCTGACCTCAACCCTACTAATCATCTTTTTGTGATGAACTTAGACACCGATGATGAAGCACTATTCCTTTCACTGGCATCAATGATGGGGCACCCTTCCTTCTACTGACGCCAATGGCAGGGCACGGATTTCCCCTACTGACACCAATGATGGGGTGTTTTTCCTTAAACTGACATTAATGATGGGGCGCCATTCTTCCCACTGACACCAATGACAGGGCACGGATTTCCCCCTACTGACACCAATGATGAGGCATTTTTCCTCCCACTGCCACCAATGATGGGGCAATGTTCCTTGTAATAACCAGAGCTACTATATATATATATATATATATATATATATATATATATATATATATATATATATATATATATATATATATATATATATATATAGACCTCCAAGCCCGAGACATTGTCTACTCCCACCGACACTGGGGCATTTTCTTCTCCAACTGGCCACAGTCCGGCCCTCCTAAAGCCTGATGGAATGTAAACCAGTCCTTTTTTTTGTTTAGAGCAGGGGGTCTCAAACTGGTGGCCCTCCAGATGTTGCGAAACTACAAGTCCCATCATGCCATTGCCTTTGGGAGTCTTGCTCTTAACTGTCAGCCTTGCAATGCCTCATGGGACTTGTAGTTTTTCAACAGCTGGAAAGCCACCAGTTTGAGACCTCTGGTTTAGAGACCCCTAAGGCCATTTTCAGCTGTGACAGACCTAGCTGGGACCGAGGCTCTTGGAGGAGACTGAATGCGAGCCTCTTGCCTTGTGATTATGGGCCCTCACATTTGGGGGAACGGTGCTCTTTGTGAGCTGTATGCCTGGGGGACCCCTGAGGTGGTGTTACTTGGATTCAGGTCCGTGCCCCCCCCCCCCAAGAGACACAGACTCTGGATATGTAAATGCCATGTTAGCAATAGACTGAATCACACTGTTGGGACATAAACTCTTAGATGCTAATATCATCACCTCCAGCCACCTGTCTATCTTGTATAATGTAAATGAGTCTAGTCTGGCTTGACACAGATTCTAAAGAGTATTTCACCTATTGTTTTGTTGTTTGTGCTAATTAACCTGCAATTGAATTGTTAGTGAGCTAGGAGCCGAAAAGTCTTATCCCTCAGTCAACTAGTCTGAGTGTTGATTTAGATAATTAGCTCATGCTAATTTAGGTTAGTTTTTAGTCACCCCGCTGTATATATTTTGTGTGAGATCTCAAATAAAGGTAATTCCTGATGTCCTCCAAGACTGGGGTCGTCTAGTTCTTGGGGGTTCCTATAGCCAGATCCATTGGACTTGTGTTCCAGGACTTAGGAAGCGGTATATAGATGGAAACACTCAATCGGAGTGTGGGATCGGTTCCGTCACAGCAGCCATAAGAGCTTAGCTAGCAGACCACAAAATAATGGTCAGGGTCAAAGGTCCTTCTTTAAATTCAAAATTCTCCATGTCTGACCAGAAGATACCTTTTTTTTATTTTTTAAGGAACCATAAAAAAATAAAATGGCAAATTCTGCACTGCCATGAGGTGTTTTTTATTTTTTTTTGCAATGCTGGTTAACTTCAAGGAGTCATTAGCTCCTCATGACGGCGAGCACCTCTGGAGGCCCATAATAGACGGAGTGATAATGGGCAGCACTCAGATGCTGAAAGTTTTGGCCACATACTCAGCAATTTAACCCCGAGCTGCTGAGTCAGAGACACGCCGGCTGTAACGAGGCCTAAAACAACCTAAGCATTCTGCTAATGCTGACACCGTCCCTCCTCCGTCGTTACTCGAGAGTTTTCTTCCCTTTCAGCACTGATGGAATAATAGACACTTGTGAGGATAGGCCTTCAGCTCTCTGAATTTACATTTTCTCTGCTTTTCAGGGTCACTGAGCGTTTAGCTTCCCTCTGAGTGGCTACCTGCCGCCTAATCGTGTACGAGAATGTGCGAGGCTTGTTCAGGCACAAGAGCTGGCGCGTCGACGATATATCTCAACCACATAGCTAAAAGAATTATGAAGAATTTCCGAAGACTTGGCCACGAGGCTGGTTTATAGACGTACATTTCTAGGAGGACCTCCCCAGTACTAAGCTAAAATTACATTAAAGCCCAACTTTGGGAAATTTTGAAAAACCTTCCTTGCGGTGGGGCTGCGCCTGCACCGCAGGGATCGACTGACCCTTTTAGTCTAGTCTAGAGGAGAGTAAAAGCACTTTAACTTACTTGATTCTCCACTCCGTCATGGTGCAGTGGTGGATTGTTCCTTGGCATCATCCCATCTAATGCGTGGACCCTGCATCAGTCTTGACATCGGGACCTTAGACCACTGAAACATGGGGGAGGAGACACTGCAGACACTGGTCTAGCACTATGGTGGATTGGGTAAGTAGACTCAGTGGCCTGTAAATCACAATGGTAGACATAAAGGGGCTTGTGGAAGCAACCACAGCATGCAGTGAAGCCTGGTCTCCAAGAGGGGCTCCTGGGCCAAAGCCTGGTCTCCAAGAGGGGCTCCTGAGCTGAAGACTTGCACCCATCTTTAGCATATGGCACTTCCAGGAGTGTCAGATCCGCCCCCCCCCCCCTCAGCTTCCCGCCCATTCTCCACTGCATGCTGTGGTTGCTTCCACCAGCCCCTTTATCTCTACCATTGTGATGTACAGGCCACTGAAATTAATTACAGCAGAGAAGAACCAGCTAGGAATGAAGGGTTGGTCGTAAAGGTAGTATAAATCATTTTTGCTTGGATACTTTTTAAAGAATAAAAAAAAAAAAAAAAGACTGGAAAATGAAAAAAATATCCTTTGCAGTGAAAAAAGTCTCCAAAGGAGGGGCTCCTAGGCTGAAGACTAGTCTCCAAAGGAGGGGCTCCTAGGCTGAAGACTAGTCTCCAAAGGAGGGGCTCCTAGGCTGAAGACTAGTCTCCAAAGGAGGGCCTCCTAGGCTGAAGACTAGTCTCCAAAGGAGGGCCTCCTGGGCTGAAGACTAGTCTCCAAAGGAGGGGCTCCTGGGCTGAAGACTAGTCTCCAAAGGAGGGGCTCCTGGGCTGAAGACTAGTCTCCAAAGGAGGGGCTCCTGGGCTGAAGACTAGTCTCCAAAGGAGGGGCTCCTGGGCTGAAGACTAGTCTCCAAAGGAGGGGCTCCTGGGCTGAAGACTAGTCTCCAAAGGAGGGGCTCCTGGGCTGAAGACTAGTCTCCAAAGGAGGGGCTCCTGGGCTGAAGACTAGTCTCCAAAGGAGGGGCTCCTGGGCTGAAGACTAGTCTCCAAAGGAGGGGCTCCTGGGCTGAAGACTAGTCTCCAAAGGAGGGGCTCCTGGGCTGAAGACTAGTCTCCAAAGGAGGGGCTCCTGGGCTGAAGACTAGTCTCCAAAGGAGGGGCTCCTGGGCTGAAGACTAGTCTCCAAAAGAGGGGCTCCTGGGCTGAAGACTAGTCTCCAAAAGAGGGGCTCCTGGGCTGAAGACTAGTCTCCAAAGGAGGGGCTCCTGGGCTAAAAAAGCCCTTCTTGGAGACCGGACTTTGGCCCGGAGACCTGGCTTCAGCCTAGGAGCCCCTCTTGGAGACCTGGCTTCAGCCTAGGAGCCCCTCTTGGAGACCTGGCTTCAGCCTAGGAGCCCCTCTTGGAGACCTGGCTTCAGCCTAGGAGCCCCTCTTGGAGACCTGGCTTCAGCCTAGGAGCCCCTCTTGGAGACCGGGCTTCTCGGCCCAGGAGCCCCTCCTTGGGGACCAGGCTTTCGGCCCGGGAGCCCCTCCTTGGGGACCAGGCTTTCGGCCCGGGAGCCCCTCCTTGGGGACCAGGCTTTCGGCCCGGGAGCCCCTCCTTGGAGACCAGGCTTTTCGGCCCGGGAGCCCCTCCTTGGAGACCAGGCTTTTCGGCCCGGGAGCCCCTCCTTGGGGACCAGTCTTCAGCCCAGGAGCCCCACTTGGCCATATACTGGTCATATATGTGAAATCTATAAATGCACACGTTAATGTAACTCTGTAATCATTATATTTTATTTTTTGTAGTCTCTCTGTATGGCAGAACTGGAGTGAGAGAGGAAGTAACATCACAATCCGCTGACAGCAAGCATGCTGATAGGAGGAGAGAGCAGAATGATGAATAGATGAATTAATCGCTGTGCTCCTTTTTTTGCACTGACCAGTCACAGGCCGGGTTCAGAACAACCCGGTCTCAGAGGAAGCGGATTGATTGATGCTGATCATTAGACTGAGGGCATGTAGTGACAGAAATGAGAACCACAGGGGAAATTTCTAGATTAAAGTGAATATTGCAGCCAAAGTTGGTTTCATTATTCCATGTTTTTAATGGTCTAGACACTTATTTTTTTTTTAATTTTTTTTTATTATTTCTTTTTTTGTCTGGAGTTCTGCTTTTAAAGGGCCAGACCCCCATAAATGGTATATTTCAGTTGTAGATTGAGCCTGGTGGAACATATTACCCCATGGCTTTATAGACCTGAGGGTTACAGGTTGTCCTCTCCCTGTCTGTAGGTCCTGGCTCAGTTTCCCAATGGCCATGGGTTGAGTACCAATGAGTCAATGGCCTGCAGTGTGATGATGATCATTAGCAGTCTGAAGAGCCCATATCGAGGGGCTGCAGATGTTGAAGAGCGGTCTGACATTCTTTGTGCTCTGTGAACTCAGTTTCTGGTGGATCCCAAAAACACGTTCATTAATCATTACTATTTTTTTTTCTCCCGTTTCTTCCACCAGGGACCCCTTCCGACACCAACAGCCAGGAAGAATCGCCCAGATTCCAATTCCTGCTCGCCCTTTGATGTGATGGAAACTCTGTGGCTCACAACCAATAGAGGAAACGGTAAGTGCTCATAACCTGACATTGTGTCATATACTTTATTTTTGGTCTTCCCTGGCTCCTCCCCCTGGCCACACCCCTCCCCCCAATCAACATAATGACATTTAGAAATAAAAGCTTTCTATTTTCATTACACGTCTTATTTTATACCCGGTGATGTCATGACCGGGTCCCCATGCTTCTCTATGCGGTGGGAGGGGCCTGCAGGGGGTTGTCTATAATGTCCTGAAAACATCGCAGGTGGGGGGGGCATGGCAGACGTGTGTGTGTGTGTGTGTGTGTGTGTGTGTGTGTGTGGAAGCAGTGGTCTCTCTGCAGGGGTTCAACACACCATCCTGCTGATTTCAGAGATTGAGTTCCCCAATCAAATTTCATTCTCCTTGCTGATTGGGGAGCTCCAGCTGTGACTCATCAGGGGGGTGTGGCAGACCTCTACAGAGAGACCACTGCTTCCACACAGATATCAGGGGTCCTTTTCTGTAGCATGCCGGCATGAGACAGGCTTTTCTTCTAGGGCAGTGGCTGCTTTTTCAGGAATTCCGGCTGTAAGGCAGTGGTCTCTCTGCAGAGGTCTGCCATGCCCCTTTCTTGAGTTGGCACGAGAGTTCTCCAATCAAATCTCATTCTCCTTGATGATTGTGAAGCTCCAGCATTGACTCATCAGGGGAAGTGTGGCGGACCACTGCAGAGAGACCATTGCTTCTACAAAGACAAGGGTCCTTTACTGTAGCATGCTGGCAGGAAACAGACTTTTCTACTAGGGCGATGGCTGCTTTTTTCAGGAATCCTAGCTGTAAAGCTTTGCTGCTTATTGGGGGGGAGCTGCAGCTGTGACTCATCAGTGGGGCGTGGCAGATATCTGTGTGGGGGGGGGGGGGGGGGGCAGTGGTCTCTCTGCAGAGGTCTGCCACTGCCCCCTGTTGCGCCAGAGAGCTAGATTCCTCCAAAGCTCACTTCTCCTTGCCAATTTTGAGAAGTTCCAGCTGGGACTCATCAGGGGCGGGTTGTGTGACAGACCTCTGCAGGGGGACCACTGCTTCCACACAGACAGCAAGGGTTCTTTTCTGCAGGATGCTGGCAGGGGACAAGGCTTTTCTACTAAGGCAGTGGCTGCTTTTTTCAAGAACTCCAGCTGTAAGGATTTGCATATCTTTTTATTTTTTATTTTGATGCAACTGGAATGTATTGATATTTTGTATTCTATATTGTTACTTTGTTGCAAATTGAGTAATAATGATATTGCAACAAATTTTACTGATCTCCAGCCTTAGTCTAGAACACAGGTGAGGCTTCCAGGTTTTGTGTGACCCCCCCGGAGGTGGGATCCTAAATAAATTTCCTTCTTTGGGGGGGTGTTGCGGCTCCCAAGCTCGGATCCCCACCCCCCTCCCCCCTCCCAGCCCCCCACCCTCCTTCATACCACCCAGGAGTGAAGAATTAATCTGGCGCTTGCAAATTTATTTATTTCGCCCCCCTCCCCTCCCCCCAAAGTAGTTTTCTGGTGCTAATCGCCTGGCGGTGGCGGCGGGGCGGACGGACGCAGTGACCTCACCGAGCAATTTTCATTCCTATAAAAAGATCCGGCGGACAATAAAACAGGGAATAAAGCCGGGCCTGAAATACTGACCGCAAGGTGAAGAAGCAAAGAGAGAATAAACCTGCCCGGGAAATTTACAGCCGCCGGGCTCGCGGGAAAGGCAAGCGCCTTAAATCGCCGCCACCCGAGCATGTATTACGCGGGACCGGCGGCGTAAATAACCCGCGTCTGGGTATTATTAGCGGAGCATTATCTCAGAGCGGGGCACCCCCCGTGTTACTACAGTCCCGGGGGTATAAATTAAAAGCGGTGCGGGCGGGGGGGGATCGCCGTGTTATGTTTCCAGTCTGTCCTCACTGGATGTAAAACGCCAGCCCCTCCCCCACTTGCCTCGCTGGTTTTTGCAGCAAGGACTCCTAGCATTGTACAGAGCCTAGAAAAAGTATTTATACCACTGGAAATTCCCCACGTGTTAACATGTTGCAACCAAAAACGTAAATTTATTTTATTGGGATTTTATGTGATAGACCAGTGATGGTGAACCTCGGCACCCCGGATGTTTTGGAACTACATTTCCCATGATGCTCAACTACACTGCAGAGTGCATGAGCATCATGGGAAATGTAGTTCCAAAACATCCGGGGTGCCAAGGTTCACCATGACTGTGATAGACCAACACAAAGTGTCACATAATTGTGAATTGGAAGGAAAATTATAAATGATACAAATAAATATGTGAAAAGTGTGGGGGGGAGGGGCATTTGTATGGCGCCCCCCGGAGTCAATACTTTGTAGAACCCCCCCTTTCTCTAAAAGTCTTTTTGGGGGTGTCTCTACCAGCTTTGCACATCTAGAGAGGACATTTCTGCCCATTCTTCTTCTTTGTAAAATATCTCAAGCTCTGTCAGGTTGGATGGAGAGCGTCTGTGATCAACAATTTTCAAGTCTTGCCACAGATTCTCAATGGGATTTAGGTCTGGACTGTGACTGGGCCATTCTAACACATGAATATGCTTTGATGTAAACCATTCCATTGTAGCTCTGGCTGGATGTTTCGGGTCGTTGTCCTGCTGGAAGGGGAACCTCCGCCCCGGTCTCAAGTCTTTTGCCGACTCTAACAGGTTTTCTTCTAAGATTGTCCTGTATTTGTCTCCATCCATCTTCCCATCACCTCTGACCAGCTTCCCTGTCCCTGCTGAAGGAAACCATCCCCACCACATGATGCTGCCACCACCATGTCTCACAGTGGGGATGGTGTGTTCAGGGGGATGGGCGGAGTTAGTTTTTCCCCACACATAGCGTTTTGGCCATAAAGTAGAGTTTTGGTCTCCTCTGACCAGATCACCTTCTTCCCCATGTTTGCTGCCCCCTCCCCCACATGGCTTCTCACAAACTACAAACAGGACTTCTTATGACTTTCTTTCTCCAATGTCTTTCTTCTTGTCACTCTTCCATAAAGGGCAGATTTGTGGAGAGACGACTAATAGTTGTCCTGTGGACAGATTCTCCCCCCTGAGCTGTGGATCTCTGCAGCTCCTCCAGAGTTACCATGGACCTCTTGGCTCTTCTCTGATGAATGCTCTCCTTGCCCGGCCCGGTCAGTTTAGGTGGACGGCCATGTCTTGGTAGGTTTGCAGTTGTGCCATACTCTTTCCATTTTCCGATGATGGATTGAACAGAGCTCCGTGAGATGGTCAAAGCTTGGGAGATTATTTTATAACCTAACCCTGCTTTATACTTCTCCACAACTTTATCCCCGACCTGTCTGGTGAGTTCCTTGGCCTTCATGGTGCTGTTTGTTCACTAAGGTTCTCTAACAAACCTCTGAGGGCTTCACAGAACAGCTGTATTTATACTGAGATTAAATGACTAGACTTACTAGACTGGCTTTTTGTCTCGTGTGAGGCTCATATTTGCATATCTCCCAGTGTGCTGGGAGCTCTACGGCGCTCTCCCAGCACAGAGACCAGGGTCTCTCCGTAAACTCCCGGGTTCTGGGTCACCCAGTAGCCAATCAGAGACTATCACAGTGATCAGTCATTGTGAAGCCCACCCCTGTGTTTTCTTTTTCTGTGAATGGAGGAGAGAAATGCCATATATCGTATCCTATCTCTCGCTTTCCTTGCAGAGAAATAAAAAAAAATAAAAAATACCTAAATCAATGTTTGATCTAGGGCAGTACCAGAGTTAGTGCTTGGGTCAAGGTCAGGGTCAAAAATCAGGGGGGAAAAATTGATGATAATAATAATAAAAAAAAAATAGAAAAAAAAAATACCTAGATTAATGTTTGATCTAGGTCAGTGCCAGAGTTAGTTCTTGGGTCAAGGTCAGGGTCAAAAGTCGAGGAAAAAAAATTTGATAATAATAAAAAATAAAAATGCAAAAATAAATAAATAAAAAATACCTAGATCAATGTTTGTGCCAAAATGCTAGGGTTTAGTGTTTGGGTCAGGGTCAAAGATCAAGAAAAAATAAATAAATAATAATAAATAAAAAAAAACCTAGATCAAGGTTTGTTTGATCTAGGTTAGTGTTTGGGTCAGAGTCAAAGGTCAAGAAAATACAATAACAAATACAACAAAATACCTAGATTAATGTTTAATCTGAGTCAGTGCCAAGGTCAGTGTTTGGGTCAGGGTCAAAGGTCAAGAAAAAATAAATGAAATAGAATTTTTTTTTTTTTTAGAAAAAAATACTAATTATATATATATATATATATATATATATATATATATATTATATAAAAACTGTTTGTGTGATCTAAGTCAGTGCCAGGGTTAGTGTTTGGGTCAGAGTCAAAGGTCAAGAAAATTACTACAAAGAAAAAAAAAAAATACAAAAAAAAAACCTAGATCAGATTAGTGTTTGGGTCAAGGTCAGGGTCAAAGGTTAAGCAAAAATAAATTTAAATCGGGAAAAAAAATACAAAATATAAGAAAAAAAAAATACCTAGATCAAGGTTTGAGCTGGGATAGTGTTTGGGTCAGGGTCAAAAGTCAAGGAAAAATAAATAAATTAAATGGTAATAAAAATACCTAGCTCAATGTTTGCGCCAGTACCAAAGTGCTAGGGTTAATGTTTTGGGACAGGGCCAAAGATCAAGAAAAAAATGTAAATAAAAAAAAAAAAAAAAAACCTAGATCAATGTTTGTTTGTGTGATCTAAGTCAGTGCCAGGGTTAGTGTTTGGGTCCGAGTCAAAGGTCAAGAAAATTAATACAAAGAAAAATACAAAAAAATACAAAAAAAAAACCTAGATCAAGGTTTGATCTAGGTCAGTGCCAGGGATAGTGTTTGGGTCAAGGTCAGGGTTTTTTTTTTGTTTGTTTGTTTTTTTTTGTTTTTGTAATCGCTAAAGTTGCTGAGCTATTTATCAAGAAATAAAGAGAGCTTAGACTTTCAGTTGTTGTTCTTATGATTGTGAGCTCCATGTCCGGTGCTGCCCACCACCTATGAGCTCCAGGCTTTTTTTTTTTTTTTTTTTGGGCCCCTATAGCTGACTTCAGGGCTGGATATGCTGACAGTGAGAGGAGGGAGGGGGAGGGGGGGGGTTAATGCAGAAGCGGTGAGGAATAGGTACCGGAGACGGCGAGTAAATGTAGCACAGATGAATAATTAATATGCCATTTGGTGTTGGAGAAACAAAGCGGCTGGAAGGAAAGGTGGGAGGGGGGCGGCTAAAATGTCACTACCGGGTCCTGGAACTGGCCGAACGGTTTGCCGAATTCTCTGTGGTGGATGGAAAGTGGAGGTATCGCTATAGGTGATGAGCTTGTAAAAAAAGAAAAAAAAATGCCGCGGGGTCCTATAGGCTCTTTATTATCCATATTATTAACCCCTTGACCTCCTAGAGATTTACCCCCCTCCTTCATGACCAAATGTAATTTTTTTTCCCCCCTATAAATAGCTTTCTTTGGTTTGATCACCTCTGCGTGGTTTTTTTTTTTTTTTTTTTTTGGTTAAAAAAATAAAATAAAAAATGACCATTTTGAAAAAAAGAAAACAAAACAATATTGATTTTACTTTCTGCTGTAAAACGCATCCAATAAAAAATACATAAAAATAAAATAATAACATCAAATCTCTTCATAAATTTAGGCCAACATGTATTCTGCTTCATATTTTTGGTAAAAATAAAAAATCCCAATAAGTGTATATTGATTAGTTTGCGCAAAAGTTATAACTTCTACAAACTATAGGCTATATACTGGAATTTTTATTTTTTTAATATATAAAATATAATATTTTTTTTTCTTTTACTAGTTATGGCAGCGATCAACTACAATGGGGGTGGTGTATGGTGGCATAAGGGTGATGAATGGGGAGATACAGGGGGTGTATGTAGCTATATACTGTAGGTGATGGATGAGGGCATATAGGTGATGAATGGGGGTTATTGGGGTATACAGGTGATGAATGGGGCTATACAGGGGGTATTGGGGTATACAGGTGATGAATGGGGATATTGTGGTATACAGGGGGTTATTGGGGTATACAGGTGATGAATGGGGCTATACAGGGGGTATTGTGGTATACAGGTGATGAATGGGGCTATACAGGTAATGAATGGGGGTATACAGGGGGTATTGGGGTATACAGGTGATGAATGGGGCTATACAGGGGGTTATTGGGGTATACAGGAGATGAATGGGGCTATACTGGGGGTGTTGTGGTATACAGGTGATGAATTGGGCTATACAGGGTGTTATTGGGGCATACAGGTGATGAATGGGGCTATACCGGGCATTATTGGGGTATACAGGTAATGAATGGGGCTATACAGGGTGTATTGTGGTATACAGGTGATGAATGGGGCTATACAGGGTGTATTGTGGTATACAGGTGATGAATGGGGCTATACAGAGGGTATTGTGGTATACAGGTGATGAATGGGGCTATACAGGGGGTATTGTGGTATACAGGAGATGAATGGGGCTATACAGGGGGTATTATGGTATACAGGTGATGAATGGGGCTATACATGGGGTATTGGGGTATATAGGAGATGAATGGGGGTATTATGGTATACAGGTGATGAATGGGGCTATACATGGGGTATTGGGGTATATAGGAGATGAATGGGGCTATACAGGGGGTATTATGGTATACAGGAGATGAATTGGGCTATACAGGGTGTTATTGGGGCATACAGGTGATGAATGGGGCTATACCGGGCATTATTGGGGTATACAGGTAATGAATGGGGCTATACAGGGTGTATTGTGGTATACAGGTGATGAATGGGGCTATACAGGGGGTATTGTGGTATACAGGTGATGAATGGGGCTATACAGGGGGTATTGTGGTATACAGGTGATGAATGGGGCTATACAGGGGGTATTGTGGTATACAGGAGATGAATGGGGCTATACAGGGGGTATTATGGTATACAGGTGATGAATGGGGCTATACATGGGGTATTGGGGTATATAGGAGATGAATGGGGGTATTATGGTATACAGGTGATGAATGGGGCTATACATGGCGTATTGGGGTATATAGGAGATGAATGGGGCTATACAGGGGGTATTATGGTATACAGGAGATGAATGGGGCTATACAGGGGGTATTGGGGTATACAGGTGATGAATGGGACCATACAGGGGTTATTGTGGGTTTCTTCCCATTGGAGAATGTAAGATGCATGGTGACTGTTACCCCAGGATGTTGATGGTGACCTTGAATAATGCTGGAAACAAAGATGGCACCATCCTTCCGGAGAGAGAGAGGCAGTTGTGGGCATTGTGGCTGGGGGGGGGAGGGGCTATACTAACACATTAATTTAATTGTAGACTTTGACATGCAGCCATTCCTCAGTCCTCACTTATCATGACGGGTCCACCTTAAGCGTTTAAATCCTTCATGGCCTGTTCTCATTTGACAATAATTGATGGGGTTAATCACTCCAATTGCCGCTTTTAACACGTCTGTTCGGCCCATGTCATGGTGCCATGCTTAAACAAAATCTCTAAATGGCGCAAAGTTTGGTTGGTATGGTCTTGGTGTCTCTGCTTCTCCTGAAGGACTATCCTGATTGCTATCTGGGCACGCACACTCCGCCCTGGGGCTCCAGCACCGGCACAATGTGTGTCCCCGTAACAGATATTTAATAAATATGTTAATGAGATCCCCTCGGGCAGATACCTGTCTGGAATTACAGCCAAGGCTTCCGATGCTTCCAGACTGTTGCAAAGCCAGCAGGATCCTCCGGTGTCTTCCCTCGTAAACACCTCGGCATTGGGTTGAGGTTCTTCGGTGTACTGCTCCAAGTGTTTAAAATATCTGATGAATGATCATAGAGCTGAGGTCAGTCTTTGCTGGTCTAGAAAAGGTCCAACATGTGGTCAACTTTCTCTAGACCTCCATAGTGAAAATTAGGCAAAAGTCAATTGATTAGCCCAATCCACTACTACCATCCAATCCTCGACCAGTAACTTTTTCTAAAACCATAAAGCCAAAGCAGTCCGAGTTCTATTTAATCAACTGTAGCCGCATTCCAGAGTCCTCTTATGTTGTATGGGTGGCTTTGCTCCAAAAGCCTGGCTTTAAGGTTTCCACTCTCTCTGCTTGATGTCTAATGCCGCGTACACACGACCGGACTTTTCGACGGACTTTGTCCTGGCGGACTGGAATCCGTCGGACGATTCGATTGTGTGTGTGTGTGGGGCTCCAGCGGACTTTCTTCCCAAAAGTCCGGCGGACCTAGAAATAAGACTTGCTTCAAATATTTCTGACGGATTCGAGTCCGGTCGAAAAATCCGGTCGTCTGTGTGCTAGTCCGACGGACTAAAACCGATGCTAGGGCAGCTATTGGCTACTGGCCATGAACTTCCTTATTCTACGTCCTCGCGTTCGAATCCGTCGGACTTGTGGAGTGATCGTGTGTGGCCAAGTCCATTCGTTTGAAAGTCCGGCGGACCTCCGCTGCAAAGTCCGTCAGATTGTTCGTCAAAGTTCGGTCGTGTGTACGCGACATGAGCCAAAAAAAAAACCATTTGTGAGATCAGGTATGATGGATGAGAAGACCTGGCTCACAATTGGCATTCCAATTCATAACAAAGGTGTTCAGTGGAGATGAGGGCAGGGCTCTGTAGAGGACACGAGTTCCTCCTCACCAGACTGGTCCAACCATGTCTTTATGGAGCTGGCTTTGTTCTTCCCCCCAAACTGTGGCCACTAGGTTGGAAGTTCACGCTCCAAAAAAGTTATTCACGCGATTTTGGACTATCACCCCTATACAAACATTGGCCATTGATATGGAGCTGGCCCAACTTGGTGGCTTTAAAATCCTCCACTTTTTATGGGAAGTCCTGGCTCACAATCTTCATTCCAACATCCCAATTCATCCCAATGGTGCTCAGTAGGAATGCGGTCAGGGCTCTGTGCAGGACACTTGAGTTCCTCCACACCAAACTGGTCACAAAAGCTTGTTGGACGTCCCACTTAAAAACCATGACCGTTATTATCGATCTAGTCCACATTTGTGGCTATAACATCCTCCACTCTTTCTTATGTTAAGACTTTCTGTAACGTTTTGGAAGGTGTCTGTGGGAATTGATGCCACTTGATGTTGGATGAGAAGAACTGGCTCACGATCAACATTCCAATTCATCCCAATGGTGTGCTGCAGCGTTGAGGTCAGGGGTTTGTGCAGGAAAGTCAAGTTTCCCAACACCAAACTAGTCAAGCCATGTCTTTATGGTGCTGGCTTTGTACGCAGTGGCACAGACATGGTGGAACAGAAAAAGGTCTTACCACAAAGTTGGAAGCTTACTCTACAAAACGGTTATTCACAAGATTTTGGGCTGTCACACCTATACAAGCTTTTTGGACATCCCACTTCAACACCCAAGGAATGGTCCACCTATCACTTTAAGGTGGACTGTCCTTCTAATTACCATCATAATGTAGGCGAGTTTGCAAAGACGCCCAACCGCCAAAGACTTCCGAACAGGGTTTTAGCTGATTTCTGCAAAGAAAAGCAAATGGTGTTACATTTCCAAATACAACATCCTACTTAAAGGGGTTCCTGAGTTCCATTGTCCTAGTTTAGGTCCTTCAGATGGAGAATGGCTCTCAGCCATTTGAGCTTTAACCTTTTTTTTTTCTACAACTTTCTCTGTAATTATTGACTGGAATCAGTAGTTTACAGCAGAGTGGAGAAAAACCTCTGCAGAAAATAAGATCATGTTATGAAAGATTTAAGCGAGTGCCGCGACTGATGAAGGAAAAAATGATTACACCCAGAAATGTTATTACATTTCCGCTATGTCTGCTTGATTGGAGCTGCCGCTCTCCATCTGATCCGCTCCGATGGAGAATATTGGTGCGATATTGTATAGTATTCAGATTCCTGATGCAATTCTCCTTTCCTTCCCATCTGTAAATTTGGTGCAATTTTTTTGTGTGGCTGATGGGGGTCCTGTACAAGAATATTTAATGTGAGAGGTGTGACTGGGATCAGGAGGCTACAATGTTGTGTAGGATCAGGTGCATACAATTTATCTGCTTAGGATCAGGAAGATACAGTGGTGTCCGGGATCATGTGGATACAGTGGTGTCCGGGATCATGTGGATACAGTGGTGTCCGGGATCATGTGGATACAGTGGTGTCCGGGATCATGTGGATACAGTGGTGTCCGGGATCATGTGGATACAGTGGTGTCCAGGATCATGTGGATACAGTGGTGTCCGGGATCATGTGGATACAGTGGTGTCCGGGATCATGTGGATACAGTGGTGTCCGGGATCATGTGGATACAGTGGTGTCCGGGATCATGTGGATACAGTGGTGTCTGGGATCATGTGGATACAGTGGTGTCTGGGATCATGTGGATACAGTGGTGTCTGGGATCAGGTGGATATAGTGATGTTGTCTGGGATCAGGTGGATATAGTGGTGTTGTCTGGGATCAGGTGGATACAGTGTTGCATTCTGGGATCAGGGGAATACAGTGTTGCATTCTGGGATCAGGAGAATACAGTGGTGTTTTCTGGGATCAGGTGGATACAATGGTGTTGGTGTCTGGGATCAGGTGGATACGGTGGTGGTGTCTGGGATCAGGTGGATACAATGGTATTGTCTGGGATCAGGTGAATACGGTGGTGTTGTCTGGGATCAGGTGGTTACGGTGTTGGTGTCTGGGATCAGGTGATTACGGTGTTGGTGTCTGGGATCAGGTTGGATATGGTGGTGTTGTCTGGGATCAGGTTGGATACGGTGGTGTTGTCTGGGATCAGGTTGGATACGGTGTTGGTGTCTGGGATCAGGTTGGATACGGTGTTGGTGTCTGGGATCAGGTGGATACGGTGTTGGTGTCTGGGATCAGGTGGATACGGTGGTGGTGTCTGGGATCAGGTGGATACGGTGTTGGTGTCTGGGATCAGGTGGATACGGTGTTGGTGTCTGGGATCAGGTGGATACGGTGGTGGTGTCTGGGATCAGGTGGATACGGTGGTGGTGTCTGGGATCAGGTGGATACGGTGGTGGTGTCTGGGATCAGGTGGATACGGTGGTGGTGTCTGGGATCAGGTGGATACGGTGGTGGTGTCTGGGATCAGGTGGATACGGTGTTGGTGTCTGGGATCAGGTGGATACGGTGGTGTTGTCTGGGATCAGGTGGATACGGTGGTGTTGTCTGGGATCAGGTGGATACGGTGGTGGTGTCTGGGATCAGGTGGATACAATGGTGTTGTCTGGGATCAGGTTGGATACGGTGGTGTTGTCTGGGATCAGGTTGGATACGGTGGTGGTGTCTGGGATCAGGTGGATACGGTGGTGTTGTCTGGGATCAGGTTGGATACGGTGGTGTTGTCTGGGATCAGGTGGATACGGTGGTGATGTCTGGGATCAGGTGGATACGGTGGTGTTGTCTGGGATCAGGTTGGATACGGTGGTGATGTCTGGGATCAGGTGGATACGGTGTTGGTGTCTGGGATCAGGTGGATACGGTGTTGGTGTCTGGGATCAGGTGGATACGGTGTTGGTGTCTGGGATCAGGTGGATACGGTGTTGGTGTCTGGGATCAGGTGGATACGGTGGTGGTGTCTGGGATCAGGTGGATACGGTGGTGGTGTCTGGGATCAGGTGGATACGGTGGTGGTGTCTGGGATCAGGTGGATACGGTGGTGGTGTCTGGGATCAGGTGGATACGGTGGTGGTGTCTGGGATCAGGTGGATACGGTGGTGGTGTCTGGGATCAGGTGGATACGGTGGTGGTGTCTGGGATCAGGTGGATACGGTGGTGGTGTCTGGGATCAGGTGGATACGGTGGTGGTGTCTGGGATCAGGTGGATACGGTGGTGGTGTCTGGGATCAGGTGGATACGGTGGTGGTGTCTGGGATCAGGTGGATACGGTGGTGGTGTCTGGGATCAGGTGGATACGGTGGTGGTGTCTGGGATCAGGTGGATACGGTGTTGGTGTCTGGGATGAGGTGGATACGGTGTTGGTGTCTGGGATCAGGTGGATACGGTGGTGGTGTCTGGGATGAGGTGGATACGGTGTTGGTGTCTGGGATGAGGTGGATACGGTGGTGGTGTCTGGGATGAGGTGGATACGGTGGTGGTGTCTGGGATGAGGTGGATACGGTGGTGTTGTCTGGGATCAGGTGGATACGGTGTTGGTGTCTGGGATCAGGTGGATACGGTGTTGGTGTCTGGGATCAGGTGGATACAATGGTGGTGTCTGGGATCAGGTGAAAACCTCCCATCGCCCGACCTCCGTACTCTTCCCAAGAGTCCTCAGTAATGTAAGCAGTGGGCTGGCTCTTGGGAGGAGTTATGCTAATATCATAATGCCTCAATGGGTGGGTGTCGGTGTGGAGGAGTGGCCGTTTTTGGGCAGATTGCATGGGTTAACGTCCACATCCAATGAATGAAAGGGGAGGGGCCAGGGACAGTCAGGCTTGGGAGGAAAGGATAGATAATGATGGATGTCCTCCAGCCAGGAAATGAGGCGGGGCTCTCTCTGATTTGCTGCAGCTTCTAATGCACATGGCAAGAAGCTCACAGTGTGCGGTGAAATCAGAGGAAGCTGTTTCAGTTCATGAGAGGAGCCGGTACAAGTGTGCGAGACTGAAAGGGAGGCGGAACATGCATAACTTAAATAATCCTGATTGGACGCCGTACAGCAACGGCCGTCTGCGTCTCCGCTACAGATTTCCTTTTTTAAGAAAAAAGTAAATAAAAAATAAAATAAAAAAAGAAACAAAACGGAATATTTTCCCGGCTCTGTGGATTTCTCTGGGCCTCTTGACCTCATTTTGCATCTGTGGCGGAGTTGTCTGCTTCGCTGGAAATGGCGAGAGAGAAAAGAACAATAGCAAACAATTTGCGGTGCGGAGCGAAGAAATCCACATTCCTCTCCCCCAAATCTCCAATGAAACCGCATTTATTGGGCCAGCATGGGGGATGGGGGGGGGGGGGGGAATAGTTCCTCTTACATTGCTGTATTGAGCAGAGAAGGAAATATCGGGCGAGCCGTCACCCACCGTCACCCACCGCCATTAAAGTGCACCCGTCCCCAAACCGACAACACCACTTCTACTTCTGTTGCTTCTGTTTCCCACTTGACTCGGAGTGGAAAAAGCAGAACTAGCTCATGTTGGAACCTTTTATTGGGTATAAGGACATGTATATATCCCCCCCCCCCCCCTCCATCTCAGTACTGCTGATCTCCTGCAACCTCTTTGCAGCTACTTCCTAACTACATGCACTCCAGCCGTGGTTGCCTGACATTGATCCTGGCGGATTTGCTGATGGCGACAACACTAGACCGTGCCGGTGTCATGTGTGTTGAAATGGACACGTGTAGTCTTCATTGGAAGCCGGTGACAACGCAGGAGCACAAGTGGGAGACGGGGGGCCAGAGTGTTGTTCTTCTTTCTTCCTCTCTTCTTCTTCTTCTCTTCTCCAAAAATATGGGTATACTGTTGTATTTGTGTGCACTAAAATTAATTGAAGTGTATTTATTTCATGAAAATTTGCGTTCAAGAATCGTGTTGCGTCATGTGAAATAAGAAATTGCAACAGCCACCATTTTATTCTCCAGGGCCTCTGCTTTCAGAAAATTATATAACGTTTGGAAGGTTCTAAGTTGATTTCTCTATCAAAAAGATGTCGATAGAATATGTGAGGAATCTCACACTGGGCGGGAAGTGGTTAAAGTGGAGGGCCACCCTGAAAAAAAAAAATACATTAAAAATTAGAAAAAAATCATTAAAAAAAAAAAGTTTTTTTTTTTTTTTTTATAACTTACCAGAAATGCCTGTTGCTAGGCACATCATCCTAATCTGCCTCTTCCTCCTCCTCCGAGGATCTTCTTTCTTCTCTCCTCCGTGCGGCGTCTTCTGGGTAATGGGTCGCGCTGTGTTCTGGGAACTGTGTGTGTCCCACAACACAGTGCTCCCCGTCCACAAAGCGCTGCGCGACTCGCGCATGCGCAGTAGGAAACGGGCAGTGAAGCTGCAAGGCTCCACTGCCTGTTTCCCTTAGGCAAAATGGCGGCGCCGGGACCCGAGACCGAGGGACGGGTCAGCCTCGGGCGGCCGACATCGCGGGCACCCTGGACAGGTAAGTGTGCTTATTAAAAGTCAGCAGCTACAGTGTTTGCATTTTTGCATACATTTTTTTTTTTTTTTTTTTTTTTTTTTTAAAAACCGGCCCTCCTCTTTAAGTTTATAAAGAAAAATATGGTTCAGCAAATGATGATCTATATTTTGGTGTTAATGATAATTGTAGTAGCTGAAAATGTTAGTTATTTATTTTTTATTTATTATAATATATATAATATTACTCTGGTTACTGTTGGACCCCCCTGACCCCCTCCTTATCTACACCACTCTTGCAAATGAATACTCCTGGGAAATTATTTGTAAGGACCAAAAGTATTGCTGCATTTTCAACCGCAAAAAAAAAAAAAAATAAAAAAAAGTTTGCCCAATTTGGACTTCTGGAAAGACATTACAGCTTCCTTCTCGGTGGTCCCCTCTCCCCTCCCTACAGGGCTGACCGTGAAAAATCTCCATGTGTATGGCAAGCTATGCCCAAGCCACCAATCCCCCTGGTGTATGTGTATGTATGTATATGTATGTATATGTATGTATATGTATATATATATATATATATATATATATATATATATACATATACATATACATATACATATACATATACATATACATATATATATATATATATATATATATATATATATATATATATATATATATATATATATATATATATATATATATATATATATATAATAATTTGCATGGACTTTGCAGAATTTCTCAACTTTCCATCTGGATGACTTTGAATTATCACGGGGCTGTGTTTTTTTTTATTTCACGCGATCGTCCTGTTTACGGCGTCCTCATTATGTGTGTTTTTTTTTTGTTCGTTTTTTTTTATAAGGCTCATTTTTCTGGGTAAAAAATTATAATTTATTGTGTGTTTCTTCTGGTGTTATCTACACTTGCAGATTCCGGGATGTGTTTAATTCTAATCATGGGCACTGCAGCTCCGTGTAATCTTGGCGGGAGCCGAGTTCCATCCTCCACGGTCGCAGACGCTTCTGCGCTCCTTGGAAAAAATTAAAAAAAATAAAAAAAAAACAGACGCAGGTTTTTTGGACTCCAATTGTGTGTTAAGAAAGGGAGAAAAAAATAAGTAAAGCAAAACAAAAATGTCATCACTTGAAAACGGAAGCAGATGAAAGGCGCTGAGCGAAGCTTGATTCCCGTCCAAACCCCTCGCGCTCTCTGCGCCTGCCCTCCCGGCTGCCTCTCCTCTGGACAAAAGGGAAGCAATCTCCTAACTCGCCCCACGCCTGGCGCCTTTTGAAGTCATGAGCTGCGGCCTGCGGCACCACAATGCAAACACTAAATAGAAAATGAGGAAGGGGGGGTGGGGGGGAGTGGGGATTGGTGGCTTGGGCATAGCTTGCCATACACACTGAGATTTTTCATGTTCAGCCCTGTAGGGAGGGGAGAGGGGACCACCGAGAAGGAAGCTGTAATGTCTTTCCAGAAGTCCAAGTTGGGCAAACATTTTTTTTTATTTTTGGTTGAAAATGCAGCAGAACTTCTCCTGGTCCTTACAAATTATTTCCCAGGAGTATTCATTTGCAAGAGTGGTGTAGATAAAGGGGGGGGGTCAGGGGGGTTCAACAGTAACCAGAGTATGCGTGTGTGTGTGTGTGTGTGTATGTATATGTATATAATATAATATATATATATATATATATATATATATATATATATATAATTAGCGCTGACACATTTTCGCCTATTAATGTGATGTAAATGTTTTGTAATGCAAGCCTATGGACAATTCTATAGCTTAGTATTTGTGTGTGTGTGTGTATAATGTATGTGTGTATTATAATAACAGGTACGCTTTCAGAAAGATGTTATTGGGACAAATGTTTGTTCTTCTGGACCCTCGGAGTGTCTTGTTTTGCAGTTGGTCTCCATGCTCTGCAGTGACGTATTTTAAGGGCTCTTGAACGGGGACAGGCTGAGCCCCTTCAGCATAATTGCAGCCATACTTCCTCCACCCAGGCAGCCCAGGTGCAGTGTAGAGCCTGTGCATCGCTATACTCGTGTATATGGTGCGATCACAAACATGAGTACAGCATGCGGGCATATGCCAAGAATAGAAAACATTGGGGGGGGGGGGGGTGGGGGGGACTTTTATGGAGACCCCGCTGTAAGGAGGGGACTTTGATGGGGACCCTAATTTAAGAGGGGGCCCAGATGTAAGAGGACTATATTGTGATATGGAGACTCGTATGCATACCCTGATGTTAGGTAGTAATGCTGATGTAAGGGGGACTCTGATGGGGCACCTTCAGTAAGTGAGTTCCCAGGTGTAAGGGGGGCTATAATATAAGAGGGGGCTCTGATGTAAGGGTTAATGGTGATGTAAGGGGGGACTCTGCTGTAAGGGATACCTTGATGGGGATTCTGTAAGCAGGGGGGCCTCTGACAGGGACTCTGTTTGGGGGGTGATGGGAAAGGGGGCTCCTAAGGAGACCCTGATCGAAGGGGTATCTCCATTGTAAGAGGGACTCCTATGTGGACTCTGACTGGGGCCCTAATGTAAGGGGAAACGCTGATGTAAGAGGGAGGCAATGGTGTAAGGGGGGGATAGAGACTCTGATGCAAGTAGGGCACCAGATGTAAGGGACCCTGATGTAAGAGGGGGCTGTTATGGAGACTCTGGTGTAGGGATATCCCTGATGTGAGGGGGACTCTGATAGGGACTGTACGGGGGGGACTGATATGAGGAAGCTCTTATAGAGACTCTGATGTAAGAGGGGCCTTTTATGGAGAGCCTGATGGAAGGGGGACGCTGATGTGCACTCTGATGTAAGTGGGGGGCACTCTGATGAAGACCCTGATGTAAGTGAGGGAATCTGGGGGGGGGGGGTCCCTGATGTGAGGGCTAATTCTGATGCAAGGAGGGACTCTGATGGGTGCTCTGATGCATTGAGGGGCTCCAGAGGGGATTTTATTTTTTTTTCGGCCAAATATTTGTAAAATATACAATGTGGCCCCCAGGAAGTGTTACTGGCAGGATCTGCAATGTTTGATCTTTTTAGTTTCTGTTTATGTACTGGTATAGATACATTTACTGGTAGCAATGCATTTAGATACATTTATGTACTGGTAGCAATATATTAGATACATGTATGTACTGGTAGAGATACATTTAGATACATTTATGTACTGGTATAGATGCATTTAGATACATTTATGTACTGGTATAGATGCATTTAGATACATTTATGTACTGGTTTAGATACATTTTATGTACTGGTAGCAATGCATTTAGATATATTTACTGGTAGAGATACATTTAGATAAATTTATGTACTGGTAGAGATGCATTTAGATACATTTACTGGTATAGATGCATTTAGATGCATTTATGTACTGGTAGCAATATATTAGATACATGTATGTACTGGTAGAGATACATTTAGATACATTTATGTACTGGTATAGATGCATTTAGATACATTTATGTACTTGTAAAGTTATATTTATGTACTGGCTTAGATACATTTTATGTACTGGTATAGATGCATTTATATACATTTACTGGTATAGATACATTTATGTACCGGTATAGATGCAGTTAGATACATTTATGTACTGGTAGAGATACAGTTAGATACATTTATGTACTGGTAGAGATACAGTTAGATACATTTATGTACTGGTAGAGATACAGTTAGATACATGTATAAACAATACACAGACAATGGCCTGGGCTGATCTCCATAACCTGAGCAGTAGAGGAGTTCTCCGTCTCACTAGCAAGGAATTAAAGTCTTCAGTATAAGCCGAGCAGTAAATTTGCCGGTATGGCATCGGCCGGCACTTATCAGCATTTCTATAGAGAAGAATTGCCTGTAGCCTCCAGCAGCCAGTTAGACGGCTTCTTAGGTTTCCATCGCAGGTTAAATAATGAGATGAAGAATGTGGTCGCTGGAGGCTAATGGAGGCTGATTTGACAAAAACAAAAAGAAGCGTGCGCGGTATGATGACCCTCAGCGACCAGTAAGAAGTCCTCATTTAATTGTTCTGTCTCCTCCTAAAGCAAAAAAATAAAAAAATAAAAAAATATTTTTAAAGAAACTGGAAAAAATTATTGACTTGGGTTTTCTCAGTGCGGACAGTAAATCGATGGAGGATGAGAAATCTACTGAGCCTCATACATGCAAGACATTAACGTAGTGGACAAAGACGTGGTTTGCCCCGTGTGATTTCCAGCGGCTTTCTGGCCCCTTTCCAATACTAGTAGTGTAGGAGAAGGAGAGCTCTATGTAATGCTTGAGAACCTCGTTGGCTTTGAGCGCTGGCCTTGCCTTGGTTGGCATCCTACTGTCCACAGGATTACAGGAAGCTAGTATGAATAGAGAGTCCCATTCTTGTGTTGGCTTTATTTAAGCTATACTGATGAATACCCAACTGGATTCAATGGTTTTTATCTATGTATGGGGTTATTGGTTGTAATGCTGTGGGCACGTGGCCGGACTTTTTCGTCAGACTGAACTCCGAAGGACTTTTCGACGGAGTTCCACTGAAACGGAATTGTCTACACACAATCACACCAGAATCTGACGGATTCGACCATGACGACGTACGACCGGACTAGAATAAGGAAGTTCATAGCCAGTAGACAATAGCTACCCTAGTGTTGGTTTTCGTCCGTCAGACTAGCATACAGATGAACTGATTTTTCGACCGGACTTGCGTCCGTCGGAAAGATTTGAAACATGTTCTAAATCTAAAGTCCATCTTGATTTTTCGACAGCAAAGGTCCGATGAAGCCCACACACGGTCAAATCGTCCGACGGATTCGTTCCGGACGTGCGTAGAACCCAGGGAAAACAGGGCAAACTGTGCACCCCCCCCCCCCCCCCCCAAGATGTATGAGCATTATGTATCCACAAAATTTCTGCCTTCTGTTGCCCCAAAGTTTGTTGAAAAAGAAGACTCCGATTTGGCTTGACAGGCCAGATAAAATGGTTACATGTGTCTCTACGCATTTCAGAGTACATCAGAGTTCATCAGGGCTTAGAGTTAAGCTGGAGAATATCTGGACAGAGAATGAATATTGGGATGGAATACTAGCCTGGACCAGGGTTTAGTGCCCCCCCCCCCCCCCTTGCTAGGAGAGAAGATCTCCTAATGGAGAGTTTGAACATGGCATCAGTCAGGTTACAGGCTACAAGTTTAGTTTTCTAGACCCTGATCGCCATATGGGCCTTCAACCTTGTAGAGAGTTCATGGGCAAGAATGTGTAGACTTGTGAAGATTCTTGGTTATAATTAGGGGATGAGCAAAAAGGCACACGGTGGTCTTCTACCCTGTACGTTGAAGTCATGATGAGTCTGTCTTTTGACAATGTATGTGGTAGTAGGTGTGTGGTAGTGGTGGACCTATTGGTAAGTAACACAAAAAAAATCATTTTAATTGCCTAAATCAATCTCCAAATGCCTTTTGTTTGCTGCTGTGATCCAACTTCCTGTTAGATGCTGGCTATGTTTGTTCTCCATGGTCCTACTGTATGTAGGAATGTAGCCCTCCTGCCTTGACGCCACTGTATGTATTAATGTAGGCCACCTGCCTTGGTTCCACTGTATGTAGTCATGTAGCTCACCTACCTTGGTTCCACTCTATGTATGAACATAGCCATCAAGCCTTGGTCCCCCCCCCCCCCCCCCGTATGTAGGAATGTAGGCACCATGCCTTGGCTCCCCTTTGTATGTAGGAACATAGCCACCCTGCCTTGGTCCCCATGTATGTAGGAACATAGCCACCCTGCCTTGGTCCCCATGTATGTAGGAACATAGCCACCATGGCTTGGTCCCCTTTGTATGTAGGAACATAGCCACCCTGCAGGGGCGTAACTATAGGGGGTGCAGCAGTCGCGACCGCAACTGGGCCCTGTGATGCAGGGGGCCCATGCAGCCCCCTCTACATATGGCCGGCAGCAGCATAGGCAGCTAGGGGTACCATTGCACCATGCACACGGGTGGCTGGAGGTGGAGGGTGACTAGCAGAGGTCCATGCTCAACTATTGCACTGGCTGCTCTTTGGTTGTGCATTCCCCACATGACCTGTGACCTCGGCCGGCTCCTCAGAGTACCCCTCTCCTGCTCCATGCATTGCCGCTCAGTCCAATGTCTGTTCTCCCCAGCCAGAGTCCCCCCCCCCAAGTCCGACCCACACTGCACTGCATACTTCTCCCGGGTAAACAAACTTTAAGCACCCAGATGCAGTGCAGCCCTATGAGAGCCCCCCGGAGGACACTGCAGGCTTGTCTGCCAGCCCCCCTCCTCCCCCGTCATACACAGATGACGAAAGGTCTTTCTGGGAGATATGCTGATCGCCCGTCCAGCACACTGGATGGAGCCCAGGCCAACATGGATGAGTGCGCGGCCTGCAGCTTGGTCATGGTGAGTGAGAGGACCTCATCCCCCACACACCATTACATACCCCCTCCATCTCCCCCTGGGGACAGGGGCCCCTTCTTACGTGGGGACAGGGACCCCCATCTCCCCTGGGAACAGGGACCCCTTCTCACCTGGGGGCAGTAACTTCATCTGCCCTGGAGAAAAGGACCTCATCTCTTCTGGGGAAGGGGACCCCATCCAGCCTAGGGACAGTCCCCCAATGGGGCACCTAAAAATAAAAAAATAAAATAATAAAAAAAAACTACTGATGCCAGTGGTGGAACTACATGGCTCACAAAGGTCATACCTGTGACCACGCCCTGGAGTTCCACCGCCGGACTCGTGGGAAGGGCACTGGATGGGGTTCAGGGGGGCCCTTCATGGTTTCTTGCATCTGGGCCCTGAAGGTTCTAGTTACGCCACTGCCACCCTGCCTTGGTCCCCATGTATGTAGGAACATAGCCACCATGCCTTGGTCCCCATGTATGTAGGAACATAGCCACCCTTTCTTGCTGAGATGGACTATTCTAGACTATGCACTATGAAGTCAGTCCACTATATAGACATGGTGAACAGTCATCCATTTTTTTAGTCTCCTGTTCCTCTGAATTTAATGAACAAACCACTCAACAGATCATCTGCTTTTGACTATAAAGTAAGAAGCATCTGGTTAACAATAGGAATCCCCACTCAAATGTTCCCAACCTAATTATTCATGGTTAAAAATAAGAATCAGGTTGGCCCTAAAGGTTTTTGGAAAATCTCCAGGAGTTTGGAAACTTAAATTAATGTCAAATGTCAAAATGTCAAATTTTTGGTATCCAACCTTAGGCCTCAATTCCTCCTCAAAAGTTATGTTTTCAGGGTTTCCTTCTCCTTGCACAGGTGCTTTAAACCCATGTCAATGGCTTGGTAGGGGGGAAATTCCCAAAACATGGCCTGTTGAGAGTACTTGAAGAATAAGGTTGAGAATCAGTGGTGTAGACAAGGCCCGCCAGGTCATTTCATGTAGCCCATGCACCAATAGAACATCTTTGGGATGAATTAGAGCGGAGACTGCGAGCCAGGCCTTCTTATCCAACCTCAGTGCCTGACCTCGCAAATGGGCTTCTGGAAGAATGGTCAAACATTCCCATAGACACCCTCCTAAACTTTGTGGAAAGCTTTCCCCAAAGAGTTGAAGGTTTTTTTGTTTTGTTTTTTTGCTGCCAATGGATGGCGGTCTGGCGTTCTAATATCACAGTGGACAGTGGTCTGGCATTCTTCTATCACCATGGACGGTGGTCTGGCGTTCTTTTATCACAATGGACGGTGGTCTGGCGTTGTTCTGTCACAATGGACGGTGGTCTGGCGTTGTTCTGTCACAATGGACGGTGGTCTGGCGTCGTTCTGTCACAATGGACGGTGGTCTGGCGTCGTTCTGTCACAATGGACGGTGGTCTGGCGTCGTTCTGTCACAATGGACGGTGGTCTGGCGTCGTTCTGTCACAATGGACGGTGGTCTGGCGTCGTTCTGTCACAATGGACGGTGGTCTGGCGTCGTTCTGTCACAATGGACGGTGGTCTGGCGTCGTTCTGTCACAATGGACGGTGGTCTGGCGTCGTTCTGTCACAATGGACGGTGGTCTGGCGTCGTTCTGTCACAATGGACGGTGGTCTGGCGTCGTTCTGTCAC
>NW_027507788.1:6332224-6447091 GCF_037356315.1 Lithobates pipiens
CCCCCGTTCCCGTAAGAGCCCACAGCCCCCCCAATTTTACAGTGCTCCCAGGCCTCCTGAGACTCCTTAGCTCCCACAGTGCCCCCCAATCTGTTACAGTGCTCCATTCCTCCTGAGAGTCCTAACCTCACTCAGTGCCACCCAGCCCCTGCAGTGCTCAAAACCTTGCTGCAGAGCCTCCAGCTCCCTGTGGTTCTTCCAAGTGCTGGGTGTCCCACAGAGCCCATTAACATCCCCTGCAGTGCCCTAAAGTCATCACAGTACTCCCAGGCCTCCTAAGAGCCTTCAGCTTCCACAGTGCCCCCAACCTCTTACAGTCCTCCTAGGTTCTCTGAGAGCCCTCAGCACCCGTAGTGCCCCCATCCTCCCACAGTGTCACGTCACCCAGCCCCCATGTATTGCTCCCTAGCTTGCTGCAGAGCCTCCAGCCCCCTGTGGTGTCCACAGCCTCCAATAATCTCCCTCACCAACCTCTTGCAGTGCCCTCCAATCTCCTGTGTTCCCTGTAGAGTTCCTGACCTCCTGGAGAGACACCCCCCCCCCCCAGCCCTCTCTCGAGATCCCGACTCCCTGCAGTGCTCCCTAGTCCCTAGCTTACTGCAGAGCCTCCAGCCCCCTGGGTGCTCCCAGCCTCCAATAGTGTCACACAGTGCCCACCCACCTCCTTCGGTGCCCTCCATTCTCCCAGGTGCCCTTGCTCCTGACCTGGAGAGACCCCCCCCCAAGCCCCCTCTAGAGACCTAGCTTGCTGCAGAGCCTCCAGCCCCCTGTGGTGCTTTCAGCCTCCAATAGTCTCCCTTACTAGTCACAAACCTCCTGCAGTTCCCTCCAGTCTCTCACATTCCCCTGTGGAGCTCCTGACACGGAGCGACCCACCACCTGCAGAAATCCCAGCCCCCGCAGTTGCCACCCCAGCTACCGCTAGAAACGACATCTCCTCTAAGGCCATTATGTCTGGTAGAGAGTCCCCTAACCCCCTCCAAAAGCCTCCATCCACCTACAGTGACACCCAGCCCCAGTCCAGAGCTCTCTAGCATTTCAATACATATTTTTTATTCCTATAATATATAAATATAATAAATTGTATATATACTGTATATAATATTTGGGTAAAGGGTTTTGGTAGAATTTACTGTGCTCTGGTCCCAATAAGGTTGAGATCGAGGGCAATTGTCCACAGGAACCAATTGGACCTACACAAAATATCGGCGACTCCACTAGATGTTCTTATCCGCTGCGCCCATCGCCCGTTCTAATCAGGGTGGTCAATTACGGAAGGCACTGTAGATGATAAACGGGCGATCCAGGTGGTTAATTGGAGGTTCTGCAGATTTCCCCGGATACACTCATCTCTATTTTTTTTATATTTAGTGATCTCCACCACTCCTGAAAATCGATTAAAACCCCAACTTCTAATTAGAGCAGAGTTGTGCCTTAAATTTCCCCGATGAACAATCCGTATTATTTTTTAGAACATTCTTCTTCCTTCCTAATGAGTTTGTGTGATTTTTTTTTTTTTTTTTTTTTAATCCCTGTGCCCAAACGAGAAGAGCGTACAAGTCCTTCATCACCGGGAGTTAACAAATCCATTGCGCCCCCCCCCCCCTCTCAATACGGTGGCTCTACGGCGTCGCTGACCATAAGTATCCTGATTATCTTCTAACCTTTTTATTTTCTGTATTCCCCAGAGCCCAGTGAGAAGAAATCTTTTATTGACCGACCGTTTTAACCGGCGCGGCACAGCGTGTGTCTGCCATTTAACCATCGCCGAGTGTGTTCTCTCTTCTGCCTTCTACCCTATTGATCATTTTCACAGTGTAAGGGGGGGAAAAAAAAAAACGAACAACTTTCTGGTAGTGTGAGCTGCAGCATTCTCTCAGAAGATGATGGAGGTGTTACGTGGCTCGGGGTGATCTGCGGATCGTCAGTCGCGTCTTTTTTTTTTTTTTTTTTTTTGTAACATCTCACCTTTTCCGAAGTGAGCTGCAATTTTCTGGGTATGGAGGGAGGAGATTCTTCGACTTATACGAAGTCCTGTCTTGTAAATGTCAGGCCTCAGTCTTCTTTTCTTACTAATCCACCTCTCTAGGCGGTGGAATCATCCATGTGATGGTGAGAAGGGATTAAAAGGATCGAAAAGTCCTTCGACCAAATCCGTTTTTGTAGCACAGGAAAGCTTTCTTAAAACGGAAGATATTTACAAGTCTCATTCTATCACATAGGTAATGAAATGAATACCCTGTGTTCTGAGAAGGCTTTACTGTGCTATGCATTGGTTCAGGTGGAGGGCTTTTTGATTCGCTTTAGTCCCTTCTAACCACTGTGTTGAATCCCAAGCTACTCTCCCTGCTGTCTCGTTGGGTGCTGAGGTTTAATTTCTACTGTGGTTGGGTCAAAAGCCCTACTCTCGTTGGTCCTAAGCAACACACTCCCTACAGTCTTAGGCCCAAGCCCTTCTCTCTACTGTCTTGTTGGGTCCTGTTCCCTACTCATACCTGTCTGCTTGGGTCCCTAACCCTGTTCCCTACAGTCTTGTTGTGTCCCAGCCCTACTCTCTACTGTCTTATTGGGTCCTGTTCCCTACTCCAACCTGTCTGGTTGGGTTGGGTCCCTAACCCTGTTCCCTACAGTCTTGTTGTGTCCCAGGCCCTACTCTCTACTGTCTTGCTGGGTCCCAAAGCCATTCCCTACTGTCTTATTTGGTCTGAAGCCCTACTCTCTCTATAATGTCCTGCTGGGTCTGAAGCCATTCTCTCTACTATTGCGTTAGGTCCCAAGCCTTACTCCTTAATGTCTTGTTGGGTCCTGAGCTGTACTCGCTACTGTCATTGGTTTAAAAGCCCTACTCTATACTGTCTTGCTGGGTCCCAAAGCCAATCCCTACTGACTTTTTTTGGTCCGAAGCCCTACTCTCTATATTGTCTAGTTGGGTCTGATGCCCTTCTCTCAACTATCTTGTTAGGTTCCAAGCCTCACTCCCTAATATCTCATTGGGTCCCAGGCCCTACTTTCTTGATGGGTCTTGAGCCGTACTCTCTCTACTGTTATTGGTTCAAAAGCCCTACACTCTACTGCCTTGCTGGGTCCCAAACCCTTCTCCCTATTGTTGGGTTCAAACCCTTCTCCTACTGCTGGTTGGGTTTCAAGCCCTAATCTATAGAAGGCATGGTTTCTATACACCGCACTGATGTCGTCCAAATAGCTTGAACCAATGTATGGAGTTTGGAAATAAATAGCTCTGTGATATTAGGCTATATTTGAATTCCCTATTGTCTTATTTGGTTCAAGCCCTCCTTTCTATTATTTTGGTGGGTCCCAAGCCCTACTCATTACTGTCTCCTTGGGTCCCAAGCCCAACTCTCTATTGTCTCCTTGGGTCCCAAGCCCAACTCTCTATTGTCTCCTTGGGTCCCAAGCCCAACTCTCTCTTGTCTCCTTGGGTCCCAAGCCCAACTCTCTATTGTCTCCTTGGGTCCCAAGCCCAACTCTCTCTTGTCTCCTTGGGTCCCAAGCCCAACTCTCTCTTGTCTCCTTGGGTCCCAAGCCCCAACTCTCTCTTGTCTCCTTGGGTCCCAAGCCCAACTCTCTCTCTTGTCTCCTTGGGTCCCAAGCCCAACTCTCTCTTGTCTCCTTGGGTCCCAAGCCCAACTCTCTCTTGTCTCCTTGGGTCCCAAGCCCTACTCTCTATTGTCTCCTTGGGTCCCAAGCCCTACTCTCTCTATTGTCTTGCTGGGTCCCAAGCCCTTTTCCCTACGGAATTGTTGGGTCCCAAGCCTTACTCTCTCCTGTCTTGATGGGTCTGAAGCCCTACTTTTAGAGTCTCACTGGGTCCCAAGCCTTGCTGTCTACTGTCAAGTTGGGTACCAAGCACTATTCTCTACTGTCTTGTTGGTCCCAAGCCCTACTCATTACTGTCTTGTTGGTCCCAAACCACACTCTCCCTACTGTCTGGTTTAAGCCCTTTTACCTCTTGCTCATTGGGTCTTAAGCCTTACTCTTTAGAAGCCACTGTCTCATTGGATCCCAAGCCTTATTCCCTACTGTTTTGCTGGGTCCCAAGCCCTAATCTCAATTGTTTTGTTGGGTTCTATGTCCTACCCTCTACTGTCTTGTTTGGTCTGAAGCCCTACTTCCTACTATCTTGTTGGATCCCAAACTCTGCTGTCTACGGTCTCATTGGGTCCTAAGCCCTATTCCCCACTGTTCAAGACCTACTCTCTACTGTATTATTGGGTCCCAAGCCCTACTCCATTACTGTCTTGTGTCCCAAGCCCTAATCCCTATCCCTACTGTCTTGTTGGGTCCTAAGTCCTATTCTCTTCTGTCTTAATGGGTCCAAAGCCCTGCTGTCTATGGTCCTATTGGGTCCTAAGACCTATTCCCTACTGTCTCATTAGGTCACAAGCCTTATTCATTACTGCCCACTCACACCCCTGTTTCCGCCAATTTAATACTTTTTTTTTTTTTTCTGAGTTACCGTGCATTTGCAGTAACTCACAAAAAAGTTGATGCTGTGAGTCCAGGACATGGCCCTGGATACGACATCGACAGAGCGGGGGAACGACATGTGGGACAGTCCTGGAAAATCCAGTACATTTGGCATCGATTAAGTGTGGACCATTTTGGGGTATAAGGGGTCTGATTAGAGATCTCGTAAAATTACCTCCCTTCACGTTTAAACTTTCGTAAATTTAATTACATTTTTTTAAAGTAAAAAAGGGGTTAACAAGATCTAACTGCAAAAACTGAAAAATGACTAACTTCTTTCGGGGGTTGGAAAGCAAACGGCGTCTTTTAATGTCTCCTTTTTAAATTGGCGTGATTTGAAGAGCTTCCTTTTTTTTCAACACAAATGCCTCCCCCCAGTTCTACACTCGCAATGACAGACTGCGGCCGACCGGCGGGTTTGATCCCCTCCTTCAGATCCGTGTTAGACGGCAGCGTTTGAAATGTGTTATTTCATCTTCAGTGAGAGAACCCAGAGAGGCATGCGCATTACTAGGCAAAGCCGCCGTCTCCTGAGCCGCGCCCGGTGGGGGTTGTATGGCGGAGGAGGGGTATGTGGGGGGGTGTTTGGCCGCTGATCTTTCAGTTTGAAGTGTCTGAAAACCTCAATCGCAAAAAAGTAGCGGACTCCTGTCAGCAGCATCCTTCTCTGCGGGTTTTTTATTTCTTGTTGTTTCTGTTTTTTTGACATGTGATCCTGCCAGTTATTCCACATCCTGTCCAAGAGTGACGCCGCTTCCTGAGTGGCACCCTAAGCAGGAGCAGAGCTGTCCACCTAGGACAGAGGCAACCTTGGCACTAAAGCTGTGGTGAAACTACTACAAACCCCATGAGAAACTGCAAGACCTTCAGCCCCAGGCATGATTCCTAGAGGCATGATGGGATATGTAGTTTAACCACAGTTGGAGGGCCGAGGTTGCCTACCAATACCTAGGATGCCGTGTCCCAAGTGGACATGGTGCTAGCACATACAGCTTGTGTGCTTTCAGCACCGCAAGGCATGATGGGATGTCGGTGAAATCGCAGCGTCCCCTCCACAACCATGCCTTTATCTGCTTTACTTTTTTAAAAAGGACGGCGCCATCTTTGTTCAGGTATCATTCAGAGTCAGCAACTACTTCAACCAATATGCTGGCTGAGGCTATGCGACTTCATGTCTGACTTCCATGCAACTTCCATGTGACTTCAATTAATGGGATCTGACCATGCCAGGCCCCTTTGAGTCTGGTATGATTCTTGAGGAGGAAATCTACGCCATTTTTTTTTCTTTAAACGGCATGGGCATGGGCATTGCTAGGTCTGCAAAAGATCTGGGGCTATAGCCCATAGCAGCAGTCACCAACCTGGGGGGCATGCCGGTGTTAAGCAATTTTTGCGGGCACCGGGGGGTTGGTGTTGGCGTTTCAATCATCATGGCACCATGGTTATTATGGTGTCAGGGTGATCGGAGCGCATTGTTTCTGTTTCCACGTTGGAGTGGCCCGGCTGTGAGGGCGGAAGCGTGGTGACGGGCGGGCGGAGAGAGATGATGTCCTCTCTGCTCGTCTGCCTACTCGTCTCTTTTTCACCACCAATGCCGCCCGCTGCAGCTGCAACCCGCTCAGACGCGGGGCTATGGGCTCCAGATTCGGAGCTCCAGCATTGATAGCCACACCCTGGCGATGCCTATGGGCATGGGACACCCCCCCAAGACCATACCTGACCCTTCTCCGAGCTTGCAGCCTGGTAGGTCAGGAAAGGGAGGGGATGAGCAAGCGCCTCCTGGACCATACCAGGCCATGTGCCCTCAATATGGGGATGGGTGCTTTGGAACAGGGGGGCTCAACCCCCCCCCCCCACACCCCAAAGCACCTTGTCCCCATAGTGATGGGGACAAGGGCCTCTTCATGACAACCGTGGGTGGTGGCTGTGGGGGTCTGCGAGTAGGAGGCTTAACCGCAATCTGTAATTAAAAGGGCCCCCAGATCCCCCCCCCCCCCCCATGTGAATGAGTAAGGGGTACATTGTACCCATTCACCAAAAAAGTGTAGTACAAATAAAAATAAGAGACTGTTTTTGACCATACCTTTATTTAAAATTAAAAATGCCCCCCATTGTAGCTCCAACGTGTCTTCTTTCTCCAGTTTTCTCCCTCCCAGTGATGTCTTCTTCCTCTGTCAATGTGTTCTTCCTCTGGTCTTCTCCCTCCGCTGCGCTCTTGCCCACCGCCGACCCGGTCCTCCTCCAACACTGGCTCCCACCGTTGTGTCATCTCCAATGTGTGCCGGTGCTTATATAGCCATGGGGCGTGACCACCCGGTGACGTGACCATGACGCTCTGTCCCTTTGTGATGTCATTGGAGGTGACACAACGGCGGGAGCCAGCCTCAGAGGAGGACCGGGTCAGCGGCGGACAAGACAGCAGTGGAAGGAGAAGACCAGGGGAAGAACACAACACCGGAGGGAAGTGACTGGAAGAACGCACGTTGGAGTTATGACGGGGAGGGGGCAGTCTTCATTTTTAACAAAGGATTTGTCAAAAAAACATCTTTTGTTTTTTATTTACACTACACTTTTTTGGGGGTGAATGGGTAGGGGTAAATTGCACCCCATACTCATTCACATAGGGGGACCAAAATCTGAGGGCTCCCTTCCAGAAACCAATAAGCCCCCTCTCAGACCCCCAAAACCACCACCCATGGTTGTCGGGAAGAGGCCTTTTTCCCCATCAACATGGGTACAAGGTTCTTTGGAGTGGGGGCCACCCACAACCCCATGTTGAGGGCATGTGACCTGGTATCGTCTGGGGGGGGGGGGGGGGGCGCTCACTCATCCCTCCTCCCTTCCTGACTTGCCTGGTTGCATGCTGTAAGTGACGGGTATGGTCTTGGGGGGGACCCCACACCGTTTTTTTTTTTTTCTTTTGGCGTGGGGTTCCCCTTCAAGATCCTCAGAGCACAGGTTGCTTGCCACAAGTCGGAGCAGTTAAGCTGATGATCCGACTTGGATGCGACTTCCGTTCAAGTCAATGGAAGTCGGAACAAAGTAGTGCAGGAAGCTTACTTGTGTCGGAGCTGACACAAGTAAGGACCAGTTGCCCTGTTTCCCCAAAAACAAGACCTACCCCCCCAAATAAGCACTACCCTGTTTCCCACGAAAATAAGCCCCTACTCTGAAAATAAGACCTACAAGGACTTTAACAAGGGCTTATTTGGGGGGTAGGGCTTATATTGCAGCCATCACCGACAATCACGCTAGGTCTTATTTTTGGGGAAACGGGGTAGGACGGCTCTCATAGGGAACCATTGAGTTTGACATGTCATGCGACTTGTGCTCTGCAAGTTGGACCGCAGGTTGGACCAGTGTCAACCGGCCCTTAGAGACACAGATCAGACCCTCTGCCTGATCAATGGGGGAGGGGAGACTGAGGAAACGAGAAAAAGTTACAACTTATAGTCTGATTTAGGGGAGATTGCGGAAATGCTTCCTTTTGCCTGCAGCAGACTGATGACCTAATGTCGGCTTGGGCAAAGTCACTGGCTGGAGCTCATGGTTGCCTGGTAATAACGATCATCTGTTGTGTGTATAGTGGGACACACCAGGACATGCCAGGAATGTATTCTTGCAGGCTTCGGCTGTAGACAAGTCCTCTTTTAACATTCATCATTTTTAGTTGAGGCTGGCAACGTCGTGCCCCAACCACAGCGTGTGCCAACATACCACAGGTGC
Organism: Lithobates pipiens; assembly: GCF_037356315.1. NCBI lineage: Eukaryota > Metazoa > Chordata > Amphibia > Anura > Ranidae > Lithobates > Lithobates pipiens. The sequence goes on from NW_027507788.1 coordinate 6,340,439, forward strand.
GCCGCGAGACTTGGCGAAGCCATGGAGCTCCAAGAGCTAAACGCCGCTTATTCTTTGTCACAGTCTGGCTCACTCACTACAAGTGGCCCCGGGGCCCGGCTGTCTTTGAAGATGCCCAGTACAGCGCTTACCCTTGATGTTGTTTAGCCGCCTCCAGTCATCTTTACCTCTTGACTCTAAGCCTCTAACCCTTCCCAGATGCCTCCACCAGTCTTCCGACCCAACACCCCGTCCCCCCTCCCTTCCCCCGCTCGCTGATTCTACGAGAGGCTTTTGCACAAGGAATACGAATCTTGTTTTTTTTTTGTGGCAAGCTCTGTAATAAAGACATTAAAGAGGAGAAGTCTGGAATTACACGGGACGTGGCCTCTAGCTGAGCGCCTCCAAGTCGAAGGACGCCGAACGCACGGGCCTCCCGCCGAGGGGTGCCTACGGCATTAAGAAGCTGCTGACGGATCGCCGCGCTGCAAATCCGGGAGGATGTTTAAATGAAAGAGTAGCGTGGGAGAGGAACAAAAAAAAAAATTTTTTAAAAAAGGGAGCCCAGCGCGACGGCGAGGAAGAGAAGCATCAAGGGAACACGCGGAGGGCTGCGCGGGAACGGCGGCCTCCCCTGTAATTGGGGATTGGGTAATTGCGGCTAAGTCTTTCGCAGATCTGATGCACTTTGGCAAAAAGGCTTGCATAACAAGCTGAGCCGATAAAAGGCCTCGAATCAAATTAGAGGCGACCGACATCAAGCGTCACCGCGGCGCGGTTCTGAGGGAGGTAAGAAACGGCGAGGATTAAAAAAAATAAAAAATTCCTACAACGCCGCATCAAACGAAAGGGGCGGGGAATGGATTAACCTATGTCCTCCCGTTTTATAAGGAGCGTTGAAATTTATAATTAAAACAAGAAAACGCAAGCCTTGAGCTGATTGTGCGCAAAAGATTGGAGAATGGCGAGGGGCGACCAAGCCTTGGATGCAGGGACACCATGTGTCCAAGGTCGCCTTTTTTTTTTTTGTAGCGTTGTGAGATGGGGAAAAGCGGGTCGCCGTAGAGCACTTAACACACCCCAAATCATAAAGTTCAAGAGCAACAAACGCAAAAAAAAAAAAAAAAAACCCCCGCTGACCGATCTCCTGCGCTTTTCCTGTTGCACTTCCAATGACAATTGCGCGGTCATGCAACACTTGTACCCAAACTAGACATGTGCAATTTTGTTTCGTTACAAATTCGTTTTTTGTATGATTTTAGACAAATTTGTTCATTCGGAAATATCCAGATTAACGAATTTTTCTGAATATGCGTAAATTCAAATTTTTTTCTTATTTTTGTATTTTCGAAATTGCCATTTTTTTTTTCTTTTTTTTTTTTTTTTTATTTGTTAATTGCAATCATAATGAATGACCCGAAAAAAAAACAAAAAAATAAAAACGAAATCTAACAAGTTTTTTTTTCGCCAGTGCTCATGTCTAACCCAGACTGAATTTTTAGCATTTTGTTCACACAAACAGAGCTTTCTTTTGTGATATTTTATCACCACTGGGAATTTTTTTTTTTGTTTTGCTATATATATATATACGGGGAAAAAAAAGACAAAAACTAAGAAAAAAGTGCTTTTTCATTCAACGTTTTCAGTTCTAAAATTTTACAAATTAATAATCTTTCTTCATAAATTTAGGTCAAAATTTATTCTGCTACATTTCTTTGGTGAAAATAACCCAAATCAGTGTATATTATGTAGTCTGTAGGAAAGTTATAGAGACCACACACTAAGCCCTCATACACACGGGTCGGACATTCCGGCAACAAAATCTGATGGATTTTTTTTTTTTCAGACGGATTTTGTCCGAAACTGGTGTTGCATACACACGATCGGACAAAGTTGTCGGAAAATCCGATCGTTCAGAACGTGATGACGTTATTCAGTTAGGACGGGACTACGTTCAGGCTAGTAGACAATAGCTTTGGTCTCGTAATTTGATCTGAGCATGCGTGGCACTTTGACCGATCGGAATTCTCTACAAACGATCGGACAAAGTCCTATCGGATCATGTTGTTGAGAAATTTTTTAGCCCAGCTCTCAAACTTTGTTGGTCGGACATTCCGACGGAAAAAAAATCTATATTTTTTATTTTATTTTTTATTTATTTAAAAAAAAACAATAACTGCTAAGTGTTAATGATGTGACAAAATTATTAATAAAAATATATATATATATTTTTTAAACAAATATATATATATATATTTTATTATTTTCATATATATATATGGTGTGCTGTCTTTTTAAAAACATCATCACATAAAGTGCAAATCTGTTATATGTGCAAACACAATAATATAAGGTGTCCAAGTGATGATCAACAAATATGTGTCCACAGTGTGTCCATTTCTTCAGAAATTCCAAGGTGCATATATCAGCAAAAAGTGAGAACTAACATGGCAACAAAAAATAATTCATTTTTTTTTTTTTTTTTTTTTTTAGAAGTCAATTATAAGTGCTTTAATTTCACAACCACTTTTTTTTATTTGTTTATGGACTTTTAATTTTTTTTTTTTTTTTTGTTGGTTCTGATTTTTTGCTGATTATATGTACTTTGGAAATTCTGAAGAAATGGACACAGTCAGAACCAACATATCAACAAAATGGTTTTTTTTTTTTTTTATTTTTTTAAGTCCATAAAAAAAAGTGGTTGTGAAGTAAAAGCATTTATAATTGACTTAATTTTTTTTTAAATGGAAAAAAAAACCTTGTGGTGTGTGTTTTTTTTTTTTTTCTATGTTGATTCTCACTTTTTGCCGATATATGCACCTTGGAATTTCTGCTGAAATGGACACACTGTGGACACATATATTTGTTGATCAGCACTTGGACACCTTATATTATTGGGTTTGCACATATAACACATCTGCACTTTACTTTATGTGATGATAAAATATATATCTCTTGTATACATATTAAATGGAAAAAAAAAAAAAAAAAAAAATATATATATATATATATATATATTTATAAAATTATATATTTATAAAATTATATATTTATAAAATTATATATTTATAAAATTATATATATATATATATATATATATATAATGTGTGTGTTTATTAAAATATATATATATATATATATATATCTCTTGTATACATAATAAATAAAAAAAAAATATATATATATATATATATATATAAATAATATTATATATTTATAAAAAAATATATATATATAATGTGTGTGTGTGTTTATAATATATATATATATATATATATATATATATATATATATATATATATATATATATATATATATATATATATATATATATATATATACATATACAAAATACACTATATTGAGTTTTAGTGAACACAGACACAATATTATACCTTATTTTTGTTGTAAAATATAAAAGATGATGTCACGCTGAGTAAATAGATACCAAACATGTCAACGCTTTAAAATTGCGCACGCCCCTTGAAACGGTGCCAAACTACAGTACCTTAATGTCTCCTTAGGTGACACTTTAACCTTTTCACTACCAGAGCCATTTTGAAAATTTGTGCACACATGTTTAAAAAAAATAAATAATAATTTTTGGCCTGAAGATTACACAAAACCCCACCCAAAAAAATATATTTTTTGTTAAAGCAGACACTCTAGAGAATAAAATAGCGGTAGTTCCAATTTTTTTTTTTTTTTTTGTCACATGATATTACCGCAAGGGTTTAGGAAACCTAAAATTTCAGTAAAAAAAAAACACACAATGAAGTGATTTTTAGGGCAAACAAATGCAATAAATTACCCACATTTTTGCTAAAATATATAAAAGCCGAGGTTGCACCAAGTAAATAGATACCTAACATGCCAAACCTTAAATTTTGTGTGCGCCAGTGACAGTAATAAAAAAAAGTTGAAGCAAATAATGTTTTTATTTTTTTGCAATAAAACAAATTCTATATATAAAATCATATATATATATATATATATATATATATATATATATATATATATATATATATATATATATATATATAATATATTATTTATTAATACAATTTTTTTTTTTTTTTTTTTTACCGTCACATAGGGGATGTCCCCTATGTGATGATGGGGGTTTTTTTGTGACAGATTTTCTTTAATGAGACATGTCTTCTCTGGACTCCACTGAAATGTATTGCGATGCACAACCCATTGCAATACATCCCTTCCCTTCCACGGCTAGCCGGGGAAAGTGACAGGGGGACCTGGAAATGACGTCATACAGGCCAACAACAAAGACCCCATTTTTGCTGGACAGCTTGGCCTGATATAGGAAGTTGATACTCTGGCAGGATCACCAGGTGAAGATAAAGGGGGGGAAAAAAAAGAAAAGAAAACTAATGCAGCCAACACATCTAAAGGTTGTTAAGCTGCAATATAATTTTTTGGGGTTTGCTACCCCTTTAAATAATTCAGGTTGCTCTCCTCAGATTGGGCGAGGTCTGTGAACATCGGATTTCTCCTGGCAGTGGCAGAGGAAGGGAGGGGGGGGGATGGGATGGAGAAGAGCTGAGCCGGGGGACATTAATCTGCTCCGGGATCCTCTGACACAGAGATTTAACACAATATTTATATCTATTATGCCCTCCAGTGCTCCGCTGACAAGCCAATGTCCCGCACTAAGATGGAAGGGTCTCCTGGGGGCCCTTATCTGCAATAATAAAGAAGCAGCTTCTCTCATTACACTTCCCCTGGAATGGTTGTCCTCAGATGCCTCCGCGTCCTGCCCTACCAAACCCACCCCCCCCCCCCCCGGAGATCATCGCCCGCGTGCAACCGCCGCCGCAACCCCACATGTTCCCACTTTTTGTTGGTTGAACTTGATGGACTTGTGTCTTTTTTTCAACCTGCCTAACTATGTAACTGTACATTCCCAGCACTTTTAGCACCCCTCCTCCATTCCATGGGGATTCTTGGTGTAGGGATTTAACTCCAAAAAACGTGTGCAGCCGTGCCCCGACCTATGACCTGCCCCCCCAAAATATGACCCCCCCATAAGACCCTTCTCCCAAAATAGACAAAATACAGGCTTTTTACTTTGTATGAAGTTAAAACCGCCATCTATTTTTTATTTTTTTTTCTCCTACTTATTTACTTATAGATGGACTTGTTTTTTTTATTTTTATTTTTAACTGGGCTAATTATTTAACTATAGAACTAACCAACTATAAATGTAACCAATTATATTTCAACTATGTAACTAACCAGCAGTGAGTAGAGAACTCTCTGCACTGAATCGAGGAAATGCTGTTTTAGGCTTGTGAGGGGGGGGTAGAATCGCAATCTCGATTCTTTATTGATTAATCGTGCAGCTCTAATAACTAACCAACTGTGTAGCTATAAAACTATGTAGCTATAAAAATAAACAACAATATAACAACAATAAAACTATGTAACTAACCAACGATCTAACAATATAATTGTATAACTATATAACTAACCAACGATATAACAACAATATAACTATGTAACTAACCAACCACATATCGACTATGCCACCAACCAGCAGTGAGCAGAGAACTCTCTGCACTGAATCGAGGAAATGCTGTTTTTAGGCTTGTGAGGGGTGTAGAATCGCAATCTCGATTCTTTATTGATTTAATCGTGCAGCTCTAATAACTAACCAACTGTGTAGCTATAAAACTATGTAGCTATAAAAATAACAATATAACAACAATAAAACTATGTAACTAACCAACGATCTAACAATATAATTATATAACTAACCAACGATATAACAACAATATAACTATGTAACTAACCAACCACATATCGACTATGCCACCAACTGGCAGTGAGTAGAGAACTCTCTGCACTGAATCGAGGAAATGCTGTCTTAAGATTGTGAGGGGGGTAGAATCGCAATCTTGATTCTTTATTGATTAATCGTGCAGCTCTAATAACTCCATCACTATATAACTAACCAACTATATAACTATGTAACTAATATAACTAACCAACTATAAACCTAACCAACTATATAGCTATGTAACGAAAAAACGATGTAACTATAAAACGATGTAAGTATAAAAATAACCAACGGTATAACAACAATATAACTATGTAACTATTTAACTAACCAATGATATAACAACAATATAAGTATGTTATTTACCAACCATATAACGACTATGCAACTAACCAGCAGTGAGCAGAGAACTCTCTGCACTGAATGAAAGGAATGTTGTTTTAAGATTGTGAGGGGGTTAGAATCACGATTTTTGATTCTTTATTGATCGTGCAGCTATAATAACTGCGTCACTATATATCTAACCAGCTATATAACTATGTAACTAATATAACTAACCAACTATAAACCTAACCAACTATATTGCTATGTAATGAAAAAACTATGGAACTATAAAACTAACCAACGGTATAACAACAATATAACTATGTAACTAACCAACCATTTAACGACTATGCCACCAACCAGCAGTGAGCAGAGAACTCTCTGCACTGAATCAAGGAAATGCTGTTTTAAGATTGTGAGGGGGGTTGAATCGCAATCTCGATTCTTTATTGATTAATCGTGCAGCTCTAATAACTGTGTCACTATATAACCAACTATATAACTATGTAACAAAAAAACTATGCAAATATGTAACTATAAAATTATGTAAGTATAAAAATAACCAACGGTATAACAACAATATAACTATGTAACTAACCAACCATATAAGGACTATGTAACTAACCAGAAGTGAGCAGAGAACTCTCTGCACTGAATCGAGGAAATGCTGTTTTAAGATTGTGAGGGGTGTAGAATTGCAATCTCGATTCTTTATTGATTAATCGTGCAGCTCTAATAACTGCGTCACTATATAACTAACCAACTATATAACTATGTAACTAATATAACTAACCAACTATAAACCTAACCAACTATATAGCTATGTAACGAAAAAACTATAGAACTATGTAACTATATAACTATGCAAGTATAAAAATAAGCAACGGTAGAACAACAATATAACTATGTAACTATTTAACCAATGATATAACAGCAATATAACTATGTAACTAACCAACCATATAACGACTATGCAACTAACCAGCAGTGAGCAGAGAACTCTGCACTGAATCAAGTAAATACTGTTTTAAGATTGTGAGGGGTGTAGAATCGCAATCTCGATTCTTTATTGATTGATCGTGCAGCTCTAATAACTATATAAATCACCAACTAAAAACCTATCCAACTGTGTACCTAACCAATTGTATAACTATCCAACTATATAACTAACCATCTATATAACTTACCAACTCTAAACCTAATCAACTATATAACTATGTACCTAACCAACTATATAACAACTATGTATCTATAGAACTTTGTTACTAACTACAGTACGTAGAATGACTGTCACTCGGCTTCACTGTTATTGAAAAGTTTTTATGTAATCAATAAATTGCACACAGCGATCTCTCCATCCAAAACCCAGCAGACGCGTTTCACCTCTCCTGGCTTGCTCACAAGTCTGCCACATGTAGTATACGTACTTATTTTGTATTCTTATTACGGGGCCGTCTGTCTGGTCACTTGATGTCCTCTTCCTCCTCTTCTTTCCTCCGGCGGTGGGCGGTCCTTACTGCTACACTGAGCAGCAGTCGGTAGCGAAGTGCGAGCGCCATTCTGTTCAGCGCTACAGTAAGCCCAGGGTGACCGGCAGTCAGCAAACCTCAAGCTGCCTGCTGATTTGATGAGCTTTAATTTTGATTGAGCAGAGGGGTGTCAGACCTCAGCAGAGAGACCACTGCTTCCACACATGAGCAAAGACCGTTCTCTGCAGCATGCTGGCAGGGAACGGGCTTTTCTACTCTGTGGCAGCTTTTTAAAGAAAAACAACTTGTAAGACTTTGCACGCCGCTTTGATATGAACAGTAGCGGGCCGTGCATTGTGGGTGTATGGGTGCCACCCCCCCCCCCCCATCCATTCACCCGGCCCCTTTCAGGACGCATGTGTTCCCATGGTGGGAGGGGGTGGTACTTTTTGAAGCACCTGATTAGAGCCAGATGCTCTAATAGGTTTCCAAATAGGGTGGGCTCGGGGCGCAGAGAGTGTAACCCTATTGGATGCCTGGCGCTTAGGAAGAGGAGCAGAGGAGATGCAGCACTGGAGAGGAGGTCGCCAGCCGCTCTGGTGCACTTGGAGGGGAGTTGCTGTCTTGTCGGTAAGTGTCGTGTGTGTGTGTGTGTGTGTGTGTGTGTGTGTGTTAGACATGTGCATTCGTTTTCGTCCGAATGCATTTTCGTCCGAATTTCAGGTATTTTCGTTTTCGTTTTGACAAACGATAACGAAAGTGCAGATTCCGAAAAACGAAAGATCCGACATAAATAAATGCTTTTTTTCGTTTTCGTTGTTACAACAGTTCGATATAGAATAGGAGATTCGAAGTGACCGTTCGATATAGAATAGGAGATTCGACGTGACTCCATATGTCTATTGAACCTGTGGTCGAATGTGCCTAAGTTTCGTTTACCTCTATTAGTCCTATTATATAGAAAAGCTTCGACAGAGAGTAAATATTCGACATAGAGAGAACAGAATCGACAGAGAGAAACGATACTGGAATTGGGTGGGGGAAGTAAATTAAAAAAAAATAATGATAATATTCGACGGGATCGTTGCGCGTTTATAATAATATTCGACGGGATCGTTGCGCGTTTATAATAATATTCGACGGGATCGTCGCAACTATACGACACTGCAATCGTACATTTCGGCAATCGAATGCTCCGCCTATAGGCTATATAGTTTAGCAGCTCCATCGAGTCTTCTTTATCCATTCGACAGATACCATAAGCCTTCCAAGACAGATTCGACCGTAATTCATGTGGATTTTCGGACGAATGCAATTTTTGCACGAAAAACAAAATAAATAAAAACGAATTTCGGGAGTAACTAAATAAATAAAATTTACGGACAAAAACTAAACGAAATATTCTAGTCTGCACATGTCTAGTGTGTGTGTGTGTCTGTGTCTCTGTCTGAGCCACGTGCGTGGAGGGGGGGGGGGGGGGGTTGCTGGGCACAGTGGCTGCACATGATGGGCACAGTGACTGTATTTGTTGGGCAGAGTGACTACATATGGTGGGCACAGGGGCTGCATATGGTGGACACAGGGGTTGCGTATGCTGGGCACGGTAACTGCGTATGCTGGGCATGGTAACTGCGTATGCTGGGCACGGTGGCTGCATTTGATGGGTACGGTGGTTGCATTTGATGGGTACGGTGGTTGCATTTGATGGGTACGGTGGCTGCATTTGATGGGTACGGTGGCTGCATTTGATGGGCACGGTGGCTGCATTTGATGGGCACGGTGGCTGCATTTGATGGGCACGGTGGCTGCATTTGATGGGCACGGTGGCTGCATTTGATGGGCACAGTGGCTGCATTTGATGGGCACAGTGGCTGCATTTGATGGGCACAGTGGCTGCATATGATGGGCACTGTGGCTGAGTATGCTGGGCACAGTGACTGTATTTGGGCACAGTGGCTGCACATGATGGGCACAGTGACTGTATTTGATGGGCACGGCGGCTGCATTTGATGTGCACGGCGGCTGCATTTGATGTGCACGGCGGCTGCATTTGATGTGCACGGCGGCTGCATTTGATGGGCACGGTGGCTGCATATGATGGGCACTGTGGCTGAGTATGCTGGGCACAGTGACTGTATTTGGGCACAGTGGCTGCACATGATGGGCACGGTGGCTGCATTTGATGGGCACTGCGACTGCATATGATGGGCACAGTGGCTGAGTATGCTGGGCACAGTGACTGTATTTGGGCACAGTGGCTGCACATGATGGGCACAGTGACTGTATTTGGTGGGTACAATGGCTGCATTTGCTGGGCACAGTGAGGCTGCAATTGGTGAAGTATTTTTCAGAATTTTTCAGTTTGTTTTTTGGGCACCCGCCACCACTGGATATGAAATACCTGGAATGTATTTAGCTGAGGGCAGTTTTCCCTGGACATACACTATGGCAGCCACTCGATATTCTCCGCGCCGTCCTTCTCTACACGGGGAGATGGTGTCAGACACACACTGTACACAATCCGGAATGGTTTCTCGGTTTGTTGTTCTTGGTCTCGGCTCTTCCTCTAATGGATTCGGCCTCAGAGAATAGTTCTTCATTATCTTGTCATTACCTTCCTTTCTACAAGCTGTGCTACGGCAGACATTCAGGGAATGCGCTCCATAGCTCAGCACTGCTGCGTATTTATCTGTCCTCCCGCCGGGGGGGGGTGTCTACGTCTCTGCAATTCGGGTTCCTTCTTAAACTGTAGAGAAATTCTGGGTGTTACCCCAACCCAAAAATGTAAAGGTGTTTTTTTTTTTTTTTTAATATAGATTAAATATCTATAAACTATTACTAGACTGGTGAAAGACCTGGAGACACGCCAAATGAAGTACCATGGGGCATCGCTTACAGTGGGAGTGGCTTAAAGGGGAATGGTTTTGAGCCTACTTTCGCTATATATATATATAATTATATATATATATATATATATATATATATATATATATATATATATATATATATATATATATATATATCTCCCAAATTCCATATTCCTTTTACACACAGCTTACGCCTTCATGCGACAGACACACGTAAACCTCAGCACAAAGCATCAATTATTACAAAATAAAAACTCTTCCATACACACAGTATACTCCTTAATGCACAGAACAGACACACCTAAACCTCAGCACAAAGCACTATTAAATAAAATAAAAAAACTCTTCCACTATATACACACCAGTATACTCCTTAATGCGAGACACACGTAAACCTCAGCACAAAGCATCAATTATTAAACAAAAACTCTTCCGTTACATACACACAGTATACGCCTTAATGCAGCCTTTCCCAAACTTTTCAAAACGGAGGAACCCTTAAAATAGTTCTCCGGTCTCGAGGAACCCCCTGCTAGAAATTAGAAATCTACAACTCATGATACATTAGTGTGATGGTCGGTGGGAAGAATGGTCCTTACACTTGTGGTCATTGGGAAGAATGGTCCTTACACTTGTGGTCAGTGGGAAGAATGGTCCTCACACTTGTGGTCATTGGGAAGAATGGTCCTTACACTTGTGGTCAGTGGGAAGAATGGTCCTCACACTTGTGGTCATTGGAAAGAATGGTCCTTACACTTGTGGTCAGTGGGAAGAATGGTCCTCACACTTGTGGTCATTGGAAAGAATGGTCCTTACACTTGTGGTCATTGGGAAGAATGGTCCTTACACTTGTGGTCGTTGGGAAGAATGGTCCTTACACTTGTGGTCATTGGAAAGAATGGTCCTTACACTTGTGGTCAGTGGGAAGAATGGTCCTCACACTTGTGGTCATTGGAAAGAATGGTCCTTACACTTGTGGTCATTGGGAAGAATTACCTCCTTACAGAGAGCTAAAAAGATCAATGGTGTCGGTGGGAACTTATCTGAGAGGTAGAAATTGCCCAATGCTGAAGGAACCCCTACAACCTCTGGAGGAACCCTGGTTGAGAATCACTGCCTTAACGGAACAGACACACCTAAACCTCAGCACAAAGCACTATTAAATAAATAAACAAAACTTCCACTGTATACACAAATTAAGCTCCTTAAAGTGGTTCTAAAGGTTCAAGGTTTTCTGATCCTACTATCGTTGGTGTCAGTGGGAGGAATAGTGCCACATTATTGGTTGTCAGTGGGAAGAATAGTGAACCATTGTTGGTGTCATTGGCAGGAATAGTGCCCCATCGTTGGTATCAGTGGAAAGAATAGTGCCCCATCGTTGGTGTCAGTGGGAGGAATAATGCCCCATTGTTGGTATCAGTGGGAGGAATAGTGCCCCATCATTGGTGTCAGTGGGAGGAATAGTGTCCCATCATTGTTGTCAGTGGGAGGAATAGTGCACCGGCATTGGTATCAGTGGGAGGAATGGAGCCCCGTTGTTGGTATCAGTGGGAGGAATGGTGCGCCGTCGGTGTCAGTGGGAGGAATGGTGCCCCGTCGTTGGTGTCAGTGGGAGGAATGGTGCCCCATGGTTGGTGTCAGTGGGAGGAATGGTGCCCCATGGTTGATGTCAGTAGGAGGAATGGTGCCCCATGGTTGATGTCAGTGGGAGGAATGGTGCCCCATGGTGTCAGTGGGAGGAATGGTGCCCCATGGTTGGTGTCAGTGGGAGGAATGGTGCCCCATGGTTGGTGTCAGTGGGAGGAATGGTGCGCCGTCGGTGTCAGTGGGAGGAATGGTGCGCCGTCGGTGTCAGTGGGAGGAATGGTGCCCCGTCGTTGGTGTCAGTGGGAGGAATGGTGCCCCATGGTTGATGTCAGTGGGAGGAATGGTGCCCCATGGTTGATGTCAGTGGGAGGAATGGTGCCCCATGGTTGATGTCAGTGGGAGGAATGGTGCCCCATGGTGTCAGTGGGAGGAATGGTGCCCCATGGTTGGTGTCAGTGGGAGGAATAGTGCGCCGTCGGTGTCAGTGGGAGGAATGGTGCCCCATGGTTGGTGTCAGTGGGAGGAATGGTGCCCCATGGTTGGTGTCAGTGGGAGGAATGGTGCCCCATGGTTGGTGTCAGTGGGAGGAATGGTGCCCCATGGTTGGTGTCAGTGGGAGGAATGGTGCCCCATCATTGGTGTCAGTGGATGGAGCGGCGCCCCAAGGACTGGATAAGGTGAGCCAAGGGCTATATCTGGCCCATGGGCCAACATTTTTAGACCACTGCTATAGAGGGATATGATTTGTTCATATTTCATGTCTGAGGTTTACAGCCACTTTAAAAGAAAAAAGGACACACAGAACTGAGCGCCCTTTGGGACGGCAAATCTGCCGCCATCTCTAAATGAAATCTTTTCTCCGACTTTCCTCAAATCTCGGACTCCAGTGAGACGGATATCGCCTCCAAATCCTCCAGTGTGATTTTAAAATAAAAACTCTAAGAGAAAAAAAAGGATGGGAGTGCGGGGGGGGGGGGGGGGGGTGTTAGAGCGCAGGCGGGGGGGGGGGGGGGGAGAGCAGACAGGGGGAGCGATGTGAGTGGCAGGCAGCCGGGCTCAGAGGAAGCAGATTAAGCGGCACATAAGAGACCGGAGGGAAGAGTGACGGATCCGGAGTGACACAGGAGAGAGATGGAGGATATAATGAGACGTGGCACTGAAAGGGAAAAATCGTGGCAGTCGAGTGAAACGAAGATCAAAACTTAGAGGGGTGGAAAGAAGGGAAAAATTCAGAGAGGATTTCATTCTCAGGATCCAAAATAGAAAAAAAAAAGGCACTCCGCGTTTAACCTCGTTTTTTTTTTCTAATCCTCTCCCAAGATTTGCAAGTCTGCTTCTTTTTTTTTGCAAACAGCCGCCTTCCTTTTTTCTTGCAAGCGACGTAATCCAAAAAAACTTGGAGGAAATGAAGCTCTGCCTTGCCGGTTTTGTCTCGTTGGAGACGTTCGGGTCAGATGTTCCCATAATGCACTGCTTTGTCAGCTGTCGGGTATGCACTTAATGACAGTTGGCGTCTATCAAAAGCCACGTGGTGCATAGATTTTATAATTGATTGACAATTACGCGGTCGTGCTACATTGTACTCGTAGGAAATTTTTTATCATTTTCTTCTCACAAATGGAGCTTTATTTTTGGGGTTTTTAATCACTGCTGGGTTTTTATTTTTTACAAAAAAAAAAAAAAAAAGACCAAACATTTTGAAAACTTTTTTTTTACTTAGTTTCTGTCAGTAAATTTTGTAACTAACTAATTTTTCTCCTTCACTGATGAGCGCTGACAAGGCGGCACTGATAGGCTGAACTGATGGGCATTGATGAGGTGGCACAGATGGGCACTGTTAGGCTGAATTGGTGGGCATCGAGGTGGCACTGATGGACACTGTTAGGCTGTACTGGTGGGCATTGATGAGGTGGCGCTGATGAGCATTGTTAGGTGGCACTGGGCACTGTTAGGTGGCACTGATAGGCGGCATGGATAGGCAGTACTGATGGGCATTGATGGGTGGCACTGATGGGCATTGATGAACAGCAGTGATAGGCGGCACTGATAGCCAGCACTGACTGGCATCACTAATGGGCACTGGTGGGCACTGATTGCGGGCAATGGTGGGCACAGATTGGTGACCCTGTTAGTGCCCTGATTACATGTGTAGATGTCCCCCCTGCGAGGAGATGCTGCTGATTGTCTCTCCTCGCCACACACTCTGTCAGTGTGAGGTGAGGAGCGCCGATTACCAGCATCTCCGTGTTTTACATGCGACCGGCTGTGATTGGACACAGCCGATCACATGGTTAAAGAGCCGTGGACACGCAAGAGCGGCTGTTCTGGGACGCTGTTGTATGACGGTGGGCGGGCGGCAGTTGGTTAAAGGTCTGGGGTACAATGCAAAAAGTAGTTAACGCGTTTCGGGGGTCTAAGTGCCCCCTTCATCAGGGCTGGAAAGAACATGAGAAGATTTCCATAGCAACCTGATATCGATATAATGTCCCTGTAAATGTATAATTTTATATATATATATATATAATGGGATTTTTATATACAGCTTACCTGTAAAATCCTTTTCTTGAGAGTACATCACGGGACACAGGAGCTTCATTACATAGTGGGTTATATAGGCACCTCTGGTGATTGGACACTGGTTGACCCTAATTAAGGAGAATTCCTCCCCTATATAACCCCTCCCATCCGGGAGGCACCTCAGTTTTGTAGCAAAGCAATAAGAACCACGTAAAACCCAAGAGGGGCGGGAGCCCTGTGTCCCGTGATGTACTCTCAAGAAAAGGATTTTACAGGTAAGCTGTATATAAAAATCCCATTTTCTTGATCATACATCACGGGACACAGGAGCTTCATTACATAGTGGGATGTCCCATAGCAATGCTCAGGTTGAGGGGAGGGAGACACAGATCATAAGCATAGACCGCCAGGGACCTGAGGACCTAAACTGCAGCCTGCAGTACACTGCGCCCGAAGGCGATATCCTCTTGCCCTCTGACATCCACCTGATAGAATCTGGTGAATGTGTGGATTGATGACCAAGTCGCAGCCTTACAGATCTGAGCCAGGGAGGCCTGGTGATGCACTGCCCAAGAAGCACTGACAGCCCTAGTAGAGTGCGCTTTCACCTGAAAAGGAGGAATCTTCCCCTTTAAACTATAGGCCTGAGAAATAACCTGTCTGATCCATCTCGAGAGAGTGGACTTTGACGCTGCCTGACCCCTTCTAGGGCCTTCTGGCAGAATAAATAAGCAGTCAGTTTTTCTTATCTGAGCAGTTGCTTGAAGATAAAGACTGATTGCTCTAACCACATCTAAAGTGTGTAAGGATTCTTCCTCTATGGACTGAGGATTTGGAAAAAAGGATGGTAGGATTACATCCTGATTCAGGTGAAAACCTGAAACCACCTTAGGTAGAAAGGACCTGTTGGGACGCATAACCACCCGGTCCTTATGGATAATTAGATAGGGCTCTTTACAAGAAAGAGCTGCCAATTCTGATACCCTTCTAGCCGTGGATATGGCTACTAGGAAGACTAGCTTCTTTGTCAAGAGGACTAACGAAGCAAGATGCAAAGGTTCAAATGGTTGGGCTACTAAGGCCGAGAGAACCAAATTCAGATCCCATGGGCATACCGGAGGTCTGACTGGCGGTCTCATCCGCATAGCCCCCTGGATAAAGGCCCGTATCAGGGAATGTGATGCAAGCGGTCTTTGAAAAAAGACCGATAGGGCCGAAATCTGCACCTTGATGGTGCTTATGGCCAAATTCAATTCAAGGCCTGATTGGAGAAAGGCCAAGATTCTGCTAATGACATACCTTCTGGGATGCCATCTCCTGGGTTCACACCAGGAAACATATGCCCTCCAGATCTTGTAATAGATACGCCTGGAGGCCGGCTTTCTGGCATTGACCAGAGTGGAAAGGACTGGCCCCGAAAGACCACGGTCTTTTAAAATGTGGGTCTCAGCAGCCAGACCGTCAAATTCAGACTGCGTAAAGCAGGATGGTAAATTGGGCCCTGCGAGAGCAGATCTGGCCGGAGGGGGAGGGTCCATGGCCTGCCCACTGCTAGCTTCATGATTTCTGCGAACCATGGTCGCCTGGGCCAAGCCGGGGCCACTAGAAGGACCGACTTCGCCTCCCTCTTGACCCTTCCCAGGAACCGTGACAGTAGCGGGTTCGGGGGGAAGGCATAGATCAGATTGTACTGATTCCAGGGAACCGTCAGAGCATCTGACCCCTGAGCAAGTGCATCTCTTGTCCTTGACACAAAGTTGTCCAGTTTCCTGTTGAATCTGGACGCAAAAAGATCCACGTCTGGAGTGCCCCATTTGTAACATATGTCTCGAAACACATCGGGGTGCAGAGCCCATTCTCCTGGGCACAACTGCTGGCGGCTGAGATAATCCGCCTGCCAATTCTCCACTCCTGGGATGAAGACTGCAGAGAGGCACGGAACATGCTCTTCTGCCCAGACAAGTATGCGATTCACCTCGTTTTGGGCCACCAGACTTCTGGTACCGCCCTGGTGATTGATATAAGCCACCGCGGTGGCATTGTCGGACTGAATCCGAACCGGGAAGCCTCGCAGTCTGTGAGACCACTCTCTGAGTGCCATGTAAACTGCCCGAATCTCTAGGATATTTATGGGCAACAGACTTTCGGTCGCAGACCATTTTCCCTGCGAGCATGTTCCCTCTAATACGGCTCCCCAGCCTGTCAGGCTGGCATCCGTTGTGACAATCTTCCATGAGAGGGGAAGAAATGTTTTGCCTTTTAGCAAATTTCTGGTTTGTAACCACCAAACCAGACTCTTGCGTGCCCGGGGGGATAAACGCATAGGAAGATCCAGGGATTGGGGCTTCCTGTTCCAAATCGCAAGGATGCATCTTTGCAGGGGCCTTGAGTGGAACTGGGCAAATGGGACGGCCTCGAATGAGGCGACCATCTTTCCCAATAGTCTCATACATAGACGAATAGAGGGAGATCTTCTGCCCAGAACTAGGCGCACCAGATCTCCAATGGCCAAGGCCTTTGGCCCTGGAAGGAACACCCTGCCCTGAGCGGTGTCGATAATGAGACCCAGGTAATCCAACCTGGTGGTCGGTTGCAGAGACGACTTTTCTAGGTTTATAATCCAACCTAGGCGGCCCAGATGTTCTAGCGTACTGGTGACGCTGCGACTTAGGCTCGTTATAGTTCTCTCTACGAGAAGCAAGTCGTCTAGGTAAGCCATGACGGCTATGCCCTGAACTCTTAAAGTTGCTAAGAGAGGGTCTAGAATCTTCGTGAAGACTCGGGGGGCCGTGGCTAGGCCGAATGGCAGGGCCACAAATTGAAAGTGGCGTTGCTCTACCGCGAACCTTAGGAACTTCTGGTGCGCGGGAAATATTGGCACGTGGAGATATGCATCTCTGATATCTATTGATGCCATGAATTCTCCTCCCTGCAGGGAGGAAACCACAGTGCGTATAGACTGCATCCGGAAGGTCTGGATGTGTAGAAACCGGTTCAAGTCTCTCAGATCCAAGATAGGTCTGACACTTCCGTTTGGTTTTGGGACGGTGAAGAGATTCGAATAAAAACCTGAACCCTGATCTTTCGGGCTCACCTCTACTATCACACCTTGGGATAGTAACTGATCTAAGGCCAGGAGTAGCGATTTCCGCTCTATTGGATCCTTGGGGATCCTTGACCTTAGAAAACGAAAGGGTGGAATCTTCTGAAATTCTAGCCTGTAGCCCAGAGATACTGAAGAGATCACCCATTTGTCCTGAATCTCCTCCCGCCAGGCGCCTGCAAACTGCAGGAGCCTTCCCCCCACTCGGCCGAGCGGGGGCGCCCCTTCACAAGGAGGTCTTGGAGGTTTGCTTGGCAGGCTTCCGCCCCCAAGTCCTCTTCTGTCCCTGGGCTCGGCCCTGAGGCTTTCTAGCAGCGGAGGGCTGGGAAGGCCGTCGCCACTGTTTAGAGCTTGACGCTTCGGGAGAAAGAGTACGCCTGAATGAGGGACGCTTACTCTTCTTGACTGGAAGGAGTGTAGATTTACCTCCTGAGATATTTTGGATGAATTTATCTAGTTCCTCTCCAAACAAACGTTCCCCTTTAAATGGGAACCCAGCCAAATGCTTTTTGCATGACATCTCAGCGGCCCAATTTTTTAGCCATAGAGCCCTACGCATGTGTACCAACATGAGGGATAAACGTGATGCTTGTTGGACAGAATCCAAAATCGCATCAATTATGAAACATAAGATGTGAGGCATCTCTGCATATTTCACTACTTCCTCGCTGGGGAGGAGTTCAAACATTTGTTTGACCTGTTCCTTAAGAAACTGACACAATCCTACGGCTGCGACTGTAGGTTGCACCACAGCGCCGGCCATGGAAAAGGAGGCTTTTAATAAGGTTTCCAGCCTTTTGTCAGCTGGATCCTTAAATACCTGCGCATTATCCAAAGGACAAGTTAGGTTTTTATTCACACAAGAGATAGCCGCATCCACAGATGGGGCCCCCCATTTCTTGGTGAAACTTTCCTCCACGGGATAATTCATAGAAAACCTCTTGGGAGGAGTAAACAGTTTATCGGGATGTCCCCAGTCCTCATACATCAAGTCAGCCATTAAAGGATGAATTGGGAAGGAACAGGCAGTCTGTGGGGCTTTCCTGACTCCCAGGGAAGAGACAGAGGATGTAGCGACTTCAGCAGCTGGCATTCTGAACGTGGTACGCACCAATTCAGTGTAATACTGCACCTGCTTTCTGAGTGCCTGGGAGGAGGGGACTAACTCCTCTTCCTCTGACTCATCCGACTGCTCATGATCCCTTTCCAAAGATAGGGATCTCTCCTCATTTTCAGAGCAACTGTCTGAGAGAGGGATTTCAGCAGAGGGAGGGGATCTACCCCTTTTTCTGCTATCTTTTAGGGAAGCAGAAATAAAATTCATTATCCTCCCTTCAAAACTCTCCAATGAAGCCCTAAGGGAGTCCTCCGTGACATATACCGGGGCTGCGACATTAGGAGAGGCTGCAAAGCCTGAAAGGGGCACTGACTCGTCTTGAGATGCAGGCTCCACTCTTGCAGAGGGGGATGGTAATCTGCATGCACCTTTAGAACCCCTAGACCTAGGCGGTGACCTGCCAGTGCTTTTGTTACCTGCCCCTGAAACCCTCTTACGAGGAGACATAGTACTGAGCTACAAAGCAGAGTTACTAATGTAAAATGCAATCACTTATTTGTGCTTAAAGTCTCACAATAAATCAATATTAGCTTAACTGCACAATATGATGCCGAGTAGGTGTCTTAGGGTTTGCCTGGATCCAATCCCACGGATGCTTACAGCCCACAGCTCCTGTGCCTCACCTTACAGTCCCCTGACGCTCTGGGCTTTTAAAACGGCCGTTTTGGCGCCTGCATTACAGCATAGAGCACCTGATTGTGCACAGCTGGCAACCACACCCCCCCCCCTTTCCCCAATAGGCCGGGAGCGCGTGCACGCGCCCGCGCGCGTGCACGAGGACCGCGGGATCCGGGGGAGAGGAGGAGAACCCAAAAGGAGTGACCTGGGACCCCCTGATCTGCGTGGGACCCCTTTTTTACCTTTATTGTGGCAGGGACTGCAAGGAGACGTGAGAGCTGGAGAACCAGGCACTTCACTGAGCGTGTTAGTATTGAAAGGCATGTAAGTATGCATCAGGCTGCTCTTACTCCATCTAGTGGTGGAAACCAGGTAAGACATACAACTACTCACAGTGAAGAAATCCATTCATATATTAAATATATAGGATGACTTCCCCTACCTGTTCCCCGCCGCAGGAATTGCTGTGTTCAGACCAATTCCAGCCTTCACCCATCACGGCGGGTATTGTTAGCCAACCTTCAGGCGTATCTGGGGTTCTTACGAAAAGATCCTCCTACCTGGGCCTTGTAAAAAACTCTGCCAGAAACTTACGGGCGCCCTGAGTCAACAGTACCCCAAGTCTGGTTGTCCCAGAGTCCAGTCTTCCAATGGAGAGGACTTACAGGCAAAACCTCGTGTCTTCGGCAAACGAGGCCCGGGTACCATACCATCTTGGGAGTCAAATATCGGCCCGAGGTATGGATCCGGTTTGTTGTAGCCCTTCGGCCCTCGCCGGGACCCGCATAGAGCTAAGTTTTACGTGACCATCGACCAGACACTGGCGAAAAAACTGAGGTGCCTCCCGGATGGGAGGGGTTATATAGGGGAGGAATTCTCCTTAATTAGGGTCAACCAGTGTCCAATCACCAGAGGTGCCTATATAACCCACTATGTAATGAAGCTCCTGTGTCCCGTGATGTATGATCAAGAAATATATATATATAGTGTGTGTATATGTATGTATCTGGGAAGGATTGCCCAAAGGCCTCCTTCCCGTTCCACCCTAATTCCGTGCTTCCCTCCCCCCCCCCCCCCCATTCCCCTAAATCCACCTATCCCCCCTTTCTTTCCCTTCCTTTAAACTCCCCTCCCCCAGTGCCGTGAGAAAAAAGAAAAATGAAAGGGGGGGGGGGAATGAAGGAAAAAAAACTAGGGAAAAATAGAACAAAAAGGAAGGAAAAAATAAATAAAAATAAGGGGGGGAAAAAGGGTGGGGGGGGAAGGAAGAAAAACAAATAAAAACTAGGGGGGAAAAAAGGGTGAAAGAAAAAAGGAAGGAAAAAATAAATAAAAAGGGGGTTAAAAAAGGGGGGGGAGGAAGGAAGAAAAACAAATAAAAACTAGGGGAAAAAAAAAGGGGAAAGAAAAAAAGGAAGGAAAAAATAAATAAAAAGAAGGGAAATAAAGAGGAAAAAAGGAGGGGAGAGAAGGGGGGGGGACAAAAAGGGAGGGGGGGAAGAAAGAAAGGAAGAAAAAAAATAAAAACTAGGGAAAAATTAAAAAAGAAGGAAAAAATTAATAAAAAGAAGGGGAAAAAAAGGGGGGGGCGGAAGGGAAGGAAGGAAAACAAATAAAAACTAGGGAAAATAAAAAAGGGAAAAAAAGGAAGGAAAAAATAAATAAAAAGGGGGAAAAAAGGGGGGGGGGGGGGGGAAACTAATAAATAAAAACTAGGGAAAATAAAAAAAAGGGGAAAGAAAAAATAAGAAAGGAAAAAGATAAAGAAAAAGAAAGGAAATAAAGAGGAAAAAAAGGGGGGGGGGGACAAATAAATAAAAAGAAGGGGAAAGGGGGGGGAGAAGAAGGGGGGAGAACAAATAAATAAAAAGAAGGGAAAAAGGGGGGGGGATTAATTTAAAAAGGGGGAAAAAAAGGAAGGAAGTAAAAAAAAAATTAAAAGAAGCGAAAAAAACGTTCTTTTTATAACTTTTTTTTTTTTTTTTTCACAGTAGATAAGAATGTATATGGAGAATGCTGACAGGTGCGCTATTGATACATGTGGAGCGTGAATTGTCATGATTGGTCCATTTTGGAAACCTGAATTCTCGTTGATTTACATTCAGCCGACGGTCACATGTGGACATAAAACGATTCGAAATTCCGCAGAAATAACGGCGCTCGTTTTACTGTCATGTCAGAGTTCCGCTGGAAGAGAATTCTCACCAAGAAGATGACCCCCCCCCCCCCCCCCCGGTGTTGTGCGCCCTTTAAATCTATTTAGTTCCGCCTCCGGCTCGCATATATTCCAGATACTGGTTGACTTGCCGCTCAGGATTGTGGATCGGGGACGGCGGTGTCACCGTGTAAAACGTATGGTGACAGCGCCCGTATCCCGGATTACCGGCCGCGCTTCTTCCTGATCGGCGCTGCCCTAATAATAGGAACGCCGGCACCCCCAAAAATAGCTCAGCGGATATATCTGGAAACGTTCGACTTTAATTAATAATGTGGATGAGAAGCTCGACGAGCGGCGGAAGGGCTTATAGGAGAGGCGATCAGACAGGCGGAACGCCGGAGATCAGAGGGGCGAAGGCTGGAGTCACTTAGCATTAGCGGCGTTGTCGGGGAGCGGGAGGAGCGGCTGGCGAGTCGGTGACATGACGGCGGGTGTTGGGGACGTCTGTCTGTGGGTGATTAGCAATAATCGCTGTATGGATGGGAATGGGGGGGAGGGGTGTGGTGACAAGTGCTGGTGAGTGTGATGGAGTCCGCTCCCTTCTCAACGCAAAACTGAACGCAAATTCTTTTTTTTTTTTCATTTTAGATAGATCCGGGGGCCCCCAACTGGTCAGTACAAGGGCCACATTGTCATTTGTATAAATATTCACCAGCTGAGTCCTCCTGTACAGCAGAGCTCAGACTGGGAGAGGAGCAAATAAGTTCTGCTGCAGCCCTCATGTACTAACAAGGAACATGCTGATGGCAGGAGAGAGCAGAGAAATTAGCTTATTAGTCGTCTTCTTCCTTCGTTACGTCAGGGTCCCCTTCACAGTCTCTCATACGTCAAAGACCTTCCTTAGATCAGGGTCCCCAACAGAGTCCCCTGATCAGGGTCCCATCACAGTCCCCCATATGTCAGGGTCCCCATTGGGGTCCTCCCTTAGATCAAGGTCCCCATTGGGGTCCTCCCTTAGATCAGGGTCCCCATTGGAGGTCTCCCTTAGATCAGGGTCCCCATTGGGGTCCTCCCTTAGATCAAGGTCCCCATTGGGGTCCTCCCTTAGATCAGGGTCCCCATTGGAGGTCTCCCTTAGATCAGGGTCCCCATTGAGGTCCTCCCTTAGATCAGGGTCCCCATTGAAGTCCTCCCTTAGATCAGGGTTCCCATTGAGGTCCTCCCTTAGATCAGGGTCCCCATTGAGGTCCTCCCTTAGATCAGGGTCCCCATTGGAGTCCTTAGATCAGGTTCCCCATTGGAGTCCTCAGATCAGGGTCCCCATTGGAGTCCTCCTAGATCAGGGTCCCCATTGAGGGCCTCTTAGATCAGGGTTCCCATTGAGGGCCTCTTAGATCAGGGTCCCCATTGAGGGCCTCTTAGATCAGGGTCCCCATTGAGGTCCTTCCTTAGATCAGGGTCCCCATTGAGGTCCTCCCTTAGATCAGGGTCCCCATTGAGGTCCTCCCTTAGATCAGGGTCCCCATTGGAGTCCTCAGATCAGGGTCCCCATTGGAGTCCTCCTAGATCAGGGTCCCCATTGAGGGCCTCTTAGATCAGGGTTCCCATTGGAGTCCTCCCTTAGATCAGGGTCCCCATCAGGGTCCTCCCTTGGATCAGGGTCCCCATCGGGGTCCTCCCTTGGATCAGGGTCCCCATCAGGGTCCTCCCTTGGATCAGGGTCCCCATCGGGGTCCTCCCTTAGATCAGGGTCCCCATCAAACATCCCTGGCAGTGAAATGGTTAAAGGCAGGACAGTGAAATGGTTGTAAATAAGATCTGATCCTTGTTGGGCCCTTTGCACTCAGGGCCGTCCAGCTGCAATGCGTCCCTCGTGGAGTTTAAGCGTGGCCGGGAGGGACAGGTCCAGCATCCACTGCAAGTCTTTGGCAGGCTGTACCGAGTGGTACCGGTGATTGGGGTCCTTCAGGGATGAAGGTCCATCTGTGAGGCCATGTGTGCGAGGATCCTCATTGTTGCACAGGCTCGTGTAGTATCCATGGTGTGGGAATCTGTTAGACTTTTTGCTGCTTTTGCTACACGACGGTTGTCTAAGTCTACCCCAGATAGGCCAGACCTGAAATATTCCATCCACATAACGCTCTTCTCCCTGAAGACGATCGATCTCCGCCAGTCTGTCCGGTCTCTCCAGTCCTTGGCGGTCTCCAGTTTTATGGCCCCAATAAGACGATGCGGTGTGGGGGGAGGGGGGGGGGTATTCTGACTAGTCGGGACCCCGGCAATGATTTATTCCTTACATTTCAGGATGAGACTCTACACCGTCACGTTGGGCTTCAATGTCCTCCTAAACTAATCGTCAGACGGAAGCCTTCAGGAAAAAAAACCTTCTGAATTTTGGTTTATGAGGATTTTTTTTATTTTTTATTTTTCACCAGTGAGCTGTATTTACTAACAAATCATAAAGCAGAACTCCGGGGCATAAAACTTGCATTTAAATTTAATCCTCAACCCACTTTGTGAGCCAGAAATGCCTTTGTACACCCAGATATGACCTAAGGAAGGCAATTCCTTCACCCGCTTTTCTCTCCAGCTTATTAGTCTTCTGCTTCCTCCCTTAGATCAGGGTCCCCAATGCGTGTCCTTCCTTAGATCAGGGTCCCCAATGCGTGTCCTTCCTTAGATCAGGGTCCCCAATGCGTGTCCTTCCTTAGATCAGGGTCCTCAATGCATGTCCTTCCTTAGATCAGGGTCCCCAATGCCTGTCCTTCCTTAGATCAGGGTCCTCAATGTGTGTCCTTCCTTAGATCAGGGTCCTCAATGCGTGTCCTTCCTTAGATCAGGGTCCCCAATGCGTGTCCTTCCTTAGATCAGGGTCCTCAATGCGTGTCCTTCCTTGGATCAGGGTCCTCAATGTGTGTCCTTCCTTAGATCAGGGTCCCCAATGCGTGTCCTTCCTTAGATCAGGGTCCTCAATGCGTGTCCTTCCTTAGATCAGGGTCCCCAATGCGTGTCCTTCCTTAGATCAGGGTCCTCAATGCGTGTCCTTCCTTGGATCAGGGTCCTCAATGTGTGTCCTTCCTTAGATCAGGGTCCTCAATGTGTGTCCTTCCTTAGATCAGGGTCCCCAATGCGTGTCCTTCCTTAGATCAGGGTCCCCAATGCGGCCCATACTTACACATAGATTGCCAAATGTGTGCAGACTAAACCCCTTGTTCTTAATGCATCTTCTTATACAGGACAATTCGGTTGGTTGTAGGCTGGCTGGGAAGTCTGAGCTTGGAAATTTCTTTGGTTTTGTTTGATCCGTGTCGCCCTTCCAGAACTCCATGCTGCAAAGGCCAGTTATAGGTGGGGGAAGTGGCCAGTTGATTGCATTCCCCATCACAGTACCCCATTAGTGTTTGCATTCCCCATCAGTCCCCCCAAGATCAGGGTCTCCATCAGAGTCCCTCTTTAGATCAGGGTTCCCCATCACAGTCCCCCATATGTCTATTCTCCCTTAGATCAGGGTCCCCATCAGAGTCCCTCCCTAGATCAGGATCCTCATCAGAGTCCTCCCTTAGGTTGGGGTCCCTCTTTAGATCAGGGTCCCCATCACATTGCCCCATACATCAGTCCCCACTTAGATCAGGGTCCCCATTAGAGTACCTCTTTAGATCAGGGTCCCCATCACAGTCCCCCATACATCAGTCCTTCCTTAGATCAAGGTCCCCAGTGGAGTCCCCACTTAGATCAGGGTCCCCATTAGAGTCTCTCTTTAGATCAAGGTTCCCCATCACAGTCCCCCATGTGTATGCCCCCCCTTTAGATCAGGGTCCCCATCACAGTCCCCCATATGTGTGCCCCCTTTAGATCAGGGTCCCCATTAGAGTCCCTCTTTAGATCAAGGTTCCCCATCACAGTCCCCCATGTGTATGCCCCCCTTTAGATCAGGGTCCCCATCACAGTCCCCCATACGTCAGTCCTCCCTTAGATCAGGGTCCCCATTAGAGTCCCTCTTTAGATCAGGGTTTCCCATCACAGTCCTTCATACGTCTGCCCCCCCTTAAAAAACGGCCACCATCAAAGCCCCCCCCCCCTTAGATCAGGGTCCCCATAAGAATCTTTGTTTAGTTCAGTGTCCCCCACACGTCTGTCCTCCCATATATCAGAGTCCCTATCCCCCCCCCCCCCCTTAGATCAGGGTCCCCATCAGAGTCCCCCTTACGTTGCATAGTGTAACAGTTGAACATTGTAAGTACCTAAATCTGGCCTGTCATTGGCCTCCTGCAGTCCTTGACTCCCTGTACAGCAGAACTCAGACTGGGAGAGGGAAGCCAATAAGATGTGCTGCAGTGCTTATTTGCTAACATGGAACATGCTGATCAGTCGCAGGAAAAGGGGAAGATCAGGAACTTTAAGAGTTACTTAATTGCTACGGCAACAGAATCCATATTTCCTGTGTGTATTTAATGGTTTGTCAGCAATTCAGCTTCTCCGTGTAGTTTAGTGTTGCATGAGAGATCAGCGTCCCGATAATATCTGAGGAGCCGAGCGCTACAATCATCTCCTTCTCCATGGAGGGGCCCGACCACCATCAGCACTGACTGATGCAGAGCACGTCCGCTCCCATCCCCGCTCCCATCCCCGCTCCCATCCCCGCTCCCATCCCCGCTCCCATCCCCGCTCCCATCCCCGCTCCCATCCCCGCTCCCTTCCCCGCTCCCTTCCCCGCTCCCTTCCCCGCTCCCTTCCCCGCTCCCTTCCCCGCTCCCATCCCCGCTCCCTTCCCCGCTCCCATCCCCGCTCCCTTCCCCGCTCCCATCCCCGCTCCCTTCCCCGCTCCCTTCCCCGCTCCCTTCCCCGCTCCCTTCCCCGCTCCCATCCCAGCTCCCATCCCAGCTCCCATCCCCGCTCCCATCCCCGCTCCCATCCCAGCTCCCATCCCAGCTCCCATCCCCGCTCCCTTCCTCGCTCCCATCCCCGCTCCCTCTCTGCAAAGATACCGGGAAAAGAATCAAGTTCTAATTACAAGTTAATGAAAATACTGGAGATCAAACGCCTTCACAAAGAGATTAACGTTCGATGTGTCGCTAAAAATGAGATGCATTAAGCCGTCAGGCACCATGCTGAACGGGGAAAGGGACTGCATTTTCTTCCATTGGTTTTTTGACTCCAGATTATTGTGTCCTTGTTTTTGTCTTCTGGGGCTTGTTGACGCCCTTGTAATAAAGAATATAAAAAAAAAAAACACAAAAAAAATAAAAACAAACAAACACTGATGACCTCTTTGTACAGGGAGGAAGAGAATTATCCAATAGGTGAACTCAATGGGGATTTGTCAGATGGCAACTTGCAGGTGTACTGCACAGGTCCACAAGGCAGCAGTTCAATTGCTACAGTGGCGGGGGGGGGGGGCAGACTCCATTTCATTTCTGGCTGCATCAGCAGCATGGTTGTCCTCAAAGGGACAGCTGTATCTGGGGTGCCCTACATACAGAGTGCATGGTTAAGGAGAGTGATATGTACAGTGCAAAGTTCAGGACTGTGCTATGTACAGAGTGCAGCGTTCAGGAGTGTGCTACGTGCAGCGTTCAGGAGTGTGCTACGTGCAGAGTTCAGGGGTGTGCTACGTACAGAGTGCAGAGTTCAGGAGTGTGCTATGTACAGAGTTCAGGAGTGTGCTATGTGCAGAGTTCAGAAGTGTGCTACGTGCAGAGTTTAGGAGTGTGCTACGTGCAGAGTTCAGGAGTGTGCTACGTGCAGAGTTCAGGAGTGTGCTACGTGCAGAGTTCAGGAGTGTGCTACGTGCAGAGTTCAGGAGTGTGCTACGTGCAGAGTTCAGGGGTGTGCTACGTGCAGAGTTCAGGAGTGTGCTATGTACAGAGTGCAGAGTTCAGGAGTGTGCTATGTACAGAGTGCAGAGTTCAGGAGTGTGCTATGTACAGAGTGCAGAGTTCAGGAGTGTGCTACATACAGAGTGCAGAGTTCAGGGGTGTGCTACGTGCAGAGTTCAGGGGTGTGCTACGTACAGAGTGCAGAGTTCAGGACTGTGCTACGTGCAGAGTTCAGGACTGTGCTACGTGCAGAGTTCAGGACTGTGCTACGTGCAGAGTTCAGGATTGTGCTACGTGCAGAGTTCAGGAGTGTGCTACGTGCAGAGTTCAGAATTGTGCTCTGTACAGAGTGCAGAGTTCAGGAGTGTGCTACGTGCAGAGTGCAGATGTGGGCCATGTGCTGAGTTTAGGTGTGGGCCATGTGCTCAGGTGTTTCCTACATGCCGAGTTCAGGGGTGTGCTATGTGCAGAGTTCAAGAGTGTGCTATGTGCAGAGTTCAAGAGTGTGCTATGTGCAGAGTTCAAGAGTGTGCTATGTGCCGAGTGCAGGTGTGGGCCATGTGCCGAGTGCAGGTGTGGGCCATGTGCCGAGTGCAGGTGTGGGCCATGTGCCGGTTTCAGGTGTGGGCCATGTGCCGGTTTCAGGTGTGGGCCATGTGCCGGTTTCAGGTGTGGGCCATGTGCCGGTTTCAGGTGTTGGGCCGTGTGCCGAGTTCAGGTGTGGGCCGTGTGCCGAGTTCAGGTGTGGGCCGTGTGCCGGGTTCAGGTGTTGGGCCGTGTGCCGAGTTCAGGTGTGGGCCGTGTGCCGGGTTCAGGTGTTGGGCCGTGTGCCGGGTTCAGGTGTTGGGCCGTGTGCCGAGTTCAGGTGTGGGCCGTGTGCCGAGTTCAGGTGTGGGCCGTGTGCCGAGTTCAGGTGTGGGCCGTGTGCCGGGTTCAGGTGTGGGCCGTGTGCCGGGTTCAGGTGTGGGCCGTGTGCCGGGTTCAGGTGTGGGCCGTGTGCCGGTTTCAGGTGTGGGCCGTGTGCCGAGTGCAGCTGTGGGCCGTGTGCCGAGTTTCAGGTGTGGGCCGTGTGCCGAGTTTCAGGTGTGGGCCGTGTGCCGGTTTCAGGGGTGCGTTCTGCACTTCTGTAGAGAACAATTATTTGAGTATTTGTTCCCGTCTTGGTGGAACATGTCTGGTTGTTCCCTTTGCCCTCTCTCACCATGGAGTTTCCCCCCAGAAGAACTGTTGCCGGATATTTTTTGAACCATTTTATGAAAATCCCAAAGACCGCAGACCAAGGAGATCCCAGGAGGTCCACCATTTGTGGTGCTGGTTGGTCTTGCCACCAACAATCATTCCATTCATGCACCTTTCCCAATCAAATGTGTCAACAACAACTCAGCCTCTTGGCCACGTCTCTCTGTGAGAGTATTTTCTTCTCTTTTGGTGAAATGACATTGTGGCGAGAAAGTGAGAAGAGAAGAAAATGTAAGATTTGCCAGAGAGAGGATTGGGAAACCTTCACCGGTTATTTTGAAAATGATGTAACAGCGGAGAGAGAAGTGCGTAACCGACATCTTCCGACCGCGACGAGTCCTGGTGGCTTATTCTCTCTTTGGAGTTCACCTACAAGGGATTACAAATGGCGTCTGCGTTGGAGAAAACATCATCCGACTTTTTTCGCTATATCGCCGCGGCGCTAATACTTCCGAACAATTAAACAAAGCCCCAGAATATTCCCAAAGAAATTAATCCCCCCGGCCTCGCAGAAAGCCAGAGATTAGCCGGAATGAGCACAGCAATGTATTAACGACTTCCCGGCAAGCAGTAATTAGGTGCTCCCTCCGAGAAACGCGCCGCTGATTAGCGGCTGATCACTGGAAATCAAAGAAGAGCATTGTGTGTATTGCAGGCCCTACCCAAAACGCCTTAACTCCATGCGTCCCGCACAGGAGCCCTGGAGCTTCCTGACCTTTTAAAAAACGTCTTGGTTTAAAAGCGTTCCTTGTGTTTGGGGGGCCTAAAGAGGAACTCCAGTCATAAGAAAGTCCTCATCATCCCAGGTAGGGGGTCATTGGTTCCGTTGGCTTCAATCTATGCAGCTGATCGATCTTCAGCTTGGCCTTGTGATGCACTTTTGCATTATGAAGCCACCTGAAAGCTTTCTCTATTTTCTAAAATGTAAAGTAGAAATCCAATAAAAAAAAAAATAAGGCTTTTACACCCCCCCCCCACCCCCCTATTAAAAATTATTTTATATATACTACTATATTGCCAAAAGTATTGGGACGCCCACTCTTAACCACTACAATACAGGGCACTTTCGCCCCCCTTTCCTTCCCAGCCCAATTTTCAGCTTTCATCGCTCTCGCGCTTTCAGTGACAATTGCGCGGTCGTGCTACACTGTACCCAAATGAAATTTTTATCATTTTGTTCGCACAAATAGAGCTTTCTTTTGGTGGTATTTATTCACGACTCCGTTTTTTATTTTTTGCGATATAAGCGCAAAAAAGCGGAAATTTGGAAAAAAAAAAAACCAATATTTTATTTTTTCTATTTTTAAAAGAAATCCAATAAAATCTAATTTTGTCATAAATTTAAGCCAAAATGTATTCTGCTACATGGTTTTTGGTAAAAAAAAATTCCGTTAAGTGTATAATAATTGGTTTGTGTGATCACGGACATATGTATGCAAATGATCATGTACATATGTGTGCAGGTGATCACGTACATATGTGTGCAGATGATCATTGGGACATGTGATTTTAGTGGGACATATGTGGGGGACATGTGTTTTTATTATTTGGGGACATGTATGTTTTGGGGACATGTGTGGGGACATTGTGTTTACTGTGTGGTGTGTTGTGTGTTTACACTAGACTGGTGATCAGTGAGTAAAAAACAGCTCATACTCACTGATCATCAGCCGGCTGCAGCGATCTGCTCTCCTCTCCTCAGCGATGACTTCTGTGTGAGGAGAGGAGGAGCCGATTGCCTAGCAACCGGCTGTTTGTTTACATCACATGACGGCCGTCATGTGATCAGGAGGGCCAATCACAGAGCTCTCCTGCCGATCTGAGATGCGCCGTGTCCGGGTGACAGGGGCGCATCGGGATCGCGCCGCTGCGCGGGCACGCGCGCGATCCCGCTCCTTCTGATGGACGTTCCTGAACGTCCTATCAGGGGTAGACGGCTCCCACCCGGCCGTATATGTGCATTGGCCGGGTGGGAAGTGGTTAAACACACATGACATCCCAGTCTTAGTCCGGAGGGTTCAATATTGAGTTGGCTCCACCCTTTGCAGCTAGAACAGCTTCAACTCTTGGGGGAAGGCCGTCCACAAGGTTTAGGAGGGTGTCTATGGGGAATGTTTGACCGTTCTTCAAGAAGAGCATTTGTGAGGTCAGGCAATGATGTTGAAGGCCTGGCTGGCAGTCTCCGCTCTAATTCATACCAAAGGGGTTCTATTGGGTTGAGGTCGGGACTCAGGCCAGTCAAGTTCCTCAACCCCGAACTCGCTCATCCACACTATATTGCCAAGAGTGTTGGGCCACCCTTCCAAACCATTTGGTGGAGGGGGGATTATGGTGTGGGGGGAGGAGGGATTATGGTGTGGGGAATTGTTTTTCAGGGGTTGGGCTTGGCCCCCTTAGTTCCAGTGACGGTAACTCTTAATGCGTCAGCATACCAAGACATTTTGGACAATTTTCATGCTCCCAACTTTGTGGGAACAGTTTGGGGACGGCCCCTTCCTGTTCCAAAATGACTGCACACCAGTGCACAAAAGCAAGGTCCATAAAGACATGGATGAGCAAGTTTGGGGTGGAGGAACTGAGTCCTGACCTCAACCCGATAGAACACCTTTGGGATGAATTAGAGCGGAGACTGCGAGCCAGGCCTTCTTGTCCAATATCCGTGCCTGACCTCACAAATGCCCTTCTGGAAGAACGGTCAAACATTCAGTCAAACTTCCTCTTCCAACATGACTGTGCACCAGTGCACAAAGCAAGGTCCATAAAGACATGAATGACCGAGTTTGGGGTGGAGAAACTTGACTTGGCCTGCACAGAGTCCTGACCTCAACCTGATAAAACACCTTTGAGATGATTTGGAGGCTAGACCTTCTTGTCTAACATCAGTGCCTGACCTCACAAATGCTCTTCTGGAAGAATGGTCAAACATTCCCATAGACACCCTCCTAAACCTTGTGGACGGCCTTCCCAGAAGAGTTGAAGTTGTTATAGCTGCAAAGGGCGGAGCCAACTCAATATTGAACCCTACGGACTAAGACTGGGATGCCATTAAAGTTCACGTGTAAAAACATACAAATCTTCCACTCACAAATTCCCTGTGAAAACAAGCATTCCAAAAGTCGGATGTGACCTCACCGGAAGTTCCCGCCTAACGCATTTCGCCCTCCCATTGGGGCGTCTTCAAGCTATGTAAAGCTTTTTCACTTTTAATGGAAGATGCTAGCTCCTTTGGCTGTCCTAGTCCTTTTTGAGCCACTGACCTGGAACAAGAATGCAGATTCGGCGGTTTGATTTCACTGGCCACATGCTTGCCTAGGTAAGTGACTCCCAAAACCCCCCCTGAGCACACTTTGAAAGCTTACATGTTTCTCTTGGCCTGGGATACTTTTATTCCCTTTTATTCGTGTTTAACGAGCAAGTTCTCCTGGACCTGTCAGACTATATCGCTCTCTATGTGAATGGGCCGGGGGAATTTGTATTTACGTGCATCGTACAGCATCTGTGACTAACCAGAAACGCGCCGTACCAAGACGCTGCTTGCCATCACGTCTCTTGTAAAAAAAAAAAAAAAAAAAATCGATCGGCTGACATGTTTGTAAGGCCGTGTGTTGGTGATCCCCCAATAGATTGCTATAGGACATGCAAAGACATGATGATATTAATGCTGCACTCAACTCTCCGGTCTGCGATTGCCCCAGGCGGGGATGCAATTAGGTCATTTCCTGTCATCCAGCAAGGCATCACTCATGTATATTCCGTACCGCCGACGCGATTGTCATAAAATGAGTAATTTTTTCTGAAAGCTGAAGACTGAGTTAAAGATTCCTCTCTGCGCCCATCTGAGCCCGATTCCTTCCTCTATATGAGACTGTTATGTGTTCATCATTCATGGAGTCAGGACCTGGAGATCTGTGTGCTCAGACTTTGGGTAAAAGGAACCCTACTTTTGACAACTGATTTATGGTGAACCTCTAATTTGCCCATGAAGGGCAAAGCGGGTGCAATTTAGTGCTGTCCCCACAACAGGTTAAATGTTTGAACACCTGACCGTCGTATGAGCCCGATGGGCATGCCATTCCAAAAGCATTGCCATAAATATAGAGTTGCCCCACTCACTCAAAGGCCATCAATATGAAATTGCTTGCCCCCCCCCCACCCACGCTCTCCCCATGGCCATCAATATGGAGTTGCCCACCTCACACCATGGCCATTATTATGAGGTTGACCCCTCACACCATGGCTAGCAATATGGAGTTGGCCCCCTCACGCCATGGCCATCAATATGGAGTTGGCCCCCTCACGCCATGGCCATCAATATGGAGTTGGCCCCCTCACGCCATGGCCATCAATATGGAGTTGGCCCCCTCACGCCATGGCCATCAATATGGAGTTGGCCTCCCTCACGCCATGGCCATCAATATGGAGTTGGCCTCCCTCACGCCATGGCCATCAATATGGAGTTGGCCTCCCTCACGCCATGGCCATCAATATGGAGTTGGCCTCCCTCACGCCATGGCCATCAATATGGAGTTGGCCTCCCTCACGCCATGGCCATCAATATGGAGTTGGCCCCCCTCACGCCATGGCCATCAATATGGAGTTGGCCCCCCTCACGCCATGGCCATCAATATGGAGTTGGCCCCCTCACGCCATGGCCATCAATATGGAGTTGGCCCCCCTCACGCCATGGCCATCGATATGGAGTTGGTCCCCCTCACGCCATGGCCATCGATATGGAGTTGGCCCCCCTCACGCCATGGCCATCGATATGGAGTTGGCCCCCCTCACGCCATGACCATCGATATGGAGTTGGCCCCCCTCACGCCATGGCCATCGATATGGAGTTGGCCCCCCTCACGCCATGACCATCGATATGGAGTTGGCCCCCCTCACGCCATGGCCATCGATGTGGAGTTGGCCTCCCTCACGCCATGGCCATCAATATGGAGTTGGCCTCCCTCACGCCATGGCCATCAATATGGAGTTGGCCTCCCTCACGCCATGGCCATCAATATGGAGTTGGCCTCCCTCACTCCATGGTCATCAATATGGTTTTGCATCACCCTCATTGCATGCCCACTTCCCTGGTACTAATCCTGGTCTGCTCCTTGACTATTGTGCCTGCTTCCCTAGTACTGACCTTGGCCTTCTCCTGTACTATGCTCTGTCTACTTCCCTAGCACTGACCCTGGCCTGCTTCTGGACTACTCTCTGCCTTCTTCCCTGGTACTGATCTCGGCCTGCTTCTGGACTATGCTCTGCCTACTTCCCTGGTACTAAACTTGGCCTGCTCCTGGACTACTCGCTGCCTGCTTTCCTGGTGCTGACCTTGTCCTGCTCCTGAGCTACGCTCTGCCTGCTTCCCTGGTACTAACCTCGGCCTGCTCCTGGACTACTCGCTGCCTGCTTTCCTGGTGCTGACCTTGTCCTGCTCCTGGACTACTCGCTGCCTGCTTTCCTGGTGCTGACCTTGTCCTGCTCCTGAGCTACGCTCTGCCTCTTTCCCTGGTACTGACCTTGTCCTGCTCATGAACTGCACTATGCCTGCACATGCTATGCACGAATCTATTATACATATAAGGGGTTGGCGTGGACAGAGGGGGCAGTGCCCGGGTGCCCCTAATGGACGGGCCGCTGCTGCTGGCAAGGTCCATAAAGACATGGATGAGGAGGAACTTGACTGGCCTGCACGGAGTCCTGACCACTTTTGGGATGAATTTGAGCGGGAACTGCAAGCCAGGCCTTCTCATGCCACATCAATGCCTGACCTCACAAATGCTCTTCTGGAAGAATGGTCAAACATTCCTATAGGACACCCTCCTAAACTTTGTGGACGGCCTTTCCAGAAGAGTTGAAGCTGTTATGGCTGCAAAGGGTGGGGCAACTCCATATTGAACCCTACGGACTAAGACTGGGATGCCATTAACCACTTGCTTACTGGGCACTTAAACCCCCCTCCTGCCCAGACCAATTTTCAGCGCTGATGCACTTTGAATGACAATTACACGGTCATACAACACTGTACCCCAATTTCATTTTTATCATTTTTTTCCCACATATAGAGCTTTCTTTTGGTGGTATTTAATTACAGCTCGGAGTTTTATTTTTTGCTAAACAAACAAAAAAAATGCAAAATAAAAAATAAATAAAAAATCATGTTTAATAGTTTGTTATAAAATTTTGCAAACAGGTCATTTTTCTCCTTTCATTGAAGTGCGCTGATGAGGCGGCGCTGGTGGGCACTGATAGGCTGCACTGGTGGGCACTGATAGGCTGCACTGGTGGGCACTGATAGGCTGCACTGGTGGGCACTGATAAGGTGGCACTGATGGGCAAAGATGGGCACAGATAAGATGGCACGGATGGGTGGCACGGATGGGTGGCACTAAGGGGCACTGATAGGTACCACTGATAGATGGGACTGATGGGCACTGATAGGTGGCTCTGATGGGCGGCACTGCTGGGCACTGGTAGATGACACTGATGGGCACAGATAAGATGGCACGGATGGGTGGTACTAAGGGGCACTGATGGGTACCACTGATAGATGGGACTGATGGGCACTGATAGGTGGCTCTGATAGGTGGCACTTCTGGGCACTGATGGGCACTGGTAGATGACACTGATGGGCACAGATATGTGGCACTAGGGTGCAGCACCATTGTTGAGGCAGATTGTGGGCACTGATGTGTGGCACTGATGGGTGGCACTGATGGGCACTGGTAGATGACACTGATGGGCACAGATAAGATGGCACGGATGGGTGGTACTAAGGGGCACTGATGGGTACCACTGATAGATGGGACTGATGGGCACTGATAGGTGGCTCTGATAGGTGGCACTGCTGGGCACTGATGGGTGGCACTGATGGGCACTGGTAGATGACACTGATGGGCACAGATATGTGGCACTAGGGTGCAGCACCGTTGTTGAGGCAGATTGTGGGCACTGATGTGTGGCACTGTGGGCACTGATGGGTGGCACTTTTTAATCACCGAGGTGGCACTGGCAGGGGGGCAGGTGGGCGCCCCAATACTTTTGACAATCTAGTGTATGTTGCACTTCGGTTACTATATCTGATGACAGGTCCTCCTTAAGTCTTCGGTGATTAGTCTTGTAGAATTTATATCTCGGAGAACACAAAATATTAAACAAATAGTAGAGCAGCTTCTGTTTTAAGATCGGGTCTGCTGGGACTTGTTGTTGTTTTTTTGGCAGTTGAACGGGAAAATCCTGACATAGACACGCTGCGTATTCGATATCTCCTCGTTGTCTTCTGTCAGTCATTTTATATGAGGTCGGGGCAGATCTGGTTCCAGGATATTACGACTCCAGCGCTTACCGCGGTCTATGTTCTTTTTTCCCCGAGCCTCCCCGCTGGATTCCTAATTTTTTATGCAAATTTATGGAAATTCTCTGGATCATTATGTGGTGGCAGATAATGAGGCTGATAATGAGAGGAGAGCCGAGGCAGCCTGGACTCCCCGTAAGGTGAGAGCGCTGCGTGGAGGAACATTGTGTCCCTGTGCTGGGGGCCCCCCGGTTGTCTCAGGGCAATGGGCCACAGCAAAATGGCCTTCGGTCCCTTTGTTGCCTAATGCAGGCCATTAATTGACGAGGAGCACGAGGCTCGTTGTGTCTCGGACCTCAGTGATGGGACTAGCGCTGAATTCAGAGGCTGCATTTTAAAGGGGGCATTCGTTTTGCTTAAAGGGTAACTCCACTTTAGT
Source organism: Lithobates pipiens (assembly GCF_037356315.1). Classification (NCBI taxonomy): domain Eukaryota; kingdom Metazoa; phylum Chordata; class Amphibia; order Anura; family Ranidae; genus Lithobates; species Lithobates pipiens. The sequence continues at coordinate 6,376,757 of NW_027507788.1, forward strand.
TGGGGAAAAAAAAAAACTCCCCCCCTTGGGTGACCTATGTACATTGCAGGGATTTAATAATCTTTGAAGCAATATTGTTCTCTTCCTTTATTTATACCAATCAAAAAAATAAATAAAAATAAACTTTGAAGCAAATTGCTACACTTTATTGCTCTGAAGAAATAATGGTTTGTCTCACCACATCCTGTGCAGACTGATTCTGAGTGGGAGGGTTTGGTTCATTATAATCACCCGGTGCACTCTTAGTTTTCAACTTCTGATAAGTAAAGTTGCAGGGTCTGCATCCCTTTACAAGTGTATAACCCTTGTAGAGTTGCCCACTAAAACTGAAACTCCTATTGCAGGGGATGCCTAAAACGTGTATCTTAGTGCAGACTTCTGGGAAAATCGGTCAGCCAGTTGCAGAAACCGTCTTTTCATTTCAATCTGTGATGTTCATTATCTGTCCGATTTTTAAAATTCCGAATTCGGTGACTTTTATTGGTGGTGTTAATGGGAGGAATAGTGCCCCATCATTGGTGTCAGTAGGAGGAATAGTGCCCCATCATTGGTGTCAGTGGGAGGAATAGTGCCCCATCATTGGTGTCAGTAGGAGGAATAGTGCCCCATCATTGGTGTCAGTAGGAGGAATAGTGCCCCATCATTGGTGTCAGTGGGAGGAATAGTGCCCCACCATTGGTGTCGGTGGGAGGAATAGTGCCCCATCATTGGTGTCGGTGGGAGGAATAGTGCCCCATCATTGGTGTCAGTGGGAGGAATAGTGCCCCATCATTGGTATCAGTAGGAGGAATAGTGCCCCATCATTGGTGTCAGTGGGAGGAATAGTGCCCCATCATTGGTGTCAGTGGGAGGAATAGTGCCCCACCATTGGTGTCGGTGGGAGGAATAGTGCCCCACCATTGGTGTCGGTGGGAGGAATAGTGCCCCACCATTGGTGTCGGTGGGAGGAATAGTGCCCCATCATTGGTGTCGGTGGGAGGAATAGTGCCCCATCATTGGTGTCGGTGGGAGGAATAGTGCCCCATCATTGGTGTCAGTGGGAGGAATAGTGCCCCATCATTAGTGTTGGGAATAGTGCCTTATCATTGGTGTCAGTTGAAGGAATAGTGCCCCATCATTGGTGTTGGGAATAGTGCCTTATCATTGGTGTCAGTAGGAGAAATAGTGCCCCATCATTAGTGTTGGTGGGAGGAATAGTGCCCCATCATTGGTGTCAGTTGGAGAAATAGTGCCCCATCATTGGCATTAGTGGGAAGAATGCTGCCCCATCATTGGTATCGCTAGGAAGGAATAGTGCCCCATCATTGGTGTCAGTTGAAGGAATAGTGCCCCATCATTGGTGTCAGTTGAAGGAATAGTGCCCCATCATTGGTGTTGGGAATAGTGCCTTATCATTGGTGTCAGTAGGAGGAATAGTGCCCCATCATTAGTGTTGGTGGGAGGAATAGTGCCCCATCATTGGTGTCAGTTGGAGAAATAGTGCCTAATCATTGGCATTAGTGGGAAGAATGCTGCCCCATCATTGGTATCGCTAGGAAGGAATCGTGCCCCATCATTTGTGTCAGTTGAAGGAATAGTGCCCCATCATTGGTATCAGTGGGAGGAATAGTGCCCCATCATTGGTGTCAGTGGGAGGAATAGTGCCCCATCATTGGTATCAGTGGGAGGAATAGTGCCTCATCATTGGTGTCAGTGGGAGGAATAGTGCCCCATCATTGGTGTCAGTGGGAGGAATAGTGCCCCATCATTGGTATCAGTGGGAGGAATAGTGCCTCATCATTGGTGTCAGTGGGAGGAATAGTGCCCCATCATTGGTGTCAATGGGAGGAATAGTGCCCCATCATTGGTGTCAGTGGATGGAGTGGTGCTTAAAGGGCCGCAGTTTGAAGACTTCTGTTCTAGAAGCATTTAGAAGTCAGGGGGAAATAGTCAAACCTGCAACCTGTGAGATCTGGAACAGCCCAAAGAAATCAATAGCTGCTCCAATGATTACAGAATGGCCAAAAAAGAGCAAAATTTCCCTATCATCCTAGCAGCCTAAAGTGCCTTGAAAAAGTATTCATACCCCCTGATATTCCCCACATCTTGTCATGTTACAACCAAAAAACGTAAATTTATTTTATTGGGATTTTATGTGATGGACCAACACAAAGTGTCACATAATTGTGAAGTGGAAGGAAAATGTTAAATGATACAAATAAATCTGTGAAAAGTGTGGGGGAGGGGCATTTGTATGGCGCCCCCCGGAGTCAATACTTTGTAGAACTCCCTTTCTCTACAAGTCTTTTTGGGGGTGTCTCTACCAGCTTTGCCCATCTAGAGAGGACATTTCTGCCCATTCTTCTTCTACTTTGTAAAATATCTCAAGCTCTGTCAGATTGGATGGAGAGCGTCTGTGATCAGCAATTTTCAAGTCTTGCCACAGATTCTCAATGGGATTTAGGTCTGGACTGTGACTGGGCCATTCTAACACATGAATATGCTTTGATGTAAACCATTCCATTGTAGCTCTGGCTGGATGTTTCGGGTCGTTGTCCTGCTGGAAGGTGAACCTCCGCCCCGGTCTCAAGTCTTTTGCCGACTCTAACAGGTTTTCTTCTAAGATTGTCCTGTATTTGTCTCCATCCATCTTCCCATCAACTCTGACCAGCTTCCCTGTCCCTGCTGAAGAAAACCATCCCCACCACATGATGCTGCCACCACCATGTCTCACGGTGGGGATGGTGTGTTCGGGGGATGGGCGGTGTTAGTTTTCCCCACACATAGCGTTTTACTTTTAGGCCATAAAGTAGAATTTTGGTCTCCTCTGACCAGATCACCTTCTTCCACATGTTTGCTGCCCCCTCCCCCACATGGCTTCTCACAAACTACAAACAGGACTTCTTATGACTTTCTTTCTCCAATGTCTTTCTTCTTGTCACTCTTCCATAAAGGGCAGATTTGTGGAGAGACGACTAATAGTTGTCCTGTGGACAGATTCTCCCCCCTGAGCTGTGGATCTCTGCAGCTCCTCCAGAGTCACCATGGACCTCTTGGCTCTTCTCTGATGAATGCTCTCCTTGCCCGGCCCGGTCAGTTTAGGTGGACGGCCGTGTCTTGGTAGGTTTGCGGTTGTGCCATACTCTTTCCGTTTTCCGATGATGGATTGAACAGAGCTCCGTGAGACGTTCAAAGCTTGGGAGATTTTATTATAACCGAACCCTGCTTTATACTTCTCCACAACTTTATCCCTGACCTGCCTGGTGTGTTCCTCGGCCTTCATGATGCTGTTTGTTCACTAAGGTTCTCTAAACCTCTGAGGGCTTCACGGAACAGCTGTATTTATACTGAGATTAAATGACACACAGGTGGACTCTATTTACTAATTAGGTGACTTCTGAAGGCAATTGGTTCCTCTAGATTATAGTTAGGGGGTATCAGAGTAAAGGGGGCTGAATACAAATGCCCCTCCCCCCCCAACACTTTTCACATATTTATTTGTATCATTTTCCTTCCACTTCACAATTATGTGACACTTTGTGTTGGTCTATCACAGGGGGTCCTGAAACTATGGCCCTCCAGTTGTTCAGGAACTACAATTCCCATAATTGCCTTGTCATGTCTGTGAATGTCAGAGTTTTACAATGCCTCATGGGATGTGAAGTTTCGCAAACAGCTGGAGGGCCGTAGTTTGGGGATCCCTGCGCCTATCACATAAAATCCCAATAAAATACATCTACGTTTTTGGCTGCAACGTGAGAAAATGTGGGAAATCTCAAGGGGTATGAATAGTTTTCCAAGGCGCTGTAGGAGGGTGTCACGCGGTATCACCTTGTAGCTCTGGGTGGGATCCTGCACAGTATCTACAGAACAGAAGCGGGTTAGAACGGGCGGTAATATCACCTTCAATAGCTGACCATTTTTATTTATTTTTTTTTTTTTTTTTCTTTGTGCCTGAACAATAGTAATCTTTCACTTTAATGATCGGGACGGCTGACACAGAATGGCTTTCATCATCGGCTGAGCCCGGACGCTTTGCGCTATTGCTGAGAAAATATGAGATCGCGTACGCAAATTAAATTAAACGTTCCGATATATTTTTTTTTTTTTTTTTTTTTTTTACAACTCGGCGGTTTGAATGAGAACCAACCGACGCTTCCTGGCTGCGTATTTCACAGGGAAGGACTCCAAAGTGTGTTTATGCTTGTCATCAGAAATTGCTAAATATTGAGTCATTTTCTTTGGATCCGACTTAATTCCGGAGAAACGTCGCTATTAGTTCCCCTGACAACACGGCGCACTTTATTTTTATTTAATTTTCATCTCTTCAATAATATTTTTTTTTTGGTTGATGCTTCTATTGTTCAGATAATGTAGGAAAGCAAAATAACCCTTTCCCTCCCACCCCGGGCATCCGTTAAAGCCTTGACCACCGAGCAGGGGGGCGTATCTACCAGGGTCACAAAGGTGGCAGTTGAGACCTGGCCCTGGAATTCCATCATCTTGGGTGGAGGGGGGGTTGCCAAAAACATGGGGCAAGGGTGCTTCTGCCAGACCCTAAGGCTCAGTTCACACCGCTGTAACCCCCACCGCCGTGCAATTTGCTAGACATGCGCAGAACGGGAAATTAAAATTGTTTCGATTCGTTATTTACATAAATTTGTAGATTAGTTTCAATTTGTTACATTTGTTTTGGGAATTCGTTTATTCGTTTTCAAAACGATTCCAAACGTTTTTGAATTCGAACTATTTTCAAATTTGAATAGTTTTCCAATTTCCAAAAAGAATAGAATAGAAAACAAAGGACTTTTAATTTAGTTTTCAGAATTTGTTTCATTTAATTCATTTTTTAATCGAATAAAAAAATAAAAAATAATTCAAATTCTAATAATTTTCCAATTTGTTTAATTTTATTCATCTTTGAATCGAACTTGAATTTTTTTTTAAAAATCGATTCAAAGATGAATAAAATTAAACAAATTGGAAAATTATTAGAATTTGAATTATTTTTTTTAATCGATTCAAAAAGGAATGAAATGAAGAAAAAAGTTCAGAAAACAAATTAAACGTCCTTCATTTTCTATTTTATTCTCTTTGGAAATTGGAAAACTATTTGAAATTGAAATTTTTTTAATAATCAATTCAAAAATGAATAAAATGAAAAAAATTCAGAAAACAAATTAAATGTCCTTCATTTTCTATTTTATTCTCTTTGGAAATTGGAAAACTATTCGAACTTGAATTAAAAAAATAAAATAAAAAAAAATTGTAAAATGAATAAAAATGAAAGAAATTCCGAAAAGAATAGAAAATGAAGGACGTTTAATTCGATTTTATTCTCTTTGTAAATTGGAAAACTGTTCGAACTTGAAATTTTTTTAAAAATCGATTCAAAGATGAATAAAATTAAACAAATTGGAAAATGATTAGAATTTGAATTATTTTTTTTAATCGATTCAAAAAGGAATAAAATGAAGAAAAAAGTTCAGAAAACAAATTAAACGTCCTTCATTTTCTATTTTATTCTCTTTGGAAATTGGAAAACTATTTGAAATTCAAATTTTTTTAATAATCAATTCAAAAATGAATAAAATGAAAAAAATTCAGAAAACAAATTAAATGTCCTTTATTTTCGATTTTATTCTCTTTGTAAATTGGAAAACTGTTCGAACTTGAAATTTTTTTAAAAATCGAATAGTTTTCCAATTTCCAAAGAGAATAAAATAGAAAATAAAGGACATTTAATTTGTTTTCAGAATTTGCTTAATTTAATTCATTTTTGAATTGAATTATAAAAAAAAAAATTCAAGTTCGAATAGTTTTCCAATTTACAAAGAGAATAGAATAGAAAATAAAGGAATAGAATAGAAAAAAAATTAAATCGATTCGAAAACAAATTAAACGTCCTTTTATTTTCTATTCTATTTTCTTCTCTTTTGGAAATTGGAAAACGAGTCAAAAAGTATTCCAAAGCGATTTAATCACTTCCGGCGCCCAAGGACGTCATATGATGTCTTTGACTTTCAGTGGGAATATCTGAATGATGGGTGCAGCTACAGGCGTCATTCAGATATCCTTGTTTTCAGCCGGCGATTCTGCGCACCATAAGATCGATCAGATCGGCAGTTCCCCCGCTTGATCGTTCTTACAGCCGATGGGAGGGGACACCCCCCCCCCCTCCTCCTGCCGCCCTCCGGGGGGGCTTCTCCAGGCTCTCCCGTTCCATTGCGTACCTGGAGAAAGAATCGGCTGCCGCCGGATGATGACCATAGAGATTTCCGGTGAACAGTCATCTCTATGACCGTCGGAACCCCGGGTGCGATTGTTAGCCCTATATAAAACCTGTATTATAATAATAATAACAATAATATTTTTGGTAAAAAAATAAATAAAATAAAAATGCAATAGGCGTATATTGGTTTGTGCAAAATGTATCGCATCTACAAACTATGGGATAGATTTATGGCATTTTTATTTATTTTTTACTAGTAATGGCGGCATATTTGATCACCTCTGTTTTTATTTTTTGTGCTATAAAACAAAACAAAAAAAGAGCTACAATTTTGAAAATAATAAATATATTTTTTACTTTCTGCTATAAAACATTCCCAATAAAAAAAAAAAAAAAAAATCTTTATAAATTTAGGCCAATATGTATTCTGCTATATATTTTTGGTGGGGAAAAAAAATCCCAATAAGTGTAAATATTGATTTACAGCGTTTTTTTTTATTGATTTTTTTGTTTTTTTGTTTTTTACTGGTAATGGCTGCGATCAGCGACTTATAGTGGGAATGCGACATTGTGGCGGAACAGTTGGACACTAAGAGACATTTTTGACACTTTTTGAAAATGTCCAAATTGCGCCCAAAGTGTGAATATTTTGTGTGGCCGCCATTATTTTCCAGCACTGCCTTCACCCTCTTGGGCATGGAGGTCACCAGAGCTTCACAGTTTGTCACTGGAGTCCTCTTCCCCTCCCCCATGATGACATCACAGAGCTGGTGGATGTTTGAGACCTTGCGCTCCTCCACCTTCCGTCTGAGGATGTCCCACAGATGATCAATAGGGTTTAGGTCTGGAGACATGCTTGGCCAGTCCATCACCTTTACCCTCAGCTTCTTTAGCAAGGCAGTGGTGGTCTTGGAGGTGTGTTTGGGGTGGTTATCATGTTGGAATACTGCCCTGCGGTCCAGTCTCTGAAGGGAGGGGATCATGCTCTGCTTCAGTATGTCACAGTACATGTTGGCATTCATGGTCCCCTCAATGATCTGTAGCCCCCCAGTGCCGGCAGCTCTCATGCAGCCCCAGACCATGACACCCCCACCACCATGCCTGACTGTAGACAAGACACACTTGTCTTTGTCCTCCTCACCTGGTTGCCCCCACACACGCCTGACACCATCTGACACCAAATACCTTTATCTTGGTTTCATCAGACCACAGGACATGGTTCCAGTAATCCATCTCCTTAGTCTGCTTGTCTTCAGCAAACTGTTTGTGGTCTTTCTTGCGCATCATCTTTAGAAGAGTCTTCCTTCTGGGGGGACAGCCATGCAGACCAATTTGATGCAGTGTGCGGCGTATGGTCTGAGCACTGACAGGCTGACCCCCCCCCCCCACCCCTACAACCTCTGCAGCAATGCTGGCAGCACTCATACGTCTATTTCCCAAAGACAACCTCTGGAGATGACGCTGAGCACGTGACCTCAACTTCTTTGGTGGACCATGGCAAGGCCTGTTCTGAGGGGAACCTGTCCTGTTATACCGCTGTATGGTCTTGGCCACCGTGCTGCAGCTCAGTTTCAGGGTCTTGGCAATCTTCTTATAGCCTAGGCCAGTGATGGCGAACCTTGGCACCCCAGATGTTTCGGAACTACATTTCCCATGATGCTCCACTACACTGCAGAATGCATGAGCATCATGGGAAATGTAGTTCCAAAACATCTGGGGTGCCAAAGTTCGCCATCACTGGCCTAGGCCATCTTTATGTGGAGCAACAATTCTTTTTTTTTTTCTCAGATCCTCAGAGAGTTCTTTGCCATGAGGTGCCATGATGTACTTCCAGTGACCAGTATGAGAGAGCGAGAGCGATAACGCCAAATTTAACACACCTGCTCCCCATTCACACCTGAGACCTTGTAACACTAACGAGTCACATGACACCGGGGGGAGGGGAAAATGGCTAATTGGGGCCCAATTTGGACATTTTCACTCAGGGGTGTACTGACTTTTGTTGCCAGCGGTTTTTAGACATTAATGGCTGTGTGTTGAGTTATTTTGAGGGGACAGGAAATTTACACTGTTATACAAGCTGTACACTCACTACTTTACATTGTAGACAAGTGTCATTTCTTCAGTGTTGTCACATGAAAAGAGAGAAGAAAAGATCTACACAAATGTGAGGGGTGTACTTACTTTTGTGAGAGACTGTAAGTGAAGAAGTGTTAGAATTTGACGCGGTATTGAAGTGGTTACGTTGTGGCAGGATCAATCGTTTTTATTTTTTTATTATTGAACAGATAATCGGTCACAATGTATCGCCGAGGTTTATTTTTAGCGCTGCCCGGTGTCGGTTGGATCCGCGTCTTTCTGCCCGTGGCGCGGCAATTTTCTCGCCGTCTGCGTGTCTGGCGCGGCGTCTGATGAATCCATTCCCAGCATCATTACTCTGGCAGATGACCGGCTAATGACGGCGGGGACATTAGGACTTGTATTTAAATATCTTTGCCGTACTTTACATACATTACCTGCTGTTCTAAGCAGATTAGGAGGAATTCTATTATAACGCCGCTAATAATCCTCATAAAGGTACAAGAAACCGCGAGATACAAGATTACTCTTATCTAGATTGGCAGAGGCTTACATCACAGCAAATGTGACCGTCTCCGGGGCCCCTCCATAAGTCCTTCGCCGCCCCCCCCCCCCCCCCTGCTTACAGATTGGAATTGGTGGGGGGAGGGGTGTGGCGGCTCGGAGACCGCTTACTGGTGAAACTGGACCTGAATGTTAACTTAAAGGTCCCACTGGGGACACGGAGAAAGGACTAGGCAGGCTGGAATCATTCATTTTACTGGGGAAGATGCTGCTCTAGACTCCATCCGGTGCTGCCACGTGACTGGATGATAATCTGGTTTTGTGATTTTTGGCTTCCACTGTTCTACTTTGATTATGTGCCGTATTTCCTGTCTAGAACCGGCGTGTTACACGGAGCTTTACAGAACACGTTCTTGAGTGTCATCAAAGGAGCTCACAATCCAATATGATCTTTGTAAGGCGGCCGTTCACTTCATCCAAGGCTCCTCCAGAGGCGTCTAGAGCGTCCTTGAAGTCTGATGGGAAACATAGTTTTGGGGGGATCACCACTTGGAAAAGCCAATCATCCTCTTAGCTGTCTGACCACCAATGTAAGGAACATTCTTCCCACTGATCACCAATGTAAGGAACATTCTTCTCACTGATCACCAATGTAAGGAACATTCTTCTCACTGATCACCAATGTAAGGAACATTCTTCCCACTGATCACCAATGTAAGGAACATTCTTCCCACTGATCACCAATGTAAGGAACATTCTTCTCACTGATCACCAATGTAAGGAACATTCTTCTCACTGATCACCAATGTAAGGAACATTCTTCCCACTGATCACCAATGTAAGGAACATTCTTCTCACTGACCCCCAATGTAAGGAACATTCTTCTCACTGATCACCAATGTAAGGAACATTCTTCTCACTGATCACCAATGTAAGGAACATTCTTCTCACTGATCACCAATGTAAGGGACATTCTTCTCACTGATCACCAATGTAAGGAACATTCTTCTCACTGATCACCAATGTAAGGAACATTCTTCTCACTGATCACCAATGTAAGGATCATTCTTCTCACTGATCACCAATGTGAGGAACATTCTTCTCACTGATCACCAATGTAAGGAACATTCTTCCCACTGATCACCAATGTAAGGAACATTCTTCTCACTGATCACCAATGTAAGGAACATTCTTCTCACTGATCACCAATGTAAGGAACATTCTTCTCACTGATCACCAATGTAAGGAACATTCTTCCCACTGATCACCAATGTAAGGAACATTCTTCTCACTGACCCCCAATGTAAGGAACATTCTTCTCACTGATCACCAATGTAAGGAACATTCTTCTCACTGATCACCAATGTAAGGAACATTCTTCTCACTGATCACCAATGTAAGGAACATTCTTCCCACTGATCACCAATGTAAGGAACATTCTTCTCACTGACCCCCAATGTAAGGAACATTCTTCTCACTGATCACCAATGTAAGGAACATTCTTCTCACTGATCACCAATGTAAGGAACATTCTTCCCACTGATCACCAATGTAAGGAACATTCTTCTCACTGATCACCAATGTAAGGAACATTCTTCTCACTGATCACCAATGTAAGGAACATTCTTCTCACTGATCACCAATGTAAGGAACATTCTTCTCACTGATCACCAATGTAAGGATCATTCTTCTCACTGATCACCAATGTGAGGAACATTCTTCTCACTGATCACCAATGTGAGGAACATTCTTCCCACTGATCACCAATGTAAGGAACATTCTTCTCACTGATCACCAATGTAAGGAACATTCTTCCCACTGATCACCAATGTAAGGAACATTCTTCTCACTGATCACCAATGTAAGGAACATTCTTCTCACTGATCACCAATGTAAGGAACATTCTTCTCACTGATCACCAATGTAAGGAACATTCTTCCCACTGATCACCAATGTAAGGAACATTCTTCTCACTGACCCCCAATGTAAGGAACATTCTTCTCACTGATCACCAATGTAAGGAACATTCTTCTCACTGATCACCAATGTAAGGAACATTCTTCTCACTGATCACCAATGTAAGGAACATTCTTCCCACTGATCACCAATGTAAGGAACATTCTTCTCACTGACCCCCAATGTAAGGAACATTCTTCTCACTGATCACCAATGTAAGGAACATTCTTCTCACTGATCACCAATGTAAGGAACATTCTTCTCACCGATCACCAATGTAAGGAACATTCTTCTCACTGATCACCAATGTAAGGAACATTCTTCCCACTGATCACCAATGTAAGGAACATTCTTCTCACTGATCACCAATGTAAGGAACATTCTTCTCACTGATCACCAATGTAAGGAACATTCTTCCCACTGATCACTAATGTAAGGAACATTCTTCCCACTGATCACCAATGTAAGGAACATTCTTCCCTCTGATCACCAATGTAAGGAACATTCTTCTCACTGATCACCAATGTAAGGAACATTCTTCTCACTGATCACCAATGTAAGGAACATTCTTCTCACTGATCACCAATGTAAGGAACATTCTTCCCACTGATCACCAATGTAAGGAACATTCTTCCCACTGATCACCAATGTAAGGAACATTCTTCCCTCTGATCACCAATGTAAGGGACATTCTTCTCACTGATCACCAATGTAAGGAACTATATATGGATGTATAGAACATAGAAAAAAATCTCACCTAGAAATAGACACTGAAAAACATTCAAAAGTCCTTTGATAACCCCATCCTCCCTCTATACCCCCCCCCCCCCCCCAAAAAAAAATGCTGCTCATTGAAAATTCCTTGTAAACCAGAAATCACCCTTGGTGGGGGGGGAATGTATCTTGGATTTGATGGCCAACGGGAGATATACAGTAGGTGCCTCTGAGCCTACTTTTCATCTTGAAGGTTTTCTTCATCTTCTACAATATGAGTTTTTGGTAGGAAAAAAAAAAAGAACATCTCAAAATAGTCGGAGCATTTAGGTTGTTTTTGGTGCCGGGAAAAGGCGATGTCCTCTCTATTCGTTCGTTTTAGCCGAGTGTCCTCGTGAGACCTTCATATCTTCTCCACCACTTAATTCCAATGTCTTGTATAAAGGCCTTTTTTTTTGTGTGTTTTTTTGTCCTATTCCGCCCCGCCCGGCAATAGGAGATTACAAAACTACAAGCGCTCCCCGGGATCGATGTGGAGTCGCGATTCGGCTCCGAACGCGGAAGGATGCTCACGTTTGATGTGGTCCGCTAATGAAATGCTTATATAAGCTATCATCACCATAATTCCACCAGGCGGGATCTCAAACGGGGTACAGAGACGGCGTAAATGTGCCCCCCGCCGAGCTTATTATATGAAGACGATGGCGAGGGCCCGTGTTTTTCCAAGATTATTAGTTTCATCATTCAGTGCCGGAGATTTGAATGTTTTGAAGGCTCTGCACATTCGTCTGAGAACATCCTATCTGAATGCCAAATCTGGGAAGGATTAAGTAGACATGAGTAATGAATCGAGTGTGAAATTGGCCTGCGATAGAGAGAAGGTTGGAGAGATGGAAAATCCTCATTTCAGTTGGGAGGAAGGAACTTTGTTTAAAGCTGAAGTTTAATCGGCTAGTACTTTACCTTCCCTGCCCCCCTGCCCGCCTCCCCCCCCCCCCCAATCATTATTAAACAAAGCCTTTCTGCCTTGATTGTTCGTTGCATTGCCTTATTTTAGATGACATCACTGGGTCTCTGTGCTTCTCTATACAATAGGTGGTGGGAAGGGCCTTATTTTACACTCCCAGTTATGTCATCACTGGCTCTATGTGTTTCTCTGTGCAGCACAGTGAGATCATAGCTGGTGGGAGGGGCCAGCATGGTGCCGTACAGTATTACAGTACTCTATTTAAAATCCAAATTTCAGAAGAAGATTATATTCTATTTTATTCTATTGTGGTTTTTTTTTTTTTATTCTATTTCATTTTAAATTTCTATTCTTTTCTATTCTTTCTTTTCCATTGTTTTATTTTCCATTCTGTTCTGTTTTGCTCTATTATATTCTTTTCTTTTCTATTTCTCTTATTTTCTATGCTATTATATTATATTCTTTTCTATTTCTTTTTCTATTCTATTTTATTCTCTTCCGAAATTCGAATTTGATTGGAAAACTATTCAAATACTATCCATATTTTATTTAAAAACTATCCGAATTTTTAGTCTGAAATTTTTTGTTATTTTCAGATTCGTTTTAAATTTGTTACTATTGTAATTCGGAAATTTGGATACATCCCAATTCCTGAGTAACGGAAAATGTATCCGAATTTTGGTTCGAAATGAAGCGTAGCTAGAATAGCTTTTACAAGAGAGCCGACCACCAGCTGTAAAAAAAAAAAACTGTACTGGGATGTTGCCTGCAGCTGCCTATCATCCCGGTATAACCATGGGTAGGTTGCTGGTTGGCAAGGGTTTAAAGATAGTCATTCAGTTATGGTTCAAAAAACATCTCCTCTCCCTCCCATGGTCATATCGAAGGCTTCTTTTGCTGACCCACACACTTCATCCCTTCCTAGAGGAGCAGATAGTTATCTCACCAGCATGTTCAGAGTCTGCCCTGGGGCAACCCCTATATATACCTGCCTGCATATCGACCTGGTATAACCATGGGTAGGTTGCTGGTTGGCAAGGGGTTAAAGATTGTGGGTCAGCAAAAGAAGCCTTCGATACGACCATGGGAGGGAGAGGAGATGGTTTTGAACCATAACTGAATGACAATCTTTAACCCCTTGCCAACCAGAAACCTACCCATGGTCATACCAGGATGATATGCAAGCAGGTATATCTAGGGGTTGCCCCATGGAGGGAAGGCCGCAGGGCAGATCCAGAACATGCTGGTGTGATAACCATCTGCTCCTCAAGGAAGGGATGAAGTGTGTCATTCAGTTATGGTTCAAAACCATCTCCTCTCCCTCCCATGGTCGTATCGAAGGCTTCTTTTGCTGACCCACACACTTCATCCCTTCCTAGAGGAGCAGATAGTTATCTCATCAGCATGTTCAGGATCTGCCCTGTTGCCTTCCCTCCATGGGGAAACCCCTAGATATACCTGCCTGCATAGCATCCTGGTATAACCATGGGTAGGTTGCTGGTTGGCAAGGGTTTAAAGATAGTCATTCAGTTATGGTTCAAAACCATCTCCTCTCCCTTCCATGGTCGTATCGAAGGCTTCTTTTGCTGACCCACACACTTCATCCCTTCCGAGAGGAGCAGATAGTTATCTCATCAGCATGTTCAGGATCTGCCCTGTTGCCTTCCCTCTATGGGGCAACCCCTTAGATATACCTGCCTGCATAGCATCCTGGTATAACCATGGGTAGGTTTCTGGTTGGCAAGGGTTTAAAGATAGTCATTCAGTTATGGTTCAAAACCATCTCGTCTCCCTCCCATGGTCGTATCGAAGGCTTCTTTTGCTGACCCACACACTTCATCCCTTCCTAGAAGAGCAGATAGTTATCTCATCAGCATGTTCAGGATCTGCCCTGCGGCCTTCCCTCTCCATGGGGCAACCCCTAGATATACCTGCCTGCATATTATCCTGGTATAACCATGGGTATGTTGCTGGTTGGCAAGGGGTTAAAGATTGTGGGTCAGCAAAAGAAGCCTTCGATAGGACCATGGGAGGGAGAGGAGATGGTTTTGAACCATAACTGAATGACAATCTTTAACCCCTTGCCAACCAGCAACGTACCCATGGTTATACCAGGATGATATGCAGGCAGGTATATCTAGGGGTTACAACATGGAGGGAAGGCCGCAGGGCAGATCCAGAATATGCTGGTGTCATAACTATCTGCTCCTCAAGGAAGGGATGAAGTGTGTCATTCAGTTATGGTTCAAAACCATCTCCTCTCCCTCCCATGGTCGTATCGAAGGCTTCTTTTGCTGACCCACACACTTCATCCCTTCCTAGAAGAGCAGATAGTTATCTCACCAGCATGTTCAGGATCTGCCCTGCGGCCTTCCCTCCATGGGGCAACCCCTTAGATATACCTGCCAGGGGCCAGTCCTACTGGCATTTTCTAAATCTGAATAAAGCAAGCCTGCAAAAAAAGAAAACTGCAGATCTGCAACGCGGCAATAAGTCCTAGAAGATCAAGACTGAATCAAAGGCCAAACATCAAAAACGGAAAAAAAAAAACCCTAGGAACCTCACAGTTAAAAGTCTAATTAAATACTGGAGCCGCTCTGGAAGCGTAGATATAAGCAATATGCAAATCTCCAGCAAAGTCGCAAGATTATTTTAAACGCTTCCTTCGCCGGGTGCCGCGGTGTTGATGCGGTGACAGTGTTTCCAGGAAATGCACAGATCCCCCGGTAAATAGAACGCAGATGCTTTTATAACAGTTTGATATCTTGATGCACACTCAAAAAAAAAAATGATAGCTTGCTGTGTGCAGGAACACCTCGTGTATTGTGTTGGGGGGGAAAAAAAAAAAGTAGCAGACAAAGAAAAATCTCCTCTGGACTGAAAATAATTGCCTTCTAAATGGAGAAGTATTCTATTTATTTCTGCTCACCAACAGGGCCGTCTTTAAGGCAGGGCAAAAGGGGCAGCTGCCCTGTCATTGGTGTGGGGCCCAAAGCAGCTGCCTCATACTTCCCAACTATCCCATTTTACATTCCCTTGTCCCTTGACGTTTTAGTCCTGTGCTGTGTCCTGATATCTCAGTGTGAAGTGCTGCTACTAATGCTGCCCAGCTCTGCCCTATTGTTGTGTACAGATGACTCACCTGCAGACCCTGGGTTTACATGTAAATACTGGCATTCATATGTAAATAGCAGTGACATGCATATGTAAATAGCTGAGGCCAACAGCATTGATATGTAAATAAAGGCAGCATTCATAGGTATATCATGCCCCCCTGCAGTGAGGAGATGTGCTGTAACCTATAGCAACCAGTGAGCAGTATTACTGTACAGCAATCTCTAGCAGCCAATCAACAAACAGAAATGTGCTGTAACTAATCAGTGAGCCTTAAGGAGTGCTGTAACCTCTAGCAACCAGTCAGTAAGCAGTAATTATATGCTGTAACCTCTGGCAACCAATCGCAATCGCTGCCTGATCTGATACAGTAAACTGATTTTAAGTCTAGCTGCTATTTATTGTATGTCTTAGAGAAGGCGGAGAGTGAAATTGCATGGGGGGAGGGGGGCCCAATCAATATTAAAGACGGCCCTGCTCACCAATATTATTTTTTATTTCCGAAAAGGAGTCCCTGGTAACCTGCTGCTATATGGTTGTGTAGACCTGGAGTTCCTCAATGGGGGAAGGGTTGGGGGTCGATGGTTGCTGCGCTTTAGGCCTCTTATTTTTGGTGTAGGTCTGGGGTTACGTGTTCTGTCCTTGAACCTGACATCCGAGTAAGTTTGAAGCTCTCTGTGATCCTGAAACAAAGGGATTCGGGGAGCTCAGCATAAAGAGATCCAATACATGCCCACACTTCAGGACCATGAAGTGTGGGTATGTTATGAATCTCTTCCTGGTCCTGAATTGTGGGCATTTCTAGATTTCTCCATGGTCCTGTAGTGGTAATATGTGATTGAGCTCTCCATGGTCCTGAAAATGTGTATAGTTTTCTCCACGATTCTGAATTGTGGGTATATTATAAATCCTGAAGTGTAGGTATGTTCTAGATCTCCTAAACCAGATCCCATACACACCCACACTTCAGAACCATGAACTGTGGGTATGATGTGAATCTCTCCGTGGTCCTGTAGTGTGGGTATTTATAGGATCCCTTTTATGGTCCTGAAGTTTGTCTGTATTCTGGTTTTTCTCCATGGTCCTGAAATGTGGGCATGTTCTGGATTTCTCCATGATCCTGAAATTTCGAAATTTCGAACATCTTCAGGATCTCTCCATGGTTCTGAAGTTTGGCTGTATTTTTGTTTTCTCCAATGTTTTCCAATGGTTTTCTCCAAAACATGCCCACTTTTCAGGACCACAGAACGCTCCGTTCCGTGGTCCTGAAAAGTGGGCATGTTTTGGATCTCTCCAGGGTCCTGGAATTTGAACATCTTCAGGATCTCTCAATGGTTCTGACATTTGTCTGTATTTTGGTTTTCTCCATGGTGCTGAAGTGTGGGTATGCTATGGAGCGTTCCATGGTCCTGAAAAGTGGGCATGTTCTGGATTTCTCCAAGGTCCTGAAATTTGAACATCTTCAGGGTCTGTCCATGGTTGTGAAGTTTGGTTGTATTCTGGTTTTCTCCAATGTGGATATGCTATGGAGCGTTCCATGGTCCTGAAAAGTGGGCATGTTTTGGATCTCTCCAGGGTCCTGAAATTTGAACATCTTCAGGATCTCTCAATGGTTCTGAAGTTTGGCTGTATTCTGGTTTTCTCCATGGTCCTGAAATGTGGGTATGCAATGGAGCTTTCCATGGTCCTGAAAAGTGGGCATGTTCTGGATCTCTCCAGGGTCCTTAAATTTGAAAATCTTCGGGATCTCTCCATGGTTCTCAAGTATGACTGTATTCTGGTTTTCTCCATGGTCCTGAAATGTGGGTATGCTGTGGAGCTTTCCATGGTCCTGAAAGGTGAACATCTCTCCATGGTCATTAAAGTAGATTGCAAAGGCTGAAGGTTTTTTATCTTCATGCATTGTATAAAGAATGTGACCAGTGACTGGATCTGTGTTTGAAGTTCAGGAAGTATTTAAGCCATTTGGTCATGATATGTCATGATGACTGGTGGCTGCAAAACTGGCCAGTAGCGGGCTCTGTCTTTGTTACTTCTACACTGTGGGTTACACCAAATGACACATAGTTCCACAATGGCATCCTCAGTCAATATGGCTGCCCAAATCTCCTGAGATTTCGATATCCAATAGTCATCCTCCCCAAGGTAGAGCCCCAAAGCAGTAGACATATACAGTCAACAGGCTCCTGCCAGCCTGAATCAATGGATCAGTGCCACCTTCAGGTTGGAGGATATACTGCAGCCTCCACTTGCCTACAGTGGATGATCACCAACACAAATCTTCATTCTCAGAAGAGGCACCAAGGAAGGTCAAATTGCAGGGGATTCAGGTAGGTAGAAAGGGGCTTAGGGCTCTTTATTCACTTGTGTTCTGTTCCGCTTTTTGCATTTTTTATATCTTGCATTGAAATGCACAAGGTTATAATGTTTTTTGTATGTTGACATCTAGTGGCAGTTTTGAGCCACTGAAGCTCTTTTACTAATGAGATTTTGGTATCTTCCTCCCCTCTTGTTTAGTGTTAGTTATTTTAATCCGAGCTAGATGCTCCCCTACTTCTATGTTCCCCCAGTTAGTGTTAATTATTCACGTAAAAACCATGAGGAGCACTACATGGGGGCTTTGATAAAGCACAATCTGTGTGCAAAACATGTAAGCCATTCCTCCCTTACTTGTACATGTAGTGCTCCTCATGGTTTTATGCAAATAAAGTCATTTGGATCTCAGTTTGGTGTGCAGACATCCGGACTTTCCTTTCATGATAACCCCCTTTTGTCTACAGCTGTAATCAGCTGTCATTGGACGCAGCTGATCACATGGTAAAGGGCCACTGTGATTGGCCCTTGTACCTCAATCTGTGACCAGCTGTGTCTGAAGGATCGCAGGCAGCGGGATCAAAGGAGGACATCTATGGACGCCCTCCTGGCAACGCAAGCCCACTCTTTAGCCGTCTTTTGGCTATAGCTTGGGCAGAAAGGGGGTTAAAGTGTATGGTCCTTGCTAAAGAACATTATTATTGTCATGAGGGCCACGTACCTGATGTGAGACCAAAGTAGTGGGGAGGCCTCCCTTGCACCTCGGGTCCTTAAAGCCTCTGGAGATGGAGATAAAGACTTGGTGGACACCAAATGGCAGGGGTGCAGGGCACCGTGCAAGCCTTAGTCGAAGATCTGAGCCGAGGTCAAGTCCAGTTGGGCAATGAAGTATAAAATGATTAATCCGAAGAAGAATGGTTGAGATCCAAGCCGGCGTCAGTTCCAACTCGGCAGCTGAGTACAAAAGGGGCAAAGAGGTAAAATGGTCAAGTTACAAATCCAAGGTCAATGGCAAGCAGCAATCAAAAGTAGTCAAATTAGGTTTCCAGGTCACAACAGGTTCAGACAGATCACACACTAGCATAGAAACAAGGGGGGACTGAAGATAATCCAGCAATTTTGCAGTGTCTGGGCTGGGCTTATATAGGGAAGTTTGAGGTCACTTCCTGTGCGCCTCTTGGGAATTTTCCCACCCTTTTCCATGAAGTCTTATGGGCAAGTGTGGGTTGGCGCCCTGAGGCGTCTTTGGCGCTTGCTTAGTTGGCACGGATTTCCTCTTGTGGTAACGCGCCATTGGTGCGTGCGTAGTAAGCCTGGACTCTGTATAATTATGTATCAGGTGGTTATGAGTAGAGTACCACTTTAAGCTCACAGCTACTGCATCAGGGAAGAGAGAGAGCCTGCGAGGGGGAGAAATCGGAGGAAGAGCGACCTCCTGTGATAGCGGGGGGTGAACAGCTGGGAGTGTCTCAGCAACACCCTAGCAACGAGGTAGGACCAGGGATTCCATCTCAAGGTAGGACCAGGGTTTCCATCTCGAGGTAGGACCAGGGATTCCATCTCGAGGTAGGACCAGGGATTCCATCTCAAGGAAGGACCAGGGAATCCATCTCGAGGAAGGACCAGGGATTCCATCTCGAGGAAGGACCAGGGATTCCATCTCGAGGAAGGACCAGGGATTCCATCTCGAGGAAGGACCAGGGATTTCATCTCGAGGAAGGACCAGGGATTTCATCTCGAGGAAGGACCAGGGATTCCATCTCGAGGAAGGACCAGGGATTCCATCTCGAGGTAGGACCAGGGATTCCATCTCGAGGAAGGACCAGGGATTCCATCTCGAGGAAGGACCAGGGATTCCATCTCGAGGAAGGACCAGGGATTCCATCTCGAGGAAGGACCAGGGATTCCATCTCGAGGAAGGACCAGGGATTCCATCTCTCGAGGAAGGACCAGGGATTCCATCTCTCGAGGAAGGACCAGGGATTCCATCTCTCGAGGAAGGACCAGGGATTCCATCTCTCGAGGTAGGACCAGGGAATCCATCTCGAGGAAGGACCAGGGATTCCATCTCGAGGAAGGACCAGGGATTCCATCTCGAGGAAGGACCAGGGATTCCATCTCGAGGAAGGACCAGGGATTCCATCTCGAGGAAGGACCAGGGATTCCATCTCGAGGAAGGACCAGGGATTCCATCTCGAGGAAGGACCAGGGAATCCATCTCGAGGAAGGACCAGGGATTCCATCTCGAGGAAGGACCAGGGATTCCATCTCGAGGAAGGACCAGGGATTCCATCTCGAGGAAGGACCAGGGATTCCATCTCGAGGAAGGACCAGGGATTCCATCTCGAGGAAGGACCAGGGATTCCATCTCGAGGAAGGACCAGGGATTCCATCTCGAGGAAGGACCAGGGATTCCATCTCGAGGAAGGACCAGGGATTCCATCTCTCGAGGAAGGACCAGGGATTCCATCTCTCGAGGAAGGACCAGGGATTCCATCTCTCGAGGAAGGACCAGGGATTCCATCTCGAGGTAGGACCAGGGAATCCATCTCGAGGAAGGACCAGGGATTCCATCTCGAGGAAGGACCAGGGATTCCATCTCGAGGAAGGACCAGGGATTCCATCTCGAGGAAGGACCAGGGATTCCATCTCGAGGAAGGACCAGGGATTCCATCTCGAGGAAGGACCAGGGATTCCATCTCGAGGAAGGACCAGGGAATCCATCTCGAGGAAGGACCAGGGATTCCATCTCGAGGAAGGACCAGGGATTCCATCTCGAGGAAGGACCAGGGATTCCATCTCGAGGAAGGACCAGGGATTCCATCTCGAGGAAGGACCAGGGATTCCATCTCGAGGAAGGACCAGGGATTCCATCTCGAGGAAGGACCAGGGATTCCATCTCGAGGAAGGACCAGGGATTCCATCTCGAGGAAGGACCAGGGAATCCATCTCGAGGAAGGACCAGGGAATCCATCTCGAGGAAGGACCAGGGAATCCATCTCGAGGAAGGACCAGGGATTCCATCTCGAGGAAGGACCAGGGATTCCATCTCGAGGAAGGACCAGGGATTCCATCTCGAGGAAGGACCAGGGATTCCATCTCGAGGTAGGACCAGGGAATCCATCTCGAGGAAGGACCAGGGATTTAATCTCAAGGAAGGACCAGGGATGGCCTACGCCTATAGGAGGACACTATCCAACTTCAGTCAGAGCTGCACAGTGTGTTTTAGATGGGTCTTTCCAGGGATGGACTTTAAACGTTTAGTGGCGCTCTGCACAGTGCCCGGGGGGCAGACTGCGTTAGCGCCAATAATGTAGCAATATAAATAATTTCCACTCTTTATCTCCATTTTTTTCTTCTTTTTTTTACTACTTCTGGATCACAGGCTTGTAAAGAACATTTCCTGTGACATTTTTCTCTGTGTAAAATCATATTACAGTTTGTAGCGATGCTTGTTGCTTGAGAAGCAGGCGGCGGCCGTGCCGCCTTTACAGTATCTTGAATTCAGCATTTCTCCGTTAGATAAAAGAAGAGAAAACTGCTTACAGACGGGGGCGCACGCTGGGCAAGGGCGGACGCTCTCTGATTTAAGTAACTTTCTGATGTTTGTGTGATAAGCATCACTTAAGTTGCCTATGTTCCTGTTCTGCATTAGCAGTGTTTTATGGTCTTGTCAGATCTCAGACGCCTCGCACTGCTGAGGAGAAGATTTTGCAGATTGATTTACCCTGAGGTGACCCATGCGGTTTTATTAATGGCCGCATCTTCCCGCAAAAGGTGATTGTTTTCAGGCGTGGCCCCGCGCTGTGAGGACCAGTTTAGTCCTTTCCTATCTCTTCCACGACATACACTACATTACCAAAAGTATCAGGACGCCTGCCTTTTACACGCACATGAACTTTAACGGCATCCCGGTCTTAGTCCGTAGGGTTCAATATTGAGTTGGCTCCACCCTTCGCAGCTAGAACAGCTTCAACTCTTCTGGGAAGGCCGTCCACAAGGTTTTAGGAGGGTTTCTATGGGAACGTTAGACCATTCTTCCAGAAGAGCATTTGTGAGGTCAGGCGCTGATGTTGGACAAGAAAGACTGGGATGCCATTAAAGTTCATGTGCATGCATGGTAAAGAAGCGTCACCTCGCGGTGGTGAATTGAAGAGCCAAGGATCAGAACAGAATGGCCTATTTTAGTTCTGATCTAAAAGCTGATGGACATGGTGAGGTATGGGTGGACTTTGGACCTAATGCCAAGCTCAAGCAATATGGTTGGAGGTGCACGACTAAGGAGGTATCCTACTCCAACAATACATTACTTGGAAATTGGATCCAGGAACGTTATGACCTTCGTAAACTCGAAGAAAGGAAGCCACTGCCTTCTCAGTATGCCCACTATTATAAAACCTCTCATTCTGCTGACTACGCTAGAAAAGGAGGTTCAGCTGGGGAACACGTTTAAAAAAAGAGCCCCATGTGTTTCCAGGACATCAACCTGAACTGGGTCCACCACAATACAGAACTCTTCAAAAGTCATGTTACATGAGTGACTATGGAAGCTCATAGACCCATCACCCATCGCCCAATACTTCTGATCAACGTGCTATACTAAATAACCCACATGACCAATAAACGCATAATTAAGGCAGGCGTCCCAATACTTTTTGTAATATAGTGTATTTTCTTGGGACTACTTTGGGTTTTCTTTTGTTTTTTGGTAAACTTTGAGAACCAATTTTTGCTCTCCCTTCTCCATGTAGGGTGCTGTTTTATGAGAGTCATCCAGCGAGAGGGGGCACAGACAACTTATTGTAGGGCACCAGATGTCTAGAGTCTGATGATATTTGTCATGAATATTATCATTGTACTGATAGTGGATAATCTATGTTCTTGCAATTCTTCTTATTAGACCCTCTTGGGTTGTTCAATGTTGTTTCCATATTCTGTAGTTTTGGAAAATCTCATAAACGTATTGAAATATACTTTAAGGTGCTCCTGGGTGGAGGTGTCTCTAAAGGCCCGTTATCATATAAATGTACTCACCGAGGCCAAGATGCCGAGAGCGGTCGCTGTTGCGACTCGGCGCAGACCACCCCTGAAGGTGGCACAGAGGGTGGTTGGCACCAAGAGGCACAAGCTACCAGTAGGACAGTCACTTGCTAGTAGATCAGCAGGTAGCTTGAGCAGAGCTGAAAGGTGATGTCCTGTGGGAAGGTCCAGAAGCAATGGTAGCAAGTCTGTAAGGCAAAGGCAGAATCCAGGAGGCAGGCCGGGGGTCAAACACAGTCCAGATCAGAAGACAACAAGTACCAGGAACGCTGAGACAGAAGAGTAATCCAAAGACAAGCCAGGGGTCGAAAACAGGAGATAGCAGGCAAGTCCAGATGCAGGCTGAGGGTCAAACACGTTCAGAAAGCGGGAGTCCAAGGTCAAGCCAGAGGTCGGGTCAGGAGAAGATCAGCGAGGTTGATGAGGCAATCCCGGTCACAGGTACAGATCACAGGAAGCTGAAGACGAACCAGCAGTGTGTTTGGATGACCTGACTTCCTTTATAGGTCAGCGAGGGGTCACACCCTGTGTGTGTGTGTGTGTGTGTGTGCTCGTGTGCTTTAGCACATTCCTATTGCGCACAACTGTGCACCAGAGCGCTTTACCCCTGCGCATGTTATGACACCCGTACACACGATCTAACTTTTTGACAACAAACATGCAAATTAGCTGTTTTAAGGCAACATCCAGCCGTGTGTACGCTCCATCGGACAAACTTTTTCGGTTTTCATCGGACAAATGTTGGCTGTGCGAACAGACAAACTTTTCGACAACATAAGTCCGATGGAGCAAAGTCTGCTCGATCGTATGTACAGAAAACCATCGGACTTTACAAACACGCATGCTCAGAACCAATGCAAAAGATCAGACAATAATACAGAAGTTGACCAAAGGTGGCGGTAAAGAGCAGAAACACCATGTGATTTGGTGAAAGTTGGCTGAAAAAGTAGCACATAATTGTGAAGTGGAAGGAAAATTATAAATGGTTTTCAACATTTTTTACAAATAAATATGTGAAAAGTGTCAATGTTTTGTAGAACCCCCTTTCTCTGCAATTACAGCTGCAAGTCTTTTTGGGGGTGTCTCGACCAGCTTTGCACATCTAGAGAGGACATTTCTGCCCATTCTTCTTCTTTGTAAAATATCTCAAGCTCTGTTAGATTGGATGGAGAGCGTCTGTGAACAGCAATTTTCAAGTCTTGCCACAGATTCTCAATTGGATTTAGGTCTGGACTTTGACTGTGCCATTCTAACACATGAATATGCTTTTGATCTAAACCAGGGATCTCCAAACTACGTCCCTCCAGCTGTTGCAGAACTACACGTCCCATGAGCCATTGTAAAACTTTGACATTCATAGACAAGACTGGGCACGATGGGAATTGTAGTTTCTGAACAACTGGAGGGTAGTGATGGACAAACTTCCGACGGGAAGTTTCGCGAACGCTAACCGCGAACGCAGCCAAAAGTTTGCGAACCGCAAAGTTCGCAGCGGACCCCATTGACTTTAATGGCAGTCGAACCTTAAAAACCTACAGGTCATATTTTCAGCCACAAAATACTTACTAGCTGTGCACACATAGTCCCACAACATGGACACTGACATAACAAAAGTATTAAGTGAATCTGGGATCGACAACGACAAGCATTCTTTTTTTATCTGTGAAATTTTGACAATTCAGGAGCCCATGAAGGCCATGGAGGAGAGACAAGGTCAGGCCAGGCTATGAAGGGGGTGCAGGAGATGATCAGTGCCACAGTCAGGGCAGCGCAGTCCTGTGCCAGTGTCCCAGTGTGCCAACCTGTGCTTGAGCCCCTCCCTCTGCCCGGCCCTTACCCCCACCTATGCAGGGCTCCACTGGTCCGGTGGTGCCATTCCAGTGCTGATCCTCAGCCATGGTGCTGGCACTGCCTGCTGATTGGCTTCTACACTGCTATCTCCCTCACTGACACCAGCACCGCGATAGAGAGCACTGACACCAGCACCGCGATAGAGAGCACTGACACCAGCACCGCGATAGAGAGCACTGACACCAGCACCGAGATAGAGAGCACTGACACCACATCAGCACCGTGATAGAGAGCACTGACACCAGCACCGTGATAGAGAGTATACAGAATATACTTTATATCTTTGAAAGAAAGTATATTATACATGTACAACCCTATATACTGTACACCTATACCAGTCCTTAAAAGGACGTTTGTGGACCTAATAGCTAGTGATTTGTGTCACTACAGTCTGTCCCTGCTTCACACAGCAACCTCTCCCTACACTGACAAAAGACAGAATGTAAAATGCCTGTCAGATCAGGTCTATTTATAAGTTAGGGGGAATGTCCAATTGTCCATGTGCTGAAATGTCTCAATTGGCTGTCCTGTACCCCATGATGGATGTGTCATCATGGGTCAAAGTTCTTTCACAATGTAAACGCATATGTCCGCCGCGCGAACAGCGCCAGAAGTCCGCCGGTTTGGTGAATTGCGAACACGCAAAATTCGCCGCTAACCGACTGCCGGGCGAACCGCAAGGCCATCTCTACTGGAGGGTGATAGTTTGGAGACCCCTGATCGAAACCATTTCATTGTAGCTCTAGCTATATTTTTCGGGTGATTGTCCTGCCAGAAGGTGAACCTCCGCCCCATTCTCAAGTCTTTTGCAGACTCTAACAGGTTTTCTTCTAAGATTGTCCTGTATTTGTCTCCATCCATCTTCCCATCAACTCTGACCAGCTTCCCTGTCCCTGCTGAAGAAAAGCATCCCCACCACATGATGCTGCCACCACCATGTCTCACGGTGGGGATGGTGTGTTCAGGGTGATGGACAGTGTTAGTTTTCCCCACACATAGCGTTTTGCTTTTAGGCCAAAAAGTTCAATTTTGGTCTCATCTGACCAGATCACCTTCTTCCACATGTTTGCTGCCCCCTCCCCCACATGGCTTCTCACAAACTACAAACAGGACTTCTTATGACTTTCTTTCTCCAATGTCTTTCTTCTTGTCACTCTTCCATAAAGGGCAGATTTGTGGAGAGACGACTAATAGTTGTCCTGTGGACAGATTCTCCCCCCTGAGCTGTGGATCTCTGCAGCTCCTCCAGAGTTACCATGGACCTCTTGGCTCTTCTCTGATGAATGCTCTCCTTGCCCAGCCCAGTCAGTTTAGGTGGACGGCCGTGTCTTGGTAGGTTGGCAGTTGTGCCCATACTCTTTCCATTCTCCGATGATGGATTGAACAGAGCTCCATGAGATGGTCAAAGCTTGGGAGATTTATTTTTTTATTTTTTTATAACCTAACCCTGCTTTAAACTTCTCCACAACTTTATCCCTGACCTGTCTGGTGTGTTCCTTGGCCTTCATGATGCTGTTTTCACTAAGGTTGTCTAACAAACCTCTGAGGGCTTCACAAAAAAAGCTGCATTTATACTGAGATTAAATTACACACAGCTGGACTCTATATACTAATTAGGTGACTTCTGAAGGCAATTGGTTCCACTAGATTTTAATTAGGGGGTATCAGAGTAAAGGGGGCTGAATACAAATCCCCCCCCCCCCACACACACTTTTCACATATTTATTTGTATCATTTTCCTTCCACGTCACAATTATGTGCCACTTTGTGTTGGTCTATCACATAAAATCTCAATAAAATACATTGACGTTTTTTGGTTGTAACATGACAACATGTCGAAAATCTCAAGGGGTATGAATACTTTTTACAAGGCGCTGTAAAACCCTTTCAGAAAAGTTTATTTTTCTCACTATGGGTCATTGTGGGTTATTGGGTCAGCTGAAGCCAGTTGCATGTTTTCATCTATGACCTGCCTTCCGCTATTTTATTGCTTGGAAAGAAATAAGCATCTCATATAAATGTTGGAAAGGAATGCCGTTTCCACGGCGGCAGTTGGAGGGAACGGGAATCGTTCCTTCTCGCTCTCTGGGTTTATTTACGCCCTCGGCTACAGAATAGACTGTTAGCCTCTCCGGTGCCCGACACCGAATAATGGCCCCCCGGGGACCGGCCTGGACTTGTTGTGTGTACACAGTGATTGAAAGAGAGAAGGTTAAACATGAATTAAATAAATACAGTCCCCAGTATTTCTCTCTCCTCTGCTCTCTGATACAGCAATAAATAATGCAGCCATAAAAATAGACGGAGGCTGGAGATGAAATACTGCGCCGGAGGGGATCGGTGCTGTGACACCGCCGTCCTCGGAGGATTTACATCACTTGGCTGTCTTTTTTTCGGCATTACGGAAAAGAGATCCGTGCTCAGGTTCTTTGCTAAGAAAGTGGAGACGGGGTGTCGTGCTGTGTGTGGGAATCTAGGTGGCGCTGTGACCAAAAGTTGACGCGGTCAAAGTTGCTATAATTAACCACTTGCTTACTGGCCACTTAAACCCCCCCTCCTGCCCAGACCAATTTTCAGCTTTCAGCGCTGATGCACTTTGAATGACAATTGCGCGGTCACACAACACTGTACCCAAATGAAATTTTTATCATTTTTTTTTCCCACAAATAGAGCTTTCTTTTGGTGGTATTTAATTACAGCTCGGAGTTTTATTTTTTGCTAAACAAACAAAAAAAGATGCAAAAAAAAAAATCATGTTTAATAGTTTGTTATAAAATTTTGCAAACAGGTCATTTTTCTCCTTCATTGAAGTGCGCTGATGAGGCACACTGATAGGCTGCACTGGTGGGCACTGATAGTTGATAGTTAGGTGGCACCGATGGGCACAGATAAGGTAGTACTGATGGGCACAGATAAGATGGCACGGATGGGTGGCACGAATGGGTGGCACAGATGGGTGGCACTAAGGGGCACTGATAGGTACCACTGATGGGACTGATGGGCACTGATAGGTGGCACTGATGGGCGGCACTGATGGGCACTGGTAGATGACACTGATGGGCACGGATATGTGGCACTGGGGTGCAGCACTGTTGTTGAGGCAGATTGCGGGCACTGCTGGGTGGCACTGTGGGCACTGCTGGGTGGCACTATGGGCACTGCTGGGTGGCACTGACGGGGGGGCACTTATTTATTGATGAGGTGGCACTGGCAGGGGGCAGGTGGGCACTGGCAGGGCTGGCCGTGATCGGGACTGATGTCCCGATCACGGCCGCCAGTGATCGGCTCTTTTTTTTTTTTTCTCCTCGTGCTGTCAGCGCGAGGAGGAATAATAGCCGATTACCGGCTCCGTTGTATCACATGATCAGCTGTCATTGGCTGACAGCTAATCACGTGGTAAGGGGTCGGGATCGACCCCTTGCTCGCATCCGTGATCAGGCGAGTCTCATAGACTCGCCGATCACAGAGCTCGCCGCACGCGCCCCTCAGGGGGCGCGCAGGCCGCTCATGCACGGGACGACGTCAATAGACTTGGTCCCGGTGTTCTGCCGTATAATGTCCGGCCATCAAATAGTGTCTGGGCCGTACTGCGCATGCACAGTACGGAGCAGACGAAGCTTCGGAAAATCTCCGAAGCTGAACGGCGCTTGCGCCGTGAGTGGAGGTGGTAGCCCCACCATCCAAGCGGACATAGGGTTGTGAATATTAGAGGACCCCTCGCGGGCGAGCTTCGCTCGGCTCTTTTTTATTCCTACGACACTATCGGATGGAGGGCGTTGTATGACAAGACACCGGCAAAGGAGGTCCGCGCTGTAGCCGTCATTTGGCTATAGCGCGGATCTCAACTGGTTAAGCTCACCGGCTGAAATGTGGGAATATCACGGTCATGTCCCAATTTTAAGGCTTTTGACAATAAAATATTGATCGGGTATATGCTGATGATTTTTAAGGTTCAAGTCACTATTTACTGGCAGTTTCTGTGGGTCAAGTTTTTTTTTTTTTTTTTTTTCTTGCTGTGGTGTGCGTGTGGTTCAAACAACTCTGCTGGTGGTTCTTCTGGTTCAAACAAGGCCAAGGATAAATCCAAGGGAAAAAAAACAAGCTTAACGTACCACCAGCCCACAGACAACCAAATAACCTGTCTGAGCCCCTATACACACGGTCGGACATTCCGACAGAAAATGTCCGATAGGACCGTGTTGTCGGATAATCCAACCGGGTGTGGGCTCCATCGGACTTTTTCCGTCGGAATGTCTGACCAACAAAGTTTGAGAGCGGGATATAAAGTTTTCCGACAACACGATCCGATCGGACTTTGTCCGTTCGTTTGTAGAGAATTCCGATCAGACAAAGTGCCACGCATGCTCGGATCCATTTACGAGACCAAAGCTATTGGCTACTAGCCTGAACGTAGTCCCGTCGTAACGAACGAACGTCATCACATTCCGAACGGACAACTTTGTCCGACCGTGTGTATGCAATACCAGTTTTGGACAAAATCCGTCTGAAAAAAATCAGACAGATTTTGTTGCCGGAATGTCCGACCGCGTGTACAAGGGCTTACAGTATGCGTTAAAAGCAGGGGTTTAGTCTACACGCATTTCTTTTTCTGGTTCACATAACTCTCCTGAGTGGTTTCCGGGGTTCAAGTGGCTCTATGCTGGCTGTTTCTGTGGTTCAGGTGACTCTTTGCCGGTGGTCTCTATGGTTCAAGTGGCTCTTTGTTGGCAGTTTCTAAGGTTCCAATGACTTATCACTGGTGGATTCTGTGGTTCAGATGACTCTTTGCTGATAATCTGTTTGGTTCAAGGGACTCTTTGGTGGTACAGATCACTCTTTGTTTAACCTTTAGCGGCTTAAGTGACCCTTTCTCCTTCCTATAAGTCACCTGAGTCTCTGGGGTTCAGGTGACTTTTTTCTGGTGGTTTCCAGGTTCGAGAAACTCTTTGGTGGTTTCCAGGTTCGAGAAACTCTTTGGTGGTTTCCATGTTCGAGAAACTCTTTGGTGGTTTCCAGGTTCGAGAAACTCTTTGGTGGTTTCCAAGTTCGAGAAACTCTTTGGTGGTTTCCAGGTTCGAGAAACTCTTTGGTGGTTTCCAGGTTCGAGAAACTCTTTGGTGGTTTCCAGGTTCGAGAAACTCTTTGGTGGTTTCCAGGTTCGAGAAACTCTTTGGTGGTTTCCAGGTTCGAGAAACTCTTTGGTGGTTTCCAGGTTCGAGAAACTCTTTGGTGGTTTCCAGGTTCGAGAAACTCTTTGGTGGTTTCCAGGTTCGAGAAACTCTTTGGTGGTTTCCAAGTTTGAGAAACTCTTTGCTGGTGGTTTCTGTGGCTCAAGAGACCTTTTTGATAGTAGTTTCTTTAGTTCAATTACTCTTTGATGGCAATCTCTGGGGTTCAAGGGACTTATTTGTGGTTTCTGTGGTGCAAATTACTCTTTGCTCGTGGTTCAAGTGACTCTTTAATTGCGGTTTCTGGGGTTCAAGGGACTCTTTGATGGTTTCTGTAGTGCAAAAGACCCTTTGCTGGTGTTGTCTCTGGTTCATGACTTTGCTGGCAGTTTCTTTGATTCAAATGACTTTGTTGGCAGTTTCTGCAGTTCAAGGGACTCTTTGTTGGCAGTTTCTGTGGGTTAAGTGGCACTTTATTGGAGGAGTATTTTGAGTCCATATGATGTTCATGATGGAATCTGCTGATGGTCTCTGTGGTTCAGATGACTCCTCACTGGTGGATTCTGTAGTTACAATAACTCTTTTCTGGCAGCTTATTTGGTGCAACTGATTCTGTGCTGTTGTTTTTGGTGGTATAGATGACTCTTTACTGGTAGTTTTATTGGTACAAATGACTCTTTGTGGACCTTCTGCGGTTAAAGAGGAGGGCCAGTTTAAAAAAAAAAAAAAAAAAAATTTAAAAGTCAGCAGCTGCAAACACTGTAGCTGCTGACTTTTAATAAGCACACTTACCTGTGCAGGGCGCCCGCGATGTCGGCCGCCCGAGGCTGACCCGTCCCTCTGTCTCGGGTCCCGGCGCCGCCATTTTGGCTAAGGGAAACAGGCAGTGGAGCCTTGCGGCTTCACTGCCAGTTTCCTACTGCGCATGCGTGAGTCGGGCAGCGCTTTGTGAATGGGGCCCATTACCCAGAAGACGCCGCACGGAGGAGAGAAGACCAGAAGATCTCCGCGGAGGAGGAAGAGGCAGATTAGGACGATGTGCCTAGAAACAGGCATTTCTGGTAAGTTAAAAAAAAAATGTCTCATTTTTTTTTCTGATTTTTTTTCTAATTTGTTATGTATTTTTATTTATTTTTTTTAGGGTGGCCCTCCCACTTTAAAGCAGGGCTCCACTGCCTCCGACGTTTTTTTTTTTTTTTTTTTTTTTTTTTACATTTAAAAATAAATTAGTGTGAACATTTTTTACTTACATGTTCCATTTTTTGAAGTTTTCCCATTGATTTTTGTCAAGCAAAGAACGCTTTATAAAAAAAGATATCGATGGTTGTCATCTTGCCTGTGGGCATGTGAGGCCCACAGGCAGTCTCTTCCTGGATTCTGTGACGTGCATCTCACAGAATGCAACGCCCGTTCTATCGTAGATCTCGCGCATGCGCAGTAATGTTAGTATAGGAGCGCCGTCAACAGCTTTGGTTCTAAATCGCGTGATAACTCGCGCCAGGCCGCCGCACGGACTCCTGGGAACAAGAAAAAAGGATCCCAGTAGACAGTGCGGCACAAAGGAAGTGTCGACCTAGCCGCAGCAACCCCGCCCATATCCGCAGCAACCCCGCCCATATCCGCAATTCCCCGAACACGGAAATGGCCAGTAACTCGAGGATAAAACTTAAATGTCCTCATTATATATAACAGAGAAAAATAATATGCGGGAGCTATTTTTTATAAATCGGGTGGAGCTCCGCTTTAAGGTGACTTTCAAGTTTGGAGTTTTCTGAGAACGTGGCGTATGTTCTTAGCCTTTGGTGCTCTCCGTGGTCCTGAAGTATTCCCTTATTCATCATAGTCTGAAATCTGTGTTATGTATTTGAAAAGTTTTTTTGTTTTTTTTTTTGTTATTTATGAGACTCGAACTGCACAGTTGTTGTTCTCAGACCTTCAAAAAGTTCTCACTTTTTAAAATATTCAACATAAAACCATCCTGGTAGATATATAGAATATAAACCTTTACATACAGCATAGGGTAGTTGGACTGTTTGCTATTGGTGTCTATGGCTCAAATGACTGTTTGTTGGCAGCTTCTTTGGTTTCAGGGGACTTTTGCTGGTGATTTCTGTGGTTTAAATGACTCTGCTGATCGCTTTTCTGGTTCAAATGGCTCTTTGCTGGTGGTTTCTGTGGTTCATGTGACTGTATGCTGGATGTTTCCATGGTTCAGACGACTCTTTGCTCGCAGTCTCTGGGCTTGAGGTGACTTTTCTCTGGTGCTTTATAGGGTCCTAGTGACTTTGTTGGTGGTTTATGTGGTTCAGTGGACTATTTGTTGGTGGTTTCTAAGGTAAAAGTGACTCTATGTTGGCAGCTTCTTTGGTTCAAGGGCTCTTTGCTTACAGACTCTGGGGTTCAAGTGACTCTTTAATGGTGGTTTCTATGATTCAAATGACTCTTTACTGGTGGTTGAAGTGATTCTTTATTGGTGGTTTCTGTAGTTTAAGAGACCCTTTTCTGGTGTTATCTCTGGTGTCTCAGATTCAAGTAACATTTCTGGTAGTTTCTGTTGTTCACGTTACTTTGTTGGCAGTTTCTGTGGGTTAAGTGGCTCTTTGTTGGAGGGGCAGGTGATGTATGTAGATTAAATTGCACTTTGCTGGGGGTCTCTGGGGTTCAGGTGACTTTTTTTTTTTTTGCTGATATTTTCTGAGGGTCTAGGGACCCTTTGTTGGTGGTTTATGTGGTTCAAGACACTATTTGCTGGTGGTTTTTAAGGTTCAAGGAACTATTTTTATGGTGGTTTCTAAGGTTCAAGTGACATTGTTGGCAGCTCCTTTGGTTTAAGGGCTCTGAGTTTCTGTCAGGGCTGGCTTAGCCCTTCCTTCTCTGGGCTGGCTGCTCAGCTGTCGGCTAATTGCCAGCTCTCATCTCTCTCCACAGTTACCAGCTGTTCCTTATCCAGCTCGTCTGACCTACCTACTTAAAGCCTTCCAGCTCACTTCACCTCTGCCTTCGCCTTGGTCACATCACAAGAAACCATCTCCAGCGGTTCTGTTTAAAGACTGGCTTGCTGACATCCCTTCTGGCTCCTTATCCTGCTTTCTGTTGCTCTACTTGGATCCCTGACTTCTGGTCTGGCTGATTACCCGATCTGGTTATTGAACTCTGGCCTGGCTGACTACTCGATCCGGTTACTGGACTCTGGCTTTGCTTTGACTACGCTTTTTCTATTTACCTTTTTATTTTTATTAATAAACAAGTGTGATTTAATTGTACTTCTGTCTCGGCCTGATTCATGGTTTTTGACAGTTTCAAGCAACTCTTTGGTGGTTTCTATGGTTCAAATTATTCTTTGCTGGTGGATCAAGTGATTCTTTAATGGTGGTTTCTAGGTTTCAAGAGACTCTTTGGTGATTTCTGTAGTTCAAGACTATTTTCTGGTGATTTTCTATGGTTCAAATGACTTTGCTGGCAGTTTCTGCAATTCAAGGGACCCTATGTTGGCAATTTCTGTGGGTTAAAGCGGAATTCCACCCAAAAGTGGAACTTCCGCTCATTATACTCCTCTCTTTCACAGGTATGCTTTCCCCATTTCCGGGAGCCTCAGCCACGGGTATTGACTTCACAGCTGGGGCTCCTCCCTCCTCCTCCTCCTCCTCCTCCTCTCCTACTGTTGCCGGGCCAGTAGGAGAGAGGAGCAGAGCCTCGTGCATGCACAGTAGGGTTCCTGGTGTGAAGCCGAAAAGGCTACACTGCTGGGTTCCCTTACTCGCGATGGAGGCGGCATGCACCTGACAGCTAATGGAAACATCAGCTGCGGTGCCGACATCGCTGGACTCCAGGACAGGTAAGTGTCCGATTATTAAAAGTCAGCAGCTGCAGCATGTGCAGCTGCTAGCTTTTAATTTTTGCAGCGGTGGGCGGACCTCTGCTTTAAGTGACTTTGTTGGAGATACCGATGATGTACTGGTTTAAACAACTCTGTTAGTGGGGTTTTTGGCTCAAATGAGCCCTTGCTGGTGGTTTCTGGGTTTCAGGTGAGTTTTTACGAGTGTTTTCTACGGTTCTAGTGACTCTTTTTTTGGTTGTTTCTGTGGTTCAAGGGACTATTGGTGGTTTGTAAGGTTCAAGTGAATCTTTGTTGGCAGCTTCTTTGGTTCAATGGCTCTTTGCTGTCGGTCTCTTGGGGTCTGTAGTTCAAGAGACCCTTTGATGGTATCTCTGGTTCAAGTGACTTTCTGGCAGTTTCTGTGGTTCAAAGGTGTCTATGTTGGCAGTTTATGTGGGTTAAGTGACTTATTGTTAGAGATACTGGTGGTTTAAACTACTCTGATTGTTTTTCTGGTTCAGATGACTCTTTACTGGCATTCTCTGAGGTTCAGGTGACTTTTTGCTAATGGTTTCTAAGGTTTATGGAACTTTTTGGTGGTGGTTTCTGGGGTTCAAATGACTCTTTGCTGGTGGTCCAAGTGACCACTTAATGGTGGTTTCTGAGATTCAAATGACTCTTTGCTGGTGGTCCAAGTGACCTCCTAATGGTGGTTTCTGGGGTTCAAATTACTCTTTGGTTTCTGTACTTCAAGAGCCCCTTTGCTGGTGGTATCCCTGGTTCAAGTAACTTTTCTGGAAGCTTCTTTGGTTCAAGTGACTTTGGTGCCAGTTTCTGCAGTTCAGGGGACCCTATGTTGGCAATTTCTTTGTGTTAAGTGATTCTTTGTTGAAGATACTGGTGATGTCTGTCAGGTCACCTTGAGGCGAGGTGACAGATGCACACCGTATGGATCAGGAGTGCACCGCAAGGTTGCTGTGGCTGACTGCTGCGGACGGGAGACAGGTCCCACCGGGGTTAGAGCATAAGATTCCCTGGGGCGCAGAGTCTAAGAGCCAGCAGGTGTCCACCAGAGCCTCTAGTGGGGAGGATGGACTTGGCTGCAACTTGCTCCAGGTTGCGACCCCCAGGCAACAGGAGGATAAGGATGGTGAGGGACAAGCCAAGGTCGTGGCCACAAGCAGACAGGAATAGTCAAGGACAAGCCAAAAGGTCAGGATCACAGGCAAACAGGGATAGTCAAGGACACGCCAAAGTCGGTAACGTAACAGCAGCAGAGCACACGGTAGGTAACAGGAAGCTAACACACAAAGAAATACACAATAGTTGATCAGCAGGGCTGGCCTGCAGTGCACAGATTAATATAGAGCTCTCTGATAGGAACTAGGGTGGAGCCATGCCAGAGGATGGATTACAAAAGCAGTCAGGTGAGGGTCGGCTGGTCTCTAGACATGAACACATGGAAACAGGTAAGCAGACCAACTCTATTGCATAACCATGACAATGTCTGTGATTTAAACAACTCTGGTTTTCCTGGTTCAATTTACTCTTTGCTGATAGTCTCTGGGGTTCAAGTGACTTTCTGCTGGGGGTTTCTAAAGTTCAAGGAACTCTTTCTTGGTGGTTCCCGTGGCTCAAGGGACACTTTCTTGGCAATTTCTGTGGTTCAAGTGGTTGTTTTATACTAGCAGTTTCTTTGGTTCAATGACCCTTTGCTACTGTGTGGGGGCTCAAGTGACTGTTGATGGTTTATGTAGTTAAAGTGACTTTTTGGTGGTGGTTCAGATGGTTTCTGGGAACTCTTTCTTGGTTTCTGTGGCTCAAGGGACACTTTGGCAATTTCTGTGGTTCAAGCTGTTTTATACTAGCAGTTTCTTTGGTTCAATGACCCTTTGCTATTGTGTGGGGCTCAAGTGACTGTTGATGGTTTATGTAGTTAAAAGTGACTTTTTTTGGTGGTGGTTCAGATGGTTTCTGGGAACTCTTTCTTGGTGGTTTCTGTGGCTCAAGGGACACTTTTTTTGGCAATTTCTGTGGCTCAAGCTGTTTTATGCCAGCAGTTTCTTGGGTTCAATGACCCTTTTGCTACTGGTCTGTAGGGCTCAAGCGACTGTTGATGGTTTCTGTAGTTTAAAATGACTTTTTTTGGTGGTGGTTCAGATGGTTTCTGGGGTTTAAGAGACCCTTTGTTTGTGGTATCTCTGGTTCAAATGACTGTTGGCGGATTATGTGGTTCATGGAACTCTTTGTTGGCAGTTTCTGTGGCGTTTCCTTTGTTGGAGGTGCGTTTTGACTAAATATGATGGAATCTGTAAAATTGCCTATCCGAGTCCATTTTTTTTTTTTCTTAATTTTTTTTTTTTTTCTGTATTTTGCTTCTCAAACACTGCTCACGTAAGCTCGCTAGCTGGAGCACATATTGAGAGACTGTACAAGTGCGGTCAGTTATTGAAGGCGGGTAGCTGGGATCACTCGAGCAGCTGCTAGAGATTATGGACGGTTAGGAACACATTATCGGAGGCTTAGACTTCTCTCTGAAGTCTCTGTGTTTTGACATTTTGTCGGGATTTGGTCAGATATCTTTCTCTAGAAGATTCTCTTTGTAAACTATATTCCCTCAACTGCCCCCGAGGGGCCCTTCGTGTCCGTACATCGGCAAAAGTCAGAGGGCCAACAGCACCCAGAATCAGAAGATGAGATGGGGGGGAAATCCTATCTGTCTGATGAGAATCTTTAAAGACAACCAGTCACACAGGGATCGGGGATCAGGTGCTAGAAGACTCATTGAGACCACGCAGGAATCCATTTTTTTTTTTTTTTAATAGTGGTGGTATAGACCCAGTCTCTAAAATCTCCTGACATTTTTAACATTCTAAAGTAATTTCAGGAGCCATTTTTAAACTTTATTAAAAACTGCAACTTTTGTTAAATATCTTACGATCCTGGTCCGTGTTCAAGCCCATGTTCTTATGGGGTGAAATCTCCCCATTGTGGGAGGAGCAGAGACACAAACTACTGCAGGAAATCTCCTCATTGTGGGCGGGGCAGAGACACAAACTACTGCAGGAAAACTCGCCATTGTGGGAGGGGCAGAGACACAAACTACTGCAGGAAAACACCATTGTGGGAGGGGCAGAGACACAAACTACTGCGGGAAATCTCCCCATTGTGGGAGGGGCAGAGACACAAACTACTGCAGGAAATCTCCCTATTGTGGGAGGGGCAGAGACACAAACTACTGCGGGAAATCTCCCCATTGTGGGAGGGGCAAAGACAAAAACTACTGGAGGAAATCTCACCATTGTGGGAGGGGCAGAGACACAAACTACTGCAGAAAATCTCCCCATTGTGGGAGGGGCAGAGACACAAACTACTGCAGGGAAATCTTATCATTGTGGGAGGGACAGAGACACAAACTACTGCAGGAAAACTCGCCATTGTGGGAGGGGCAGAGACACACAGTACTGTAGGAAATCTCACCATTGTGGGAGGGGCAGAGACACAAACTACTGCAGGAAAACACCATTGTGGGAGGGGTAGAGACATAATCTACTGCGGGAAAATCTCACATTTGTGGGAGGGGCAGAGACATAATCTACTGCGGGAAAATCTCACATTTGTGGGAGGGGCAGAGATGCAAACTGCCGCAGGAAATCTAATCATTGTGGGAGGGGCAGAGACACAAACTACTGCAGGAAAACTTGCCATTGTGGGAGGGGCAGAGACACAAACTACTGCAGGAAAACTTGCCATTGTGGGAGGGGCAGAGACACACAGTACTGTAGGAAATCTCACCATTGTGGGAGGGGCAGAGACACAAACTACTGCAGGAAAACTTGCCATTGTGGGAGGGGTAGAGACACACAGTACTGTAGGAAATCTCACCATTGTGGGAGGGGCAGAGACACAAACTACTGCAGGAAAACTTGCCATTGTGGGAGGGGCAGAGACACACAGTACTGTAGGAAATCTCACCATTGTGGCAGAGACACAAACTACTGCAGGAAATTTCCCCATTGTGGGAGGGGCAGAGACACAAACTACTATGGGGAAAAAAATCACATTTGTGGGAGGGGCAGAGACACAAACTGCCGCATGGAATTCAGGAAATCTGAGCACACTACCCCATCAAAATGTGAAACTTCAATTCTGAATGGAACTGTTGTTTAAATTATAGAGTTTTTCACATGAAAAAGTGATTTTGTAGCATTTAACCTCGGCAGATTTATACTTAATAAAAATAAAAATAAAAAAAGTGGTTTGTATTTCCACTTTGAGGATCCCCAATCTCATTAAGTCCGGCGAGGCTCTTCGGTGAGCCGCTATCGCGCTTTAATCACTTTGACGAGCGTACTGCCACCAAACAGCTAATTTGTCACCCTCCTCATAATAGAGGTGAAATATAATTCAGATTACTCGGTTTGGGTTTGTCTGTCAGCTCTTGATGAACGACCCCGTCCTCTGCATGTTGCTGGCGTACGCCGGAAAGGAGATTGCGGCGCGGTCTGGGGAATGCCGCGCCTTGTTTGATTTGTATACCTGGCTGTTTACACTGTCAGCACAATATCACGCGCGGCGCTCGGCGTGAATGCAATCAGCGGCGGAGTGTGTCAGGGATGACAGAGTGGCGGCAGCATGGAAGGCGGTTTGACGCTCTCCCGCGTCTCGCCGTCCTGGGGTCACATGTGCTTTTTTTTTTTCTAGTGCGCCGTCTGGGGAATTATCCTCCATCATCTTAATATTAGCTGCTGTCGCCGTCACAGCGCCGCTTTCTAACAAAGCTGGTAATAAATGGCTGTTATTATCTCATGAGCAACCATAAGATTGGGGGAAAAGGATGAGCGAAAATGGTACTTTATGCGTATTTATGATGTTTACGTGATTGCCGAGGAACATCTCTCAAAATGCCATCAACAAGTTTTTGTTGTGTTTTTGGATTTCTCCGTGGTTCCCGTGAACAGATACACTTGTGCTGAATGTCATGGTTATGCAGTGATCTTCCTCTGGTTGCTCACCTCCCCTCATGTGTTCTGACTAAGAGGCCAGCCACTTCCACCTGGTGGTTTTTATAACCTCTCCTCTAAGCATGGCTCCACCCCAGGCCCTATCAGGGAGCCCTATATTAACCTGTGCACTGCAAGCCAGCGGTGCTGATCAACCATTCATTGTGTGTTTGGCCTCCTGGTTCCTGCTTGCCGTGTGCACTTCTGTTACCGACCTTGGCGTGTTCTCAACAATTCCTGTCTGCTTGTGACCTTGACCTTTTGCATGTCCTTGACCATCCCTGTCTGCCTGTGACCCTGAACCTTTGGCGTGTACGCTGTAGTTCCTGTCTGCTAGTTGCCCTGATCTCTGCCGTATCCACTTACTATCCTTGTTGTTCCAGCCTGCTGCTTCCTTCTCCTGTAGTCTACTGTGAGCGTGAGCTGTGAGACCCTAGGGGCCACGACCTGGAGCCAGACTGCAGCAAAGTCCATCCTCACCACTGGAGGCTCTGGCGAACACCCGCTGGCTCTTAGACTCCATGCCCTGGGGAATCTATGCTCCAGCTCCCATTGGGATCTGTGTTAGTGATCCTGTAGACCTGTGTCCTGACTCTCCCTGGGTACAATCCGCAGCAGTCAGTCCTAAGGTCCACTACCTAGCGGTGCACTTCCGACTCCTACGGAGTGCATCTGTCGCCTGGTCTCAGGTGACCTGACACTGAACATGTGGATGACCACAACTGCCTTGTTCTGAAAAAAATAAAAAATTCAGTTTGGTCGGTCTTGTGATCCAGACAGTATTGTCCACTTGGTTGTCCCGCTTTTTTCTTTTTTTTTTCTTTACTGCTGTTCAACTTTTAGGAATCTGCAGCAGAGATGAACAGATCTGTGTGGCTTCACTTAGAAACCGAAACCAGACTATATATATATATAATGCCGTTATTTCCGCCCTAGACCAGAAGTGACGTCATGGCATTGCTCCGGTCCTCCTAGGTCATAGAGGTGAGGAGAGATGATCTGGTCTCTGTTCACTTCTATGGCCAGCCGTGCCAACCGCTGGATTGTTTCCCGGGCATGTCGGTAAGGACGGTATACCTGAGAAACACCAGCGAGTTCGGGATGGAGGAACTTGACTTGGCCTGCACAGAATCCTGACCTCAACCCGATAGAACAACTTTGGGATGAATTAGAGCGGAGATTGCGAGCCAGGCCTTCTCGTCCAACATATATATATATATATATAGTGTGTGTGTATTTATATAGTTTGTGTATATATATATATATATATATATATATATATATATATGTGTGTGTATATATATGTATATATATATATGTGTGTGTATGTATGTATGTATATATATATATATATATATATATATATATATATATATATATATATATATATGTGTGTGTGTGTGTGTATATATATATATATATATATATATATATATATATATATATATATATATATATATATGTGTGTGTATATATATATGTGTATATATATATATATATATATACATATATTAGTGTGTGTGTGTATATATTGAGACCTCTTATCCTTCACTCCTCCAGCACTTTACTTGCTGCAGACCGTTACTTCTACAGACTAGCTAGCACCGAATGGTTGGGCCTGACGCTAACTCAGCCAGGCCTCAGTAAACTGCCTTTTGCGGGCAGGGACCCCAGGCCCCTGTGGTGTGGAAGTAGTTCCGTTGCTAACAGTCTTCTATTCAGCTACCAATTCCAGATAGCTCTCTTCAAGAAGAAGTAAACCCTGGTGGGTTTTACTTCCTCTTTATTTCCCTGCAAGGGCAAAGCTTAATGGGCTACTATGCATCACATAGTACCCCATTATGTGTCACTTACCTGAAACCGAAGCCCACAATGTCTCTGTTGTCCCCACTAGCAGGGAGCATCCATCTCCCCACCCCTCTTCCTTTCCGGGGCCGCGAACTGTGGCTCTGTGTGACTGGCCGGAGTCGCGTGACATCACTCTTGTGCATGCGCGCGGGAGCCGCCAGTCACTGCATGACCTGTATTAGAAATGGCACGATGTGCCCTTTCTAAAGTCTGCATGCACCAATGATGTGCCGTAGTCATCGGCGCTCAGCTTTTTCGTAACTATCTCCTAAACCATGGAGGTTTAGGAGATATTTTCAGCACCTAAAGGTAAGCTTATATTGAGACTTACCTGTAGGTGCTAGAAATATCTCCTGAACCTCCCACAGTTTAGGAGATATTTTTTAAAAAGCCTGAGCGCCGATGACTACGGCACATGCACCATTAAAGTGGTTGTACAGGGTGTTAAACCACTTTCAGGCCCTGCCAGCAGCACCCTCAAAGGCCCCCCGACAGCCTAGTACTCCATCCTCACTTCTTCCACCCGACATCTGACTCTAGGTATTTAAGGAGGCCTGCCCCTTGCCAATCCAGGTCGGGGATTGGTCAGGGCTCCTTAGAACCATCCCCCCCCCCCCCCCCCGGGCAGCTCCACCTCTCTTCTAGAATCCTCTAGAAGCCAGAGGGAGGTAACTGCTGCCTGTGAGTCACCAGCCTACTCTGAGCCACTCCCAGCCCACGCAGATCAAAACAGACGGGCCTAGGCCTGCCTAAATGTACCTACTCGCACAAACTCTAGCACCTACCTAAGTAGAGGGTGCTACACTTGCCAAAAAAAAGCACAGATTTTTACATGTAGAAGAGAAATGTTGGAATTGGCCTGGGGTGGGAACTGGTTAAAAAAAAAAAAAAATGATTTTAGAAAAAAAAATTTTTTTTAAATGGCAAACTGGAAGACGCAGAGACTGCTACGCCCTAGCAGCGAATCGGATTTCAGCTCACTAGAGCCAGCTAACATGTTTTCTGGTTTCCATAGGTTGCTGCACATCATCGTCTCTCCCCGTTTGCTGCCATGGCTCCATCTCTTCAGCGGAAAGCAGAAGTCTGGAAAGGATTATATCACCGTTCTCCATTCTACACTACCCGTTCAAGCAAGCGGCACACGTTTGCCGGCGTGTATGGAATCTGCAAGTATGGCTACGGGCTGGGCCGCACATAAAGCTGCTTGAGGTATATAGTAGACATTTCGGCATTCTCTTCTGTTTGTTCTGTCCGTTCCTTTTTGATCCTCCTTTTGATCCCCAGAAGGGTAACCCCCAGGGAGATAACTGATGAAGACTTCTGGATTTTCCTGACTATAGTTCTTCTGTAAACTTTATCCTGGACTTGTGAAAAAATGGTTAGCCGTGGGCAAGCCTGGGGTGGCGGTGGGGGTGGGGGGGTTGGTTCTTTACAGGAATCCAATTTCCTTCATTTTGTTTTTGTATGAGCCCGGTCCCGGTCTTGGGACCGGCATGGTGGGACTTTCATGACTTCTTCTTCTTCTTTTTCTAGATTTATAAATATTTACAAAACACGCGGCGCAAAACCCCCTTCCTCGTTCTTCTCTAATTTGTACGTAGACTTAATTATTTTTTTGGTGAATTCCCGACATCGTCTCCTGGAATTTCCGAACCGTACACCGACTTTTTTTTTTAGTTATTTATTTATTTATTTATTTTAATTGTGAGTTGTTCTATACGGCAAGGGTGCCTACCCTTTTTATCGCAGCAGTCAATCCAAAATGTACAAGTAAACAAGTCATCTAAAATACATGAAAGGCGGCTGTCGGTTCTCTATTGTGCGGATAGAGCAGTCTTTGTGATGAATATAAATTGCCGTGGAGTCAGTAGGCAACCTTCGGCGCACAATGGAAGAAGATCAGTAAGAAGGAGGTGGGGGAGAGGCAACCAAGCCGAGTCCCCCGACCTTAATAAAAAAACATCTAAGTGTTGAGTTGCTCCTGGTAATTGTACTCTGTAGTCCAGATCAATTCCAAGGCGGAGAACCAAATACATCAAAGATGGATGATGGGGCAGAACAAATCAGCGCCTAGAGGCGATTCAGTTCGCATTGCGCGCTATATAAGTATTTCATTCATTCATTCATTCATTCATTCATTCAATACCCAACACCGAATTCGTATAATATTCGGTTAGAGGGAATTTTTTTAATATTTTTTGTATCTTTCAGTGATGGCGAACCTTGGCACCGCAGATCTTTTGGAACTACGTTTTCCATGATGGTCAACTACACTGCAGAGCGCATGAGCGTCGTGGGATGGTCAACTACACTGCAGAGCGCATGA
Organism: Lithobates pipiens; assembly: GCF_037356315.1. Lineage (NCBI taxonomy): Eukaryota > Metazoa > Chordata > Amphibia > Anura > Ranidae > Lithobates > Lithobates pipiens. The sequence goes on from NW_027507788.1 coordinate 6,419,668, forward strand.
GCGTCGTGGGATGGTCAACTACACTGCAGAGCGCATGAGCATCGTGGGATGGTCAACTACACTGCAGAGCGCATGAGCGTCGTGGGATGGTCAACTACACTGCAGAGCGCATGAGCGTCGTGGGATGGTCAACTACACTGCAGAGCGCATGAGCGTCGTGGGATGGTCAACTACACTGCAGAGCGCATGAGCGTCGTGGGATGGTCAACTACACTGCAGAGCGCATGAGCGTCGTGGGATGGTCAACTACACTGCAGAGCGCATGAGCGTCGTGGGATGGTCAACTACACTGCAGAGCGCATGAGCGTCGTGGGATGGTCAAGTACACTGCAGAGCGCATGAGCGTCGTGGGATGGTCAACTACACTGCAGAGCTCATGAGCATCGTGGGATGGTCAACTACACTGCAGAGCGCATGAGCATCGTGGGATAGTCAACTACACTGCAGAGCGCATGAGCATCGTGGAAAATGTGGTTCCAAAACATCTGGGGGTGCCAAGGTTTGCCATCACTGGTCTATTGTGTTCTGAATATTGCAAGTCCTCCATGATTACCTGACTTTTTTTTTTTGTTAATTGTATTGCAAGAAAAACCGAGCTGTTGGTATCCCAACAGTTTTAAAATGATGAAGCGAATGCAAAGGAAGGAAAATGTAAGATTGTGAGTTGTCAAGAGAAATAAATGGGAGGGCCTCCGTGATATTCTTGCTTCTAGAAAAGTGATGGTAGAAAGCAGGGCCAGGACAAGGGGTGGGCAGGAGGGGCAGCTGCCCCCCCCCCCCCGGGCACAGCTGAGCAAGAGGACAGAGGATGGACACAAGGCAGTAAACCCATTCTACTAAATGCATTAACAGCTCCGGGGGGGGGGCACAGTTCTGTATCCTTGCTTTTGGGTGCTAGGCAAAACCGTCCCGGCACTGGCATCTCTGAACAGCAAGCTCCGAAGTGGGCGGGACACATGCACCGCCCCTCTCCTTAGATGACGCCCCATGGCTGCAGGAGAAAGGTAAGTGGGATGTTCTGGAGGAATGGTATAATGGGGGATTAAACAAGTTTGCTGGGAGTAAGGGGGGATTGAGGGCAATACAAAAAGGGTACGTCGCTTGCCCCCATCTATAGCTGGCTATCACAGTAAGAAGCATTGGAAGGCTACCAACAGTTATAAACAAGGACAAGGATAAATCCAAGGAAAAAAACAGCTTTTAACGCATACTGTTAGACAGGTTTACTTGGTTGTCTGCGGGCTGGTCGGTAAGTTAAGCTTGTTTTTTTTCCTTGGATTTATCCTTGGCCTTGTTTATAGGGATTGAGAGCAAGCCTGGAATGGGGGGGGGGGGGCAGGTATATTGGAGTCATAGGTCTAAATCATACCCCCCTCCCTCCCATAATCCATTATACCTATGCCTCCCCCCCCCCCATCTATCATACCATATGATAGATTGGGGGAGGGGTGGAATTGGAGGTATAGGTATGAAAGAATGGGGGGAGGGGGGTGGAAATGGAGGCATAGGTATGATAGATTGGGGGGAGGGGGGGTGGAATTGGAGGCATAGGTATGATAGATTGGGGGGAGGGGGGGGGTTGAATTGGAGGCATAGGTATGATGGATTGGGGGGATGGAATCGGAGGCATAGGTGTGCCGGAGAGGCGGCGGGGGTTGGAGACTAGGTGTGCTGGGGAGGGGGGGGGAGGGTTGGGAGACTAGGTGTGCTGGGGGGGTCGTTAAAAGCGCAAAGCACAGGTTTGCTTGGGGGGGGGGGCATTGGCGGCAGAAACCTACTGGGAAGAGAAATTCTAGGTAGAGGTGTGCTGGGGGCAGAAGGGATTAGAGACACAGGTGTGATGGAGAGGGGAGGCGTTGGAGGTAGAGGTGTACTGGGGGAGGTGTTGTGTTTACATTGTTTTATGTTAATATTGTTAAAGTTGTTGTTAATATTTATTTTTGTAACTTAATTCTAAATAAAACATTTAAACGTGTAATTTCATGAGATAAATTATAAGGGCGTGTTTAGGGGCGGGATTAGGGGCGGGACAACAGGCGGCGAGCAACTCTTAAGGCCTGGCTAGTAGCTCAGGACTTGAAATTTTGAGCCGTGTGTATATGTATGTACATATGCGTGTGTGTGTGTGTGTGTGTGTGTGTGTGTGTGTGTGTGTGTGTGTATATATACACACACACACTTTCATATCAATAAATGTAAACAAGCTTTTTAAAAGGATTAAAACGTGGGCAGTGTCAGTAGGGTGGTGGGCGGTGTCAACAGGGCAGTGGGCGGTGTCAGTAGGGCAGTGTCAGTAGGGCGGTGGGCGGTGTCAGTAGGGCGGCGTCAGTAGGGCGGTAGATGGTGTCAGTAGGGCGGTGGGTGGTGTCAGTAGGGCGGTGGGTGGTGTCAGTAGGGTGGTGTCGGTAGGGTGGTGTCGGTAGGGCGGTGTCGGTAGGGCGGTGTCGGTAGGGCGGTGTCGGTAGGGCGGTGTCGGTAGGGCGGTGTCGGTAGGGCGGTGTCGGTAGGGTGGTGTCGGTAGGGCGGTGGGCGGTGTCGGTAGGGCGGTGGGCGGTGTCGGTAGGGTGGTGTCAGTAGGGCAGTGAGCAGTGTCAGTAGGGCGGCATCAGTAGGGCGGTGGGCGGTGTCAGTAGGGCGGTGTCAGTAGGGCGGTGGGCGGGGTCAGTAGGGCTGTGGGCGGTGTCAGTAGGGCGGTGTCAGTAGGGCGGTGGGCGGTGTCGGTAGGGCGGTGCCGGTAGGGCGTTGGTCGGTGTCGGTAGGGCGTTGGGTGGTGTCGGTAGGGCGGTGGGCGGTGTCAATAGGGCAGATGTTCGTGTCAGTAGCAGGGGGAATCTGTGCTGCAAGGGGTGACTGGATGTGCCCAGGCACATCCGGCACACCCTGTGCGCACGCCTACGGCCAACTGTCCTCCCAAGTTACCTGTTCTTTAGCAATAGACTTCAGAAAAAGACTCCCCTACGATATTTATTGAGCCAGAGAGGATGAACTGCTGACGTTTTGCCTGGCCGCCTTGCACTGATTTTGGAGAGAACTTGTTTAATTTCACCGTGGCTATTACGAGGGTAACACTACATTATCATCAGAGTAATATATTCCCCCCCCCCAACCCTGACTCTGTCCACCCCTCCTCCATTATAATCCCCCCCCTCCCCCCCATCCTAGCCTACTCCAGTACAATTGAAAAATGGCCATGTACAAAAATATGATGGAATATCCTCGGACCTCTCTACTGACAGGTTCTCGTGATTCCTCTCGGGTTATGAATGATTTCCGTTTCCCTTTTTAAGTCTTTATCATGGATGCCTCTACTATTCTCCGTATGTTGTGCCAATACTATGTAGATCTCTATTGTTACTTTTTTTAAATAAAGAATGTATAAGATAAGTGTAGCCTTGAGAATAATCTGCCTTCAGTAAAGCTTTGTGTCCATCAAGTTTTGTGGATTCCATTGATGGTGGTGCCATCTTTCCTCTGATTCCCGGGGAGAAGATGCTTCTTATGACGAGGTGAAGAGGTTTCCAGGCAGAGAGCTTTCAATGTACAGACTGGATGCATTTGGACGGAGATGGAGGATGTGATTACCAGACAATTGCATGTTACACGTTTCAGAAAGCCGGTTTTGTGTTGTGTTATGCACAGTGTGAAGGCGGAGAGGTGATGGGTCCATTATCTATCTGCAAGACCCCGCATTGTGTTTGTTCCATACCAGGTAGCCAACTGTCTTGGCAAACGCTATCGCCTGCCTTTTCAATAGGGATTCGGAGTGAAAAGTAATGGTGGCTGTGTAGTGTTTAGAAGGCCTGTAGAGCAAGAAGCTGGAATTTTCCTGAATTTCATAAAAGGACCTGTATTGCCAACATAGTGTTGTGCGAGTAATCATTTCCACCCCCAACATTGTCCGTTCTGGAACAGGCACGCTTTTTTTCTAGGAGGTTATTATTAAAAATAAAAACTAGAATAGAAAAAAAAAAATATGTTCCATTTTATTAAAGTTTTTAAACCTTTGAAATAAAAAAAATGAACAGGGCATATCCTTCTATAGTGAGTACTTGCGTCTATCCAGAGCACCGAGTGATTTCTGTCCCTTCGCTCATTAATCTGCCATCTGTATGAGTCACTTCTGACCGCCTGTGCCGACCCCAAGTAAAACCCAGAGGATTTTGGCTGTGGACACTTGTCAGCATGGGTACCCTGACTGGTCCGTGGCTATGAAGCCCCATACACAAAAAGCTCTGTGTTCTCTGACACCTTTGTATGAAATAACATTATGACCAACTACCATCACCCATCAAGGCATGGACTCCACTAGACCTCTAAACGTATGCGGTGGAATCTGGCACCAAGGTGTCAGTAGCGGATCCTTCCATTGTTTCCGGGGTCCAGTTCTAATGCTCACGTGCCCATTGAGGGCACTTTTGGCTGTGGACACCGATCAGCATGGGCACCATGACTTGTCTGCAGCTACACAGCCCCCCCCATAGACAATAAACTGCAATACTTGTTCTGACACCCTTCTATCAGAGCCAGCATTCAGTTTTTCAGCAATTTGAGCTCCAGTAGTTCTTCTATTGGATCAGACTACACAGGCCAGCCTCCCCCCCCCCCCATCAATGAGCCTTCCCTTCCCTTCTCCCCCTCCGTCAATGAACCACCCCCCACATCTATTAATGAGCCCTCCCTAACACCTCCATCAATAAATTTTCCTTCCCATCTCCAACATTGAGCCTTTTCTCCCCACCTCCATCAATGAGCCTTTCCCCCCTCCCTTCCCCTCACCACCTCCATCAATGAGCCTTTCCCCCCTCCCTTCCCCACATCTATTAATGAGTCCCTCCAACTCCTCTATCAATTAACTTTCCCTTCCCATCTCCATTAATGAGCCTCCCACCCCCACCTCCATCTATAAACCTTCCTCCCCACCTCCATCAATGAGCCTTCTACCCCCCCCCACCACCTCCATCACTGAGCCCCCCTCCCCCAACTCCTCCATCAATAAACTTTCCCTTCCCATCTCCATCAATGAGCCTTCCCTCCCCCATCTTCATTAATAAGCCTTCTATCCCCACTTCACCTCCATCAATAAGTCTTCTCTCCCCACCTCCATCAATGAGCCTTCCTTCCCCCATCTTCATTAATAAGCCCCCCCTCCCCACCTCCATCAATAAGCCCACCCTCCCCACCTCCATCAATGAGCCTTCCCTCCACCATCTTCATTATTAAGCCTCCCCTCCCCACCTTCATCAATGAGCCTTCCCTCGCCACCTCCATCATTGAGCCTTCCCTCACCACCTCCATCAATGAGCCTTTCCCTCCCCACCTCCATCACTGAGCCTTTCCTCACCACCTCCATCAATGAGCCTTCCCTCACCACCTCCATCACTGAGCCTTTCCTCCCCGCACTCCATCAATGAGCCTTCCCTCCACCATCTTCATTATTAAGCCTCCCCTCCCCACCTTCATCAATGAGCCTTCCCTCACCACCTCCATCAATGAGCCTTCCCTCACCACCTCCATCACTGAGCCTTTCCTCCCCGCACTCCATCAATGAGCCTTCCCTCCACCATTTCATTATTAAGCCTCCCCTCCCCACCTTCATCAATGAGCCTTCCCTCACCACCTCCATCAATGAGCCTTCCCTCACCACCTCCATCAATGAGCCTTCCCTCACCACCTCCATCAATGAGCCTTTCCCTCCCCCACCTCCATCAATGAGCCTTCCCTCACCACCTCCATCAATGAGCCTTTCCCTCCCCACCTTCATCAATGAGCCTTTCCCTCCCCACCTTCATCAATGAGCCTTCCCTCACCACCTCCATCAGTGAGCCTTCCCTCACCACCTCCATCAATGAGCCTTCCCTCACCACCTCCATCAATGAGCCTTCCCTCACCACCTCCATCAATGAGCCTTCCCTCACCACCTCCATCAATGAGCCTTCCCTCACCACCTCCATCAATGAGCCTTTCCCTCCCCCACCTCCATCAATGAGCCTTTCCCTCCCCCACCTCCATCAATGAGCCTTTCCCTCCCCCATCCTCCATCAATGAGCCTTTCCCTCCCCCATCCTCCATCAATGAGCCTTGCCTCCCCGCCCTCCATCAATAAACCTTGCCTCCCCGCCTCCATCAATGAGCCTTTCCTCCCCGCCCTCCATCAATGAGCCTTGCCTCCCCGCCCTCCATCAATGAGCCTTGCCTCCCCGCCCTCCATCAATGAGCCTTGCCTCCCCGCCCTCCATCAATGAGCCTTGCCTCCCCGCCCTCCATCAATGAGCCTCGCCTCCCCGCCCTCCATCAATGAGCCTTGCCTCCCCGCCCTCCATCAATGAGCCTTGCCTCCCCGCCCTCCATCAATGAGCCTTGCCTCCCCGCCCTCCATCAATGAGCCTTGCCTCCCCGCCCTCCATCAATGAGCCTTGCCTCCCCGCCCTCCATCAATGAGCCTTGCCTCCCCGCCCTCCATCAATGAGCCTTGCCTCCCCACCTCCATCAATGAGACTCCTCCCCCCCCATCTCCACCAATGAGCCTTGCCTCCCCACCCTCCATCAATGAGCCTTACCTCCCTGCCCTCCATAAATTAACCTTTGTTTCCCCCACCTCCATCAATGAGCCTTCCCTCCCCCACCTCCATCAATGAGCCTCCCCCCACCCCCCTTCTCCACCAATGAGCCTTGGCTGTCCATGACCCTGTCACCGGTTGGCCGGTTTTCCTTCCTTGAACCACTTTTGATTGGTTCTGACCACTGCAGACTGGTAACATCCCAGAAGAGCTGCAGTTTTGGAGTTGCTCTTATCCAGTTGAGTAGCCTTTAGTTTGTCCCATGTCAAAGTGACTCAAACCCTTACGCTTGCCCATTTTTTTTCTGCTTTCAACACATCAACTTTAGGGACAATATATTCACTTGCTGCCTAATATATCTCACCCGCTTTCAGGTGACATTAATGTTATTGTTAATGATGATTAATGTTATTCACTTTATCTGCCAGTGGTCATAATGTCATGGCTGATCAATGTATGTGTTCCTAAAAAATTGTGGAAGCTCCTCCTTGGAGTACTGGGGACGTTCCACTCCTGATTAGATTGTATTGTATTTTGTCCCCCTCGTTGTAGAGAAGGCATTCCTCCCAGGTGGGACAGCTCAGCCTACCTAACAATGGAGAAGGAAGATTGAACTCCAATTATGATTGAGCGGAGAGCGCCGTTCTGCAGAAGATTGCTTTTTATTCTTTCTTTTGAAGACACCGAGGGTTCCCGATCACCGAGAGGCTCCCATTGTGTTTGCAGAGATTCATATAGAGATTAATTACCCGTCTCCGCTCTGCAGTGTGTTCATAGTTGGGACGTGTCAGTGATTTGCATTTGTACCATTAGAGCTGGAGTAGAAGAGATTCAACTGATACATCTCATCTGCAGATACAAGATGTTTATAAATTTCTACTCACAAGCGTAGTCCGTAACCTTCTATAATGCTCCAAGATGTGATAATGCTCTGACTTTGGATCAGGGGAAGTTTCCATGTTTGTGGATGAATACAGATTCCATTGGCCAGCCTTGCTGTTGTGCTGAACGCACAGACTTAGGGCATGGACAAGGGCACAGTGGTGGTGCGGAGGCCAGACAGACCCAGGACTTAAGAGCCAAAACCCAGAACCAGGATCCAAATGCAAGACGCAAGACCCAGGACCCAAGACGCAAGACACAAGACGCAGGACCCAGGACCCAAGACCCAGGACCCAGGCCAGGACCCAGGACGCAAGACCCAGGACCCAGGACCCAGGACCCAAGACGCAAGACGCAAGACCCAGGACCCAAGACGCAAGACGCAGGACCCAGGACCCAAGACCCAGGCCAAGACCCAGGACCCAGGCCAAGACCCAGGACCCAGGACCCAGGACCCAGGACCCAGGACCCAGGACCCAGGACCCAGGACCCAGGACCCAGGACCCAAGACCCAAGACCCAAGACCCAAGACGCAAGACGCAAGACGCAGGACACAGGACACAGGACCCAAGACGCAGGACCCAGGACCCAAGACGCAAGACCCAGGACCCAAGACGCAGGACCCAGGACCCAAGACGCAGGACCCAAGACGCAGGACCCAGGACACAAAAGGGAGGCTGTTGGACCAAAGACTTAAGTCTCACACTCCATGCCAGCCAGAGCAAGGAGGCAGAAATGGCACAGGGGGATACAGCGGCATTCTATGGCATGCATTAGGAGTGGGAGATGGGGTGCAATGCCCCATCCTTGCCCTGTGCACTAAGCCACCATGTCCCGGTACTAGATCTAGTGCACGGACCCGCCAATGGGAATACCCTGGATAGACTACAAAAGCTTTGGCATGTAGGGTTTACATGATCGTATCATCTCTGAGCAGTTCAGTCCAGGAAGTAGACAGTGACTCTGGATGATGCCTGAACAAAGATGGCGCCATCCGTCTGAAGGGAAAAGCACATTCAAACACCTCCATGAGGAACACTGCAATCTCCTTGAGAGGTAATAAATACCTGGAAGTGTTACACTTACTCATCACTTAGCAAGCTGTGCTCACCATGAAAAAATGGATCTGATGGTAGGCCCCCTACAATTCGGAAATCGAAGCATTCCTCTTCAGTTATTGCTGTTACCTGCAGAGTCACAGTGAGGGGCTGAATTATTCCTTTGAACCGAGGAACACCGGGAAGACTCTCAACTTTTCACAGAAGGAGATTCCTGCTTAAAATGCTTCACGTCGGGGCAGAAGGAAATTCAGATCAATGACGTAGAAATGTGATGAAGAACGCCAGAAAAGATGAGAGATCTTCCTGGTGTCACCCAATTATAATAACCTCATTTATTGCCTTTACTATAGAAATTAGCTGATTATCTGATATTGTTCAAAGTGAGGAACCCTGGAGTTTTCACCTGGTTATAATGACAATAACCCCCCACTCAAGTGCGCCCCCTGCTGCTTTTAGGGTGTATTCACACCATGTCAATGTTATATCACCTCCTCACTCCCTAAATTTAACCTCCATAATGCTACACTACCACGCCGCAACCACATGCAGTGCACGTGGTTGGGGCGCAGCCCCATTGAACTTCAAGGGTGTGTGTGACAAGCTGTGTCATTGTCAAACTCTGCGCCTTGAGTTAAAAATGCTGTGGCAGCAGCATGTGGTCTATATGTCTGTGTAATGTGTTATAAGGGCCTCTTGTAGCCTCCCGCGTGGTAAGGTGACAACGCAGGAGCACACTTAGGAGACTGGGAAAGAGCGTTGTGCCTGAACAAGAGCCTTCATGGCAGGATCACCAGAGGGACACCCAAGGAGCATAATTTGGAGACTGGGAAAGAGTATTGTTGCCTCAACAAGGACCTTCATGGCAGGCTTACCAGGGTGACTTCCCAGAAGCACAAATGAGAGACGGGGACAGAGCGTTGTCACCCCATAACAGGAAGTGCCTTAACAAGGACCTTCAAGGCAGGATTTAAAAATATTGAAAATGACTTTTGTGGTTACGTTAATGTGTTAAAGCTGATATGAGGAACCCATAGCAAGCAGAAAACCATGGTATGAGGGGGTGGAATAGAGGCTTCCAGCAAACGTCACCTCCACCAGATGGTTGATGCCTCTTGTAGACATCCAACCATAACTCAAATATTGATTCTCCCATAATGTAACACAACCAACATTTTTAATGTTTGAGATGAGATCTTACTAAGCATTATGAAACTGCATTTTTCTGTGTTGAGGGCCACTGTACTCCTGGGCCCTGGGACATCCGTTGCTCCTGGGCCCTGGGCAATCCTTTGCTCCTGGGCTCTGGGACATCCGGGTACTCCTGAGCCCTGGGATATCCGGTACTCCTGAGCCCTGGGACATCCGGTGCTCCTGGACTCTGGGACATCCGGTACTCCTGAGCTCTGGGACATCCGGTACTCCTGAGCCCTGGGACATCTGGTGCTCCTGGACTCTGGGACATCCGGTGCTCCTGGACTCTGGGACATCTGGTACTCCTGAGCCCTGGGACATCTGGTATTCCTGAGCCCTGGGACATCTGGTACTCCTGAGCCCTGGGACATCTGGTATTCCTGAGCCCTGGGACATCTGGTATTCCTGAGCCCTGGGACATCTGGTACTCCTGAGCCCTGGGACATCCGGTACTCCTGAGCCCTGGGACATCCGGTACTCCTGAGCCCTGGGACATCTGGTATTCCTGAGCCCTGGGACATCTGGTATTCCTGAGCCCTGGGACATCTGGTACTCCTGAGCCCTGGGACATCCGGTACTCCTGAGCCCTGGGACATCCGGTACTCCTGAGCCCTGGGACATCCGGTACTCCTGAGCCCTGGGCCATCCGGTACTCCTGAGCCCTGGGCCATCCGGTACTCCTGAGCCCTGGGACATCGAGTACTCTTGGGCCCTGGGACATCTGGTACTCTTGGGCCCTGGGACCTCCGGTACTCTTGAGCCCTGGGACCTCCGGTACTCTTGAGCCCTGGGACCTCCGGTACTCTTGAGCCCTGGGACATCTGGTACTCCTGAGCCCTGGGACATCCGGTACTCCTGAGCCCTGGGACATCCGGTACTCCTGAGCCCTGGGACATCCGGTACTCCTGAGCCCTGGGACATCCGGTACTCCTGAGCCCTGGGACATCCGGTACTCCTGAGCCCTGGGACATCCGGTACTCCTGAGCCCTGGGACATCCGGTACTCCTGAGCCCTGGGACATCCGGTACTCCTGAGCCCTGGGACATCCGGTACTCTTGGGCCCTGGGACATCCGGTACTCCTGAGCCCTGGGACATCCGGTACTCTTGGGCCCTGGGACATCCGGTACTCTTGGGCCCTGGGACATCCGGTACTCTTGGGCCCTGGGACATCCGGTACTCTTGGGCCCTGGGACATCCGGTACTCTTGGGCCCTGGGACATCGGGTACTCTTGGGCCCTGGGACATCCGGTACTCTTGGGCCCTGGGACATCCGGTACTCTTGGGCCCTGGGACATCTGCACCCTCTGCCACCCCCTCCCCCACTGTAATTCTTCACTTTGAGATCTGAGCTCTCAATGGCACACAGGATTTGGAAACATTGACGGATCCTCTGCAGGCTCCAGAGAGACATATTCATCCACTCCTGGCTGTTTATTTGACTGCAGCGACCTGTTGTCTCACTTCATGATAATAACACTTGTGCGGTGCTGGAGATATTGAGGCAATGAAAAGGAATATTCTCCTATGTCAGCTGCCATGTACTTATCATGCCGGTACATTTATCACACTCGCACATGCAGGCTTTCCGCTCACTTTCCTCTCATCCCTTCCTTTCTCATGAAAGATGGCTTCTATCTCCGGCACACACTGGCCCCTGCGGCCCCATGGCAGCCCACTATCTCCGGCACGCAGCCTATGAGTTTCTCAGCGGGGACAAGCACGTCTCTATTCACGGGCTGACAGCTGAACCTGCTAACAGGGGGCTATTGTGAACATTGTAGCTGATTACAAAACACAAATGGAAGCGCTCGGGTCACTGAAACAATGTTCTGATATTGCTCTGCCGATGAGATGGACAGAAATGAGGGCTATAAACGAAGGGCTGCTGTTCCCAGCTGGTCCCCTGTTTTTTGTGCCTACAGCCATCAGTTCTTCGAAGAGAAATCTTTCCATGGCTTTTGCACAACTGTCCCTCTTTGAGGTCCAATAGCATGTAGAGAGCAGGGTTCAGTCAAACCAACAGTGCCCGTTAAGAAGGGGAGAATGCGGCCTGGCCGTCTCATATCCCCAGGCAGGAAGACGTCCAGGGAGGTTGCAAGCCCTACATTTTCCCTCCCCATCAGGAACCTTTCCCTGATGCTAGTTCTGTCCTTACCAGGCAGGGTTCCTGTCCCTACTCTACCAACTCACAAAATGCAAGCCAAACCTGGGAGTCAGAGCCTTTAAAAAGGCTCTGCCTGACCCAAGATGGCTGCTAGAGTCACATGAGGTGGCAACATCCAATGAGATCCAATGGTTTCCTGGGTCACTACTCCAGTGACCCAGGAAACCACAGAGGAACCATGTTGCTCTTGACCTCCTCTCCAGCTGTAGTGCCGCTGCTGTAGTGCGCCACCTGCACTGGAGAAAGTAGACCACACCTGATTACAAGTAGAAAGCTGGGATATAGAAGACAGTGGAGCAGCTACTTGTATAAGCAAAGATTTGAAAATTAGTGGTATCGGGGCCTCTGGAGTGCTTAGGAAGATGGATGAGGGTGCTTGTAATCTACTCTTAACCCAATTTTTTTTTCAAGTGCTTGGTGAAATCAAGGAGTCAAGCAAACCAACACCGATGTTTCAGTTTTTGGTAGATTCTGGACAATTTTATCACCCCTCACCTTCCTATACCTCTCACAGGCTACACTGGGCATGCTTTGCTCAGGCAAGACAAAAGGCTTGCTTCAGCGCTCTCCTCCCCATCAGCACATGCTCACCTTTCCTTCACTCCCTTGGTGCTCCATCCAACTGTTGGAAGTGAAGAAAGTATCTGATATTTCCAGGTATGGGTGAGCAAGTGACAGCACTGCCGACTTGCCTATCACTGGGGGTGGGAAAGTCCTCAGCCCTGCCCAAGCTGGAGCAACTTGGTTCTCCAGCTAAGCTATTTTTTTGCTTCTGGAAATTGAACAGACTGGAAGGTTCCCAAAGTTTCAGCTGCAGGTTTAGTGGTGGGTTCCTTTTACCTCTGGACCACTTTTTGCCTGTTTTAAGAAACAGTCCCTGTAAGCTGTCTGGATGTGTTTGTATTCTGTAGTCTCTGTTGAATTTTGCTTCATCTTTGGTGACCAGCTTTGCTGTCAGGTATGACCCTCTGGTTATTTTTTTTTTGTTCCAATTTGTCTTTTTTGGCTCTGACCCCCTGGTGTGGCCTTGTACTCCGTTTCCATACCTGGCTGTGGTGACCTCAGTAATTGATCATCTTTGCATAAGTATAAAAATATGTGAACACGCCTCCAAATTATTGTCTTCATGTGCACAAAGCCAGCTCCAACTTCAGTGGTCTGCTCAAAGCCCCGACCTCAACCATATTGAACACCTTTGGAATGAGTTAGAACACTGATTGTGAGCCACGTCTTCTTCCTTTTTTGGTGCCCAATGTATAAGCCAAGTCTTCTTCCCTTTTTTTGGTGCCCAATGTGAGGTCCAATGTGTAAGCCTAGTTGTCTTCCTTTTTTTGGTGCACAGTGTGGGGCCCAATGTGTAAGCCAAGCCTTCTTTTTTTTTTATGGTGCCCAATGTGGGGTCCAGTGTGTAAGCCAAGTCTTCTTCCTTTTTTTTTTGGTGCCCAATGTTTAAGCCAAGTCTTCTTCCTTTTTGTGGGGCCCATCGTGGAAGTCTTCTTTCTTTTTTTGGCACCCAATGTGGGGTTCAATGTGTAAGCCAAATTTTCTTCCTTTTTTTTGTGCCCAATGTCTAAGCCAAGCCGCCTTACTTTTTATGGTGCCCAATGTGGTGTCCAATGTGTAAGCCAAGTCTTCTTCTTTTTTTTTTTGGTGTCCAATGTCTAAGCCAAGTCTTCTTCCTTTTTGTTTTGGTGCCCAATGTCTAAGCCAAGTCTTCTTCCTTTTTGTGGGGCCCATCGTGGAAGTCTTCTTTCTTTTTTTGGTACCCAATGTGGGGTTCAATGTGTAAGCCAAAATGTCTTCCTTTTTTTGTGCCCAATGTCTAAGCCAAGCCGCCTTCCTTTTTATGGTGCCTAATGTGGTGTCCAATGTGTAAGCCAAGTCTTCTTCCTTTTTTTTTTGGTGCCGAATGTCTAAGCCAAATCTTCTTCCTTTTTTTTGGTGCCCAATGTCTAAGCCAAGTCTTCTTCCTTTTTGTGGGGCCCATCGTGGAAGTCTTCTTTTTTTTTTTTGGTGCCCAATGTGGGGTTCAATGTGTAAGCCAAAATGTCTTCCTTTTTTTGTGCCCAATGTCTAAGCCAAGCCGCCTTCCTTTTTATGGTGTCCAATGTGTAAGCCAAGTCTTCTTCCTTTTTTTTTTTTTTTTGGTGCCCAATGTCTAAGCCAAGTCTTCTTCCTTTTTTTTGGTGCCGAATGTCTAAGCCAAGTCTTCTTCCTTTTTATGTTACCCAATTTGAGGTCCAATGTGTAAGCCAAGTTTTTTTTTTTTTTTGGCGCCCAACCTGAGGCCCAATATGTGAGCCAAGTCTTCCCATCCAACATCAACACCTGACTTCACACAAGGGCACACATTCCCACAGACACCCTCCAAAATCTTGTAAAAAAAAAAAAAATTCCCAGAAAGTTTGAGGATGTTATAGTCAGAAAGGTGGGCCAACTCCATATCAATATCCATTGTATTGGAATTTTGATGTCCAATAAGCTGCTCCCTCCCTGGTTCTCAGTGTTGGCCACGTGTCTGAAAGTTTAGATGTTTTTTTGGCTTATGTGGCAAGTTCATTAAACTCCTAGGACTTTAGACGTGTTCTTTACAAGAAGAGGAGCCTGGAGGAACTTTTTCTCCAACGCAGGGGATTCTATATACCCTTGTATACCCTCAAATCGATCAATAAGATCAGCATAGCTTTATGTTAAAAAAAAATGAAACCCTGCCGAAACTTTTTTTTCACCAAAACTGTGAGCTCAGTTGTAATATGATGGCCATTCTCGTCCCTCGCTCCATCCGAAAGTGTGGATGGCCGAGTAGTCTTCTGATTTTCCTGCAGTGATTTGGGAGTGCACAATAGAGCAGCCTGGATAAAGGCGTGAAGTGGACACTGCAATAACAGTCATCTTTTCTATTCTCCGATTGTTGCCATCACTTATGTAACGAACCTAATATCCAATTTCAGAATCCAGTCCAGACATCGGCAGAGTTACAAATGCATTCTCGTGGCTGTTTCAGCACATTCTACCCCGCTGCCATCAGTTACTTGTCACATGACACATGACAGCAGCCAGTGCCAGACATGCATAACTGTCACTTCTCCCAAATCTCAGCACTGGGGGTCACCATCCCGGAGGTCAGGCCATTTAACCAGCCATGCTGACTCCATATGGACGGAGCCGATGGGGATCCATCTTCCTTAGTTGTTGGCGTACGTTCTCAGCGCCGCTCCTGCTGAGCGTAAAAGGTGGGAGTCCTTCACAAGGAGCTCAACTGATCTGTTTTCATAACTCATTTTTTAATTAAGCTTTCAATTAAAAGTAGATGATGTGGGAGGAAGTTTCTAAATATAGAAAAGTCTGAAACACCCAACATCTAATAAGCTTTTAGAACTCTGCTGTGAGTGGCAGGAGGATGGGAGACGCTATGGGGTACAAAGAGGAGGGGGGAGGGAGACAGGAATAGAGAAAGAAGTTGATGAAGATAGAGGAGCGAGAGAGAGAGAGAAACATGGAGTGAGGGGAAAAAAACGTTGATATATATTGTTTTCCACCAACTCCATTTTCTTTCTTTTTTTTTTTTTTTTCCTTGACCTCTTGCTCCTTGATCTTTATATATAGAAGTGTGTGTATGTATGTGTGTATATATATCGAGGAGCTGTCCCACCGAGACAGGTAAGTGCAGACGGCGGGCCGGAAGGGGGCACACTGGCAGCATTTGATTGGGCACAGTGACGGCATTTGATGGGGCACAGTGGGAGCAGTTGATGGGCACAGTGGTGGCAATTGATGGGCACAGTGGGAGCAATTGATGGGCACAGTGACTGCGTTTGAGGGCACAGTGGCTACGATTGACGGGCTCAGTGGCTGCGATTGACGGGCACAGTGGCTGCGATTGACGGGCACAGTGGCTGCGATTGACGGGCTCAGTGGCTGCGTTTGACGGGCTCAGTGGCTGCGTTTGACGGGCTCAGTGGCTGCGTTTGACGGGCTCAGTGGCTGCGTTTGACGGGCTCAGTGGCTGCGATTGACGGGCTCAGTGGCTGCGATTGACGGCAATTAATGGGCACAGTGGCTGCGTTTGACTGGCTCAGTGGCTGCGATTGACGGGCACAGTGGCTGCGATTGATGGGCACAGTGGCTGCGATTGACGGCAATTGATGGGCACAGTGGCTGCATTTGACGGGCTCAGTGGCTGCGATTGACGGGTACAGTGGCTGCGATTGACGGCAATTGACGGGCTCAGTGGCTGCGATTGACGGGCTCAGTGGCTGCGATTGACGGGCTCAGTGGCTGCAATTGACGGGCACAGTGGCTGCGATTGACGGGCTCAGTGGCTGCTATTGATGGTGTTTTTTTTTGTTTTGTTTTTTCCCCGTTTGTCTGCGCCCCCCCAAAAATTTTGAGAACCAGCCGCCACTGATGCTCATAGCCCCGAATCCCATGGTTCTCGATCACACCTGAGCGTAGTGTCGCTTGACACCTGTAGCTCTCAAAAAGTGTGTGAGCTTCTTTTTGAGTTGTAAGCTTCATGAATATTTTTTTTTTACCCCGATAGACTTCAATGGGAAAACCTGAAAAATGCAAGAAAAGCCTTTCTCTAGTAACTATTTTTCAGTTGGCTAAAAGAAAAGAAAAAACTCAAGCATAAGAACCTGTGCAAACGACCGTTCAAGTGTGAATGCGACCTTATATTCACGGAGTTCAGCTGCATCCTAAATAGCTGCAGTAATTACACACAGGTGTAACATGACAGGTGAGTTATTCAATGTGACAGCGCTGGCTGCAGGAGAAGAATCCTTCCTCGGGCACGGCTGCCCCCTGCACCTCCTGGCATAGAGGGACAATTACGCTGGATGACATTAAAGGAAAAAAAAAATGACAAAAAGTGAATTGCATCGGTAGAAAATAGATTATGAAACACAATACTGCTACAACGTGATTGGAGGACCCAGGGTGTTCGATGGACGAATAGAGATGTGGTTGATTAATGTGTAGTAGGGGTACAAGGTTTAGGTTTAATAATTCTATGTTGAGTGAGTTAATGATTAGGTTTGCATTGATGGTCGTGTCACTTAATGCTCCTTCGCATGCGGTGTTTGCTCTGCGTTGCATGAAATTGGGCTTTTAGACTCTTAAAATGTGTGATGTGTGTGTATACAGGTCTGCTGTTAGGCCCCATACAGCCAACCCCCTCCCCCCTCCATACAAGAACAGCTTACTAGGCTTAAGTTCTGATTAAACGCAGTGAGTGATCGGCACCGATCAGTCATTGTGTTTATTCAGGAAAGGAAGGGGCTGGTAAATGTGACATTTACCGGATTCTTCTCCCCCCCCCCCCCCTACACTCTCCATCCTAAAGAGTCCTATTGTGTGTTTGTAGCTGCCAGTGGGAAGGAGAGGAGGAAAGCTGGCAGCACTGGGGTAGAGGGGGCACAGGGGGGGCCTGGGCAGCAGGGGGAAATGTATTGTGCACAGGGAGGGTGATCGGTGTGGAGGGGGGGAAATTACTTGAACTGATCCATAGCAGCTGAAATCCAGCAGGAGGGATAGAAGAAGAAGCCGGCTTTTAGCTGTTTCAGAGAGAGCCATACAGTGGATCAGTTCCAGTAATTGTCAAATCCCCCTCCCCCCCCCCCCCCCTGTACTGATCACCCTCCCTGCCCACATCTGATTCATCTGCATGGGCCCCCCCTACTGGTCAAAGCCCCCTGCGGTCCTCCCTTATCTATGGCCCTGTGTGTAAGAGTATATATACTGTATGTGTGTGTATGTATAATGTATATAAAATGTGTGTGTGTGTGTATATGTATATATATATATATATATATATATATATATATATATATATATATATATATATATATATATATATATATATATATATATAATATACACACACACACACACACCCCATGGCCAAAAGTATGTGAACCCTCTACAACTTATAGCGTTGAGGTGTCTCCAGTGAAGGGTACTGTTAATATTACATCATACAAAGACGTTGTAGACCAGACATTCTAAGGCCGCGTACACACGGGCGGATTGTCTGCCCAACTAAGTTCGGCAGACAATCCGACAGACAGTCCGTTCAAAATTTGAATGAACGGACTTGACCACACACGATGAGCAGACAGTCCGCTGAAAGCGTGCGTGATGACGTGTACAGCACGTACGACGGGACTAGAAAAACGACGTTCCTATACACTGCAATACAACCTTCGGCCGTGTAAACCCTTTCTGAGCATGCGCCATACTTAGTCCGTCCAACTTGCCTACACACGAGCGGACTGTCCGCTGAAACCAAGTTTGGACGGACAAAACCAAGTTTGAACGGACTGTCTTACGGAAATTCCGTAAGACTTTGTTCGTCAGATTGTCCGCTGAAAAAGTCCGCTGAAGCCCACACACGAGCGGATTGTCCGCTGAAACACGGTTCAGCTGACTAAGTTGGACAGACAATCCGCCCGTGTGTACGCGGCCTTAGCCACGGTTCTCTGGAACTATGGGGTTCCTACAGGGGTGTCTAGGGGATCCTTTAGCTGTGGCTAAGCGAGTTCCCTTTTGACGGTGCCGCCATTGTTCCAAGTCCAAAGTCACTTGGTGGAGACATCAGCATGACTGGCCACCGGGTCATTTTGCCCACTCGTGTAAGGGGAGCATTCTTCCCACTTATCACCACCAATGTAAGGGATGTTTGCCCAATGACCCTGAATAGATTCATCTAACAGGTGTTCCCTGAGACCTGAAAATTATTTTAGGGGTCCTCTGGGGTGAATAGGTTAAGGAAGGGTGTTGTAGACAATCGTTCCCCTCCAACCTTGTGCTAACAGTTTGGTGAAGACCCTTTTCTCGTCCACCATGACTGTACCCCTGTGTACAAACCCATAACTCCATAAAGGCATGGTTTGACCAGTTTGGTGTGGAGGAACTGGAGTGTCCCGTTCAGAGCCCTGACCTCAATCCTACTGATCAGCTTTGGGATGAATTTGAATTCCCAGTGTGAGCCAGGTCTTCTCGTTCATCATCAGTACCTGACCTCACAAATTCCCACAAACACCTTTGGCATGAATTGGAACGCTGACTGTGAGCCAGGTCATGCAATTTTTTGGTGACCAATGTGAGACCTGAGCCAGGTCTTCTCATCCAACATCAGCACCTGACCTTGCAAATGGGCAAAAATTCCAGCAAACACATTTGAGATGAATTGGAACTCTGACTGTGAGCCAGGTTATCTTATTTTTTTGGTGCCCAATGTGAGGCCCAATGTTTGAGCCAGGTGTTCTTATCCGACATCAGCACCTGACCTCACAAATGGGTACGAATTCCCACAAACACCTTTGGGATGAATTGGATAATGGGTTGTGAGCCAGGTAGTCTTCTTTTTTTTCGTTTTTTTTTTTTTTGTTGCCCGATGTTTGAGCCAGGTTTTCTCATCCAACATCTGAACCTGACCTCAGAAAGTATAACAAATTCCCACAAACACCTTTGGGATGACTTGGATAGCGGGTTGTGAGCCAGGTAGCCTTTTTTTTTTGGTGCCCAATGTTTGAGTCAGGTTTTCTCACCCAACTTCAGAAGCTGACCTCAAAATTGTGGGAATTTGTGTCCATTTTGAGGTCAGCTTCTGATGTTGGATGCGAAAACATGGCTCAAACATTGAGCACCAAAAAAAAAAAAAAAAAAAAGACTACCTGGCTCACAACCCGCTATCCAAGTCATCCCAAAGGTCTTTGTGGGAATTTGTGCCAAACACCTTTGGGATGAATTGGATAGTGGGTTGTGAGCCAGGTAGTCTTTTTTTGTTGGTGCCCAATGTTTGAGCCAGGTTTTCTCATCCAACATCAGAAGCTGACCTCAAAATGGGCACAAATTCCCACAAACACCTTTGAGATGAATTGGATAGTGGGTTGTGAGCCAGGTAGCCTTTTTTTGTTGGTGCCCGATGTTTGAGCCAGGTTTTCTCATCCAACATCTGAACCTGACCTCAGAAAGTATAACAAATTCCCACAAACACCTTTGGGATGACTTGGATAGCGGGTTGTGAGCCAGGTAGCGGTTTTTTTTTGGTGCCCATTGTTTGAGCCAGGTTTTCTCACCCAACTTCAGAATAGGTACAAATTCCCACAAACACCTTTGGGATGAATTGGAACATTGATCGTGAGCCAGGTAGTCTTCTTTTTTTTGGTGCCCAATGTTTGAGCCAGGTTTTCTCATCCAACATCTCAGAACCTGACCTCACAAATTAGAACAAATTCCCACAAACACCTTTGGGATGAATTGGATAGCGGGTTGTAAACCAGGTAGTCTTCTTTTTTCTTTTTCTTTTTTTGGTGCCCAATGTTTGAGCCAGGTTTTCTCATCCAACATCAGAAGCTGACCTCAAAAATGGGCACAAATTCCCACATACACCCTTGGGAAGATTTAGAATGTTTATTGTGAGCCAGGTAGTCTTCTTTTTTTTGGTGCCCAATGTTTGATCTAGGTTTTCTCACCCAACTTCAGAAGCTGACCTCAAAATGGGCACAAATTCCCACAAACACCTTTGAGATGAATTGGATAGTGGGTTGTGAGCAAGGTAGTCTTTTTTTGTTGGTGCCCGATGTTTGAGCCAGGTTTTCTCATCCAACATCTGAACCTGACCTCAGAAAGTATAACAAATTCCCACAAACACCTTTGGGATGACTTGGATAGCGGGTTGTGAGCCAGGTAGCGTTTTTTTTTTGGTGCCCATTGTTTGAGCCAGGTTTTCTCACCCAACTTCAGAATAGGTACAAATTCCCACAAACACCTTTGGGATGAATTGGAACATTGATCGTGAGCCAGGTAGTCTTCTTTTTTTTTGGTGCCCAATGTTTGAGCCAGGTTTTCTCATCCAACATCTGAACCTGACCTCAGAAAGTATAACAAATTCCCACAAACACCTTTGGGATGACTTGGATAGCGGGTTGTGATCCAGGTAGTCTTTTTTTTTTTTTTTTTTGGTGCCTATTGTTTGAGCCAGGTTTTCTCACCCAACTTCAGAAGCTGACCTCACAAATTGTGGGAATTTGTGTCCATTTTGAGGTCAGCTTCTGATGTTGGATGCAAAAACCTGGCTCAAACACTGGGCACCAACAAAAAAAATAAAAAATACTACGACTACCTGGCTCACAACTCGCTATCCAAGTCATCCCAAAGGTGTTTGCGGGAATTTGTTATGCTTTCTGAGGTCAGGTTCAGATGTTAGATGAGAAAACCTGGCTCAAACATTGGGCACCAACAAAAAAGACTACCTGGCTCACAACCCACTATCTAATTCATCTCAAAGGTGTTTGTGGGAATTTGTGCCCATTTTGAGGTCAGCTTCTGAAGTTGGGTGAGAAAACCTAGATCAAACATTGGGCACCAAAAAAAAAAAAAAAGACTACCTGGCTCACAACCCGCTATCCAAGTCATCCCAAAGGTTTTTGCGGGAATTTGTTATACTTTCTGAGGTCAGGTTCAGATGTTGGATGAGAAAACCTGGCTCAAACATTGGGCACCAACAAAAAAGACTACCTGGCTCACAACCCACTATCCAATTCATCCCAAAAGTGTTTGTGGGAATTTGTGCCAAACACCTTTGGGATGAATTGGATAGTGGGTTGTGAGCCAGGTAGTCTTTTTTTTTGTTGGTGCCCAATGTTTGCGCCAGGTTTTCTCATCCAACATCTGAACCTGACCTCAGAAAGTATAACAAATTCCTGCAAACACCTTTGGGATGACTTGGATAGCGGGTTGTGAGCCAGGTAGTCTTTTTTTTTTTTTTTTTTTTGGTGCCCAATGTTTGATCTAGGTTTTCTCACCCAACTTCAGAAGCTGACCTCAAAATGGGCACAAATTCCCACAAACACCTTTGAGATGAATTGGATAGTGGGTTGTGAGCCAGGTAGTCTTTTTTGTTGGTGCCCAATGTTTGAGCCAGGTTTTCTCATCTAACATCTGAACCTGACCTCAGAAAGCATAACAAATTCCCGCAAACACCTTTGGGATGACTTGGATAGCGGGTTGTGAGCCAGGTAGTCTTTTTTGTTGGTGCCCAGTGTTTGAGCCAGGTTTTCGCATCCAACATCAGAAGCTGACCTCAAAATGGACACAAATTCCCACAAACACCTTTTGAATTGGAACGTTTGTAAGCCAGGTAGTCTCATTATTATTTTTTTTTATATTTTTTTGGTGACCATTGTGAGACCCAAAGTTTGAGCCAAGTCTTCTCATCCAACCCTCACCCCACAAATGTTATTTTTGCTGACACAGATCAGCCTCTCACCTTGTGACTTGCTACATTGTTACAGTGTCCAGTCTGAGTGATCACTAGAGGAGACGGAGGAAATTCTGACCTCCTTCTTCAAATGATAGTTGTATAATTCCGGTAGTTGTGTAATTCATAACATGTAGGTATGGTTGCCAACTCATCCCTTTAAACCCAAACACTTATGAATTACACGGGTTCTGTGGCTGATTAAGGTGGTAATTAAACTAAACTTGGTGCCTTATCTGCATTAAAATAGCCTCAGAGCCCGCGTAATTGATGTGTGTTCGGGTTTAAAGGGATGAGGTGGCAACTCTACATGTAGGGCAGCCTGCTCATTTCAATGGGCTCTCCTACGTGCGAGAAACATGGAAAAAGTGACTCTTTACCAAAAATTGCGCTACTCCAAACCCTATGGTGCTGCGGTACCATGAGGTTTGATACACCGGAAAAGGCGTGCATTTGTAGACGTGCGAGGGTGCGATTTACCAAATTGTCACCTCGGCAGTCACATTTGGCGATGTGCGTTTCTCTGCGAGTTGGGAAATTGCACAGTTTTGCATAGACTTGCATATAGATGTGCACCTAGCCTAAGATTACAGGTTCAGATCCCGAGGGAGGGTTCTTTAATTATTCACTCATCTCCGCTGGTTAAAAAAAAAGGAGAGATGTTACTGTCAGGAAATATGTAAGTGAAATGAGTTTAGAGAGGAAAGTTTATTAAACGTGCGCCCTTTTACTTCTCCAGATTGTGCCAGGCAGGGAGTCGCATCAAAGCAATGAATAAATTCATTAAAGAGATGATGGGGAGGTTGAAAGGAAGTTCCAGCTGAGGATTCTGGGAGCGTCTGCTGTTTCGGTGGCCTCTAGTGAGGTGTGCACAATCGCTGAGCACAGTGGCGGGCAATGCAACGGGGGGGGGGGGGTGCTGGCATGCTGTCCCATCTCTGTGCCCATGCTGGGCAGACTGATATCAGCACACATTGATACCTGACAGACCTGACTTTTCGGTAAGACGATAGGCAAGCAGTTTTGAAACGCGATGATGGGCGCTGTCCTTTCTCATATCCGTCTCCAGCTTGTGTATTATATGGATTGTAAAGAAACGCGCTGATCAAGTTCAAACATAATAAATCGCTGAAGCCGATACCTGCAACTGATCCAAAGCAAGACCAAAAACCCCTATGGGCCACTTTGCTTCAACAGCAAACCTTTACCCTTTTGGACCCCCCCCCCCAGGCAATCAGATACTCTCTCTGAAGCAGGTGTCTCAAACTGGTGGCCCTTCAGCTGTTGCAAAGCTACAAGTCCCATCATGCGGGATTTATGCTTGTAACTGTCAGCCTCGCAATGCCTCATGGGACTTGTGGTTTCGCAATAGCTGGAGGGCCGCCAGTTTGAGACCCCTGCTCTGAAGCAACAAGCTGTGTTCTTTCTTATCAATACTAATAGCCCAGGAAAAGCCTGTGGGGAGAGGTGGGTTCAAAGAGGGCTAAAATGGCATGGTGCAGTTTCACCTGGAGTTGGACTTCCAAGCCCAGGGTATCATTGGCACATCAAGCAACCCTGGGTTTAAGATAGTCAAAGAGGGGGTAGAGATGGCAAGGTTAGGTTTCACGTGGAGTTGGACCCTGTGCCCAGGGTATTTTGAGCACATCAAGCAGCCCTGGGTTTACAGGAAAAGCCGAGGGGGAGTCCAAAAAGGGGGTAGGGATGGCAAGGTTAGGTTCCACTTGGGGTTGGACCCTGTGCCCTCTTGAGCACATCGAGCAGCCCTGGGTTGACAAGAAAAAGCCTAGGGGAGGAGGGGTTGAAAGTCTGGGGGGTAGAGATAGCAAGGTTGGGTTCCACCTGAAGCTGGGCCCTGTGTCTTGGGTATCATGGGCACATCAAACAGCCCTGGGCTTACAGTAAAAGCCTGTGGGGAGAGGTGGGTTCAAAGAGAGCTAAAATGGCATGGTGCAGTTTTACCTGGAGTTGGACTTCCAAGCCCAGGTTATCATTGGCACATCAAGCAACCCAGGGTTTAAGAGAGTCAAAGTGGGGGTAGAGATGGCAAGGTTAGGTCCCACCTGGAGTTGGACCCTGTGCCCAGGGTATCTTGAGCACATCGAGCAGCCCTGGGTTTAAGAGAGTCAAAGAGGGGGTAGAGATGGCAAGGTTAGGTTCCACCTGGAGTTGGACCCTGTGCCCAGGGTATCTTGAGCACATCGAGCAGCCCTGGGTTGACGAGAAAAAGCCTAGGGTTGACAAGAAAGTGTGGGGGGTAGAGATAGCAAGGTTGGGTTCCACCTGAAGCTGGGCCCTGTGTCTTGGGTATCATGGGCACATCAA
This sequence comes from Lithobates pipiens, assembly GCF_037356315.1. NCBI lineage: Eukaryota > Metazoa > Chordata > Amphibia > Anura > Ranidae > Lithobates > Lithobates pipiens. Next base: position 6,444,116 of record NW_027507788.1, read on the forward strand.
ACAGCCCTGGGCTTACAGTAAAAGCCTGTGGGGAGAGGTGGGCTCAAAGAGGGCTAAAATGGCATGGTGCAGTTTCACCTGGAGTTGGACTTCCAAGCCCAGGTTATCATTGGCACATCAAGCAACCCTGGGTTTAAGAGAGTCAAAGAGGGGGTAGAGTTGGCAAGGTTAAGTTCCACCTGGAGTTGGACCCTGTGCCCAGGGTATCTTGAGCACATCGAGCAGCCCTGGGTTTACAGGAAAAGCCTAGGGAGAGGGGGAGTCCAAGAGGGGGGTAGGGATGGCAAGGTTAGGTTCCACTTGGGGTTGGACCCTGTGCCCACTTGAGCCCATCGAGCAGCCCTGGGTTGACAAGAAAAAGCCTAGGGGAGGAGGGGTTGAAAGTGTGGGGGATAGAGATAGCAAGGTTGGGTTCCACCTGAAGCTGGGTCCTGTGTCTTGGATATCATGGGCACATCAAACAGCCCTGGGCTTACAGTAAAAGTCTGGGGGAAGAGGGATTTAAAGGGGGGGGGGGATAGAAATTGCAAGGTTGGGACCCTGTGTCCTGGGTATCATGGGCACATAAAGCAGCCCTGGGTTTACAGGAAAAGAATGGGGGAGGGTGGCAGAGGGGGTAGAGATGGCAAGCTTAGGTTCCATCTGGAGTTGGACCCTGTGCCCATAGTATTTTGGGCACATCAAGCAGCCCTGGGTTCACAAGAACATGCCTGGGGGAGGGGATTGAAAGGGGGGGAGGGGGTAGAGATGACAAGGTTGGGTTACACCTAAAGTTAAGCCCTGTGTCTTGGGTATCGTGGGCCCATCAAGCAGCCCTGGGCTTGCAGGAAAAACCTGAGGGAGGGCTAAGATGGAAAAGTGCAGTTTCACCTAGAGTTGGTCCCAAACCCAGGGTATCATGGGCACATCAAGCAACCCAGGGTTCACAGGAAAAGCCTGGGGGGGGGGGGGTCAAAGAGGGAGTAGAGATGGCAAGGTTGGGTTCCACTTGGAGCTGGGCCCTGTGCCCAGGGTATCATGGGCACATGAAGCGGTCCTGGGCTTGCAGAAAAATTGTGGAGGGAGAGGTGTTAAAATGGGGAGGGGATGTGTCAGAGGGGAAAGAGATGGCAAGCTTAGGTTCCATCTGGAGTTGAACCCCCTGTGTCCAGGATATCTTTGGCACTTCAAGATTGGGTTCCACTTAGAGTTAAGCCATGTGTCTTGGGTATGCTGGTCACATCAAGCAGCCCTGGGCTTGCAGGAAAAGCCTGGGGGGAGGGGTGGGTTCAAAGAGGGCTAAGATGGCAAAGTGCAGTTTCACCTGGAGTTGGACCCCAAGCCCAGGGCATCATGGGCACATCAAGCAACCCAGGGTTTACATGAAAAGCTTGGGGAGAGGGGGAGTCCAAGAAGGGGGTAGAGATGGCAAAGTTGGGTTCCACTTGAAGCTGTGCCCAGGGTATTATGGGCACATGACACAGGCCTGGGGTTACAGAAAAAAGTGTGGAGGGAGAGGTGTTAAAAGGGGGGGGGGGGGGGGAGATGGCAAGCTTAGGGTTCCATCTGGACTTGGACCCTGTGTCCAGGAAATCTTGGGCACATCAAGTAGCCCTGGGTTCACAAGAAAATGCTGGGGGGGGGGGGGGTTCAGGGGGGGGGGGATAGAACTGGCAAGGTTAGGTTCCACCTGGAGTTTGACCCTGTGCCCAGAGTATCATGGGCACATTAAGCAACCCTAAGGGGGGCATTTAGTGCGGGGCCAATGAACCAGCAATCCAGCTTTCTTTTTATTCATCGGGAAGGGGACAGTTAATGAACAGCAGAGACTTTCCATCCTGGAAAGGAAAATTGAATTTTTTCGGGGCAGCCAGCCATGGCTTCTTCCAATGCCCACCTTCCCTAAAGGCTTGCGGCACTTCCATCTTCTATCTCTCTGTACGGTGCCCGCCTCCCCTTCCCGAGGACAGGCTTGAATTCACCCTTCTGCCCAAGCAGATGCCGCAGCCTCCCCTCCGACGCAAAGCCTGCAGCGAGGTTTTTTTTTTTTTCCCTTCCATTCGCCGCTGAGAACCGTAGAGTGGCCCAGTTATCCCCCAACAATGTCTATTTATTACGCCCCCCCCCCCCCCGGATTCTGGCATTTGCCATTCCGTGTATTTCTGGCGATGATCAAACTCTGCGGCTTTTGGGGGGGGGGGGGGGTTTCGGAATCTGCTGGCAGACCCCGTATTCGGATTTACGTTTTTGGTTTTACTCCGGCAGCTTGAGCCTCCAGGCCGTCTTGGCGCGCCTGTGCGGCACTCTGATCTATCCGAACGGCCTGGCGAGGAAGGAAATTGGAACGAGCAGTGGCGGTTTTTAAAAAAAAATTTTTAATTATTTTTTTTTTTATTCTAACCTTCCAAAAGCATATTAATCGCGAGCGAGAGATGCTGATCCGACACACCGGTCGTGGCTCCGGGACGCTCCATCTGCGATGTTTAAATTAAAGGGGTTTGGCAGGGTAGGGCCCTTGCCGCGTACCGGTCTGGTGAATGGGCGCGAGCCATTCAAATAGGCAAGGAAATCTATCGTCCTATGAAATTCAAGCAAAAATAAAAATAAATATATATTATATATATATTAAATATATATTATATATATATATTAAATATATATTATATACATATATAAATATATATTATATATATATATTAAGTATATATTATATATATATATTAAATATATATTTATATATATATATATATATATATATATATATATATATATATATATATATATATATATATTAAATATTAAATATATATTATATATATATATATATATATATATTAAATATATATTAAATATATATTATATATATATATATATATTAAATATATATATTAAATATTATATATATATTATATATATATATATATATATATATATATATATATATATATATATATATATATATATATATATTAAATATATATATATATATATTAAATA